>NC_053023.1:680024253-680361861 GCF_003073215.2 Triticum urartu | reverse complement strand
TTATCTTTGAAGGGAGGCGCATCGACATGGTATAGGCTATGTGATGATATGGGGTCTTGGAATTACAAACGATTGAAATTGGAATTTCATCAGAAGTTTTATCCTATGCATCTTGTTCATCATGATCGCAATTACATATATAATTTTTGGCCTCGCGAAGGAGAAAGCATCTCTCAAGCTTGGGGGAGGCTTAAATCAATGTTATATTCATGCCCCAATCATGAGCTCGCAAGAGGGATGTGATGCAAGGCGATTAAGTTGGGTAACGCCAGGGTTTTCCCAGTCACGACGTTGTAAAACGACGGCCAGTGAATTGTAATACGACTCACTATAGGGCGAATTCAAATGGGATTTATTGGAAAGAATTAAACGCAACTCTGAAGATTGGGACCTCGACAAAGGTAAGGAGTCAGGTATGACACCTAGTTTTGATTGTGTTAAATCTTTTATGGATACCGATATTTTTCGTAAATTTAGCACTAAATATGGACTTGACTCTGAGATAGTAGCTTCTTTCTGTGAATCTTTTGCTACATATGTCGATCTCCCCAAGGAGAAGTGGTTTAAATATCATCCTCCCATAGAAGTAAAAGTAGTTGCACCTATTAAAGTTGAAGAAAAGATTGTCACTTATAATGATCCTATTGTTCCTACTGCTTATGTTGAGAAACCACCTTTCCCTATTAGGATAAAGGATCATGCTAAAGCTTCAAATGTGGTTCGTAAAAGCAATATTAAAACTTATACACCTCATGAGCAAATTAAAGTTGAACCTGATATTGCTATTGTTAAAGATATCTTGTCTAATAATATTTATGGGCATGTTATTTATTTCTATGATGAAACTGCTAGAATTGCTAAACCTTGTGCTAAAGATAAACCTAGACCTGTGGTAGGCATGCCTGTTATTTCTGTTAAAATAGGAGATCATTGTTATCATGGCTTATGTGATATGGGTGCCAGTGCTAGTGCAATACCTATTAGCCTGTATAGAGAAATCATGCATGATATTGCACTTGTTGAGTTAGAGGATATTGATGTTACAATTAAGCTTGCCAATAGAGATACTATTTCACCAATGGGAATTGTTAGAGATGTTGAAGTCTTGTGTGGGAAAACTAAATATCCTGCTGATTTTCTTGTTCTTGGTTCCCCACAAGATAACTTTTGTCCCATTATATTTGGTAGACCCTTCCTGAACACTGTTAATGCTACCATAGATTGCAAAAGGGATGTTGTTACTACCGCTTTAGATGATATGACTCATGAATTTAATTTCTCTAAATTTAGTAGACAACACCGTGAAGAAGAATTACCTAGGGATGAAATTATTGGTCTTGCTTCTTTTGCCGTACCTCCTAGTGATCCTTTAGAACAATATTTGCTAGACCATGAAAATGATATGTTTATGAATGAAAGAAGGTAAATAGATGAAGTATTCTTTAAACAAGAACCTATTCTGAAACACAATTTTCCTGTTGAAATCCTAGGGGATCCTCCTCCACCCAAGGGTGATCCCGTGTTTGAGCTTAAATCGTTACCTGATACTCTTAAATATGCTTATCTTGATGAGAAAAATATATATCTTGTTATTATTAGTGCTAACCTTTCAGAGCATGAGGAAGAGAGATTATTGAAAACTCTGAAGAAGCACCATGCTGCTATTGGCTATACTCTTGATGATCTTAAGGGCATTAGTCCCACTCTATGTCAACATAAAATAAATTTGTAAGAAGACGCTAAACCAGATCGTGATCATCAACGCTGGCTGAATCCTAAAATGAAAGAAGTGGTAAGAAAGGAAATACTAAAGCTCCTTGAGGCAGGTATAATCTATCCCGTTGCTGATAGTCAGTGGGTAAGTCCTGTCCATTGTGTCCCCAAGAAGGGACGTATTACTGTCGTTCCTAATGATAAAGATGAATTGATTCCTCAAAGAATTATTACATGTTATAGGATGGTAATTGATTTCCGCAAATTAAATAAGGCTACTAAAAAGGATCATTACCCCTTACCTTTTATCGATCAAATGCTAGAAATATTATCCAAACATACACATTTTTGCTTTCTAGATGGTTATTCTGGTTTCTCTCAAATTCTTGTGTCAGCCAAAGATCAATCAAATACTACTTTTACATGCCCTTTTGGTACTTTTGCTTATAGACGTATGCCTTTTGGTTTATGTAATGCACCTGCTACCTTTCAAAGATGCATGATGGCTATATTCTCTGACTTTTGTGAAAAGATTTGTGAGGTTTTCATGGACGACTTTTCCGTCTATGGATCTTCTTTTGATGATTGCTTGAGCAACCTTGATCGAGTTTTGCAGAGATGTGAAGAAACTAATATTGTCTTGAATTGGGAAAAGTGCCAATTTATGGTTAATGAAGATATTGTATTGGGGCATAAAGTTTTTGAAAGAGGTATTGAAGTTGATAAAGCCAAAGTTGATGCTATTGAGAAGATGCCATGTCCCAAGGACATCAAAGGTATAGGAAGTTTCCTTGGCCATGCCGGATTTTATAGGAGGTTCATTAAGGACTTCTCAAAAATTTCTCGGCCTCTGACTAATTTATTACAAAAAGATATACCATTTGTCTTTGATGATGATTGTGTAGAAGCATTTGAAATACTTAAGAAAGAATTAATCTCTGCACCTATTATTCAGCCACCTGATTGGTACCCTTTGAAATTATGTGTGATGCTAGTGATTATGCTGTAGGTGCTGTTCTAGGACAAAGAGTTGATAAGAAATTAAATGTTATTCAATATGCTAGTAAAACCCTAGAAAATGCTTAAAGAAATTATGCTACTACTGAAAAGGAATTCTTAGCGGTTGTATTTGCTTGTGATAAGTTCAGACCTTATATTGTTGATTCTAAAGTAACTATTCACACTGATCATGCTGCTATTAAATATCTTATGGAAAAGAAAGATGCTAAACCTAGACTTATTAGATGGGTTCTCTTGCTACAAGAATTTGATTTGCATATTGTTGATAGAAACGGAGCTGAGAACCCCGTTGCAGACAACTTGTCTAGGTTAGAAAATGTGCTTGATGACCCACTTCCTATTGATGATAGCTTTCCTGACGAGCAATTAAATGTCATAAATGCTTCTCATACTGCTCCATGGTATGCTGATTATGCTAATTACATTGTTGCTAAGTTTATACCACCTAGTTTCACATACCAGCAAAAGAAAAAGTTCTTCTATGATTTGAGGCATTACTTTTGGGATGACTCACATCTTTATAAAGGAGTAGATGGTGTTATTAGACGTTGTGTACCTAAGCATGAACATGAACATATCCTACGCAAGTGTCACTCCGAAGCTTATGGAGGACACCATGCTAGAGATAGAACTGCCCATAAGGTATTGCAATCTAGTTTTTATTGGCCTACTCTCTTCAAGGATGCCCGTAAGTTTGTCCTATCTTGTGATGAATGTCAAAGAATTGGTAATATTAGTAGACGTCAAGAAAGGCCTATGAATTATTCACTTGTTATTGAACCATTTGATGTTTGGGGCTTTGACTATATGGGACCCTTTCCTTCCTCTAATGGATATACACATATTTTAGTTGTTGTTGATTACGTTACTAAGTGGGTAGAAGCTATTCCAACTAGTAGTGCTGATCATAACACTTCTATTAAAATGCTTAAAGAAGTTATTTTTCCAAGATTTGGAGTCCCTAGATATTTAATGACTGATGGTGGTTCACATTTTATTCATGGTGCTTTCCGTAAAATGCTTGCTAAATATGATGTTAACCATAGAATTGCATCTTCTTATCATCCTCAGTCTAGTGGTCAAGTAGAATTGAGTAATAGAGAGCTCAAATTAATTTTGCAAAAGACTGTTAATAGATCTAGAAAAAATTGGTCCAAGAAACTTGATGATGCATTATGGGCCTATAGAACTGCATATAAAAATCCTATGGGTATGTCTCCGTATAAAATGGTTTATGGAAAAGCATGTCACTTACCTCTCGAACTAGAACACAAGGCATATTAGGCCATTAAAGAACTCAATTATGATTTTAAACTTGCCGGTGAGAAAAGGCTATTTGATATTAGCTCACTTGATGAATGGAGAACCGAAGCCTATGAAAATGCCAAGTTGTTTAAAGAAAAGGTTAAAAGATGGCATGACAAAAGGATACAAAAGCGTGAGTTTAATGTAGGTGATTATGTATTGCTATAAAACTCTCGTTTAAGATTTTTTACAGGAAAACTTCTCTCTAAATGGGAAGGTCCTTACGTTATCGAGGAGGTCTATCGTTCCAGTGCTATAAAAATCAACAACTTCGAAGGCACAAATCCGAAGGTGGTGAATGGTCAAAGAATCAAACATTACATCTCACGTAATCCCATAAATGTTGAAACCAATGTTATTGAAACCGTAACCCTGGAGGAATACATAAGGGACACTTTCCGGAACATTTCAGACTCCGAAAAGGAATAGGTATGTGGTACAGTAAGCAAACCGACTCCAAAACAGTTTTAAGGCAATATTTGTCCGTTTTGGAATATTTAGAAAAATAGAAAAATAAGTAGCAGTCCAGGAAGGACACGAGGGCTCCACGAGGGTGGAGGGCGCGCCCTACCCTACTAGGCAGGCCCCCTACCTCGTATGCTCTTCGGACTCCATTTTCGTACACGACCCATATTTTGGTCGGTAAAAATTCATTATATAATCTCCCGAAGGTTTTGACTCCCGTATCACGCAATTATCCTCTATTTTGTGTTTCGAACTGTTGCTGCTGCAGATTAGAACAAGATGTCTTCGCAAGAGTCAGTCGGGGAGAGCCGAGTGTCTCACCCGGCACCGAGATCAATGACAAACAACAATGTTGACCTCTTTGGGCCAGCAACGGAGGAAGAGATGGAGGCCGAATTGAAGAGGATAGATGCCATGGAAGAGGATCAAGAAGTCACTTCCTGCTTCCGAGTTGGATTCACAATGAGAGAACTGCAGAGCTCGGCTATTCCAAACTTGGTTATCCCTTCCAATGTTAGATTTCTTTATTATGAGAATATGAAAAAGAGTTTCACTGGTTCTCCCGCAGCTATGCAGCACCCTTGGGTGCAGGGAGCTTTGGTTGTTACAGGAAAACTCTGAAAGGAAATAATGGACCTCAAGCAGCAAGTCAATAAGCTCGAGGAGGAGAATCGTATCATGAGGGGCATCATCGCCAAGAACATCACATCACCACCCATGAAAAGAGAGACATAATCACTTGGGTATGGGAACTCCCTTTGGCTACTGCCAAGCTTGGGGGAGTGCCCCGGTATCGTATCACCATCACTTTTATCTTTACCGTTTTTCTTAGTTCGATCCTTTTGGTAATATCTTGATCCAGTAGAATAAAAGTTCTTAGTATGATCTAGTTGTGAGTTTTGCCTTATAATCCTTTTATGTAATCGAGTCTGTGAGCTATATAATAAAGATTAGTGTTGAGTCAAGGGCTTGATTATTTTGCCATGATCTTAAGTGAATAAAAGAAAAGAGAAAGAAATAAAAAGAAACAAAGAGATCACGTGAGTCTTATGGAGAGTAATGAGCTCACATAGAAAAAGTATGATGAATAAAAGTTGTTGAGGGTTGACAAACATAGTTTTGGTCATCGTTGCAATTAATAGGAAGTAATAAAGAAAGAGAGGTCTTCACATATAGATATACTATCTTGGACATCTTTTATGATCGTGAGCACTCATTAAAATATGACATGCTAAAAGAGTTGACATTGGACAAGGAAGACAACATAATGGGTTATGTTTTCTTACATCTAAGATAAGTTATATTGTCATGGATTATCCAACATGGTTGAGCATGCCTTTCCCCCTCACGCTAGCCAAATTCATCACAACAAGTAGAGATACTACTTGTGCTTCCAAATACCCTAAAACCAGTTTTGCCATCAGAGTCCACTATACCTACCTATGGATTGAATAAGATCCTTCAAGTAAGTTGTCATCGGTGCAAAGCAATAAAAATTGCTCTTTAAATATGTATGACTTATTAGTGTGGGAGAAAATAAGCTTTATACGATCGTGTGATATGGAAGAAATAAAAGCGACAGACTGCATAATAAAGGTCCATATCACAAGTGGCAATATAAAGTGACGTTCTTTCGCATTAAGATTTTGTGCATCCAACTATAAAAGCGCATGACAACCTCTGCTTCCCTCTGCGAAGGGCCTATCTTTTACTTCTATCTCCTACCTTGCATAAGAGTCATGGTGATCTTCACCCTTCCTTTTTACATTTTATCCTTTGGCAAGCATGGTATGTTGGAAAGATCCTAGTATATATGGCTAATTGGATGTGAGTTTTCATGAAACATTACTATTGACATTACCCTTGAGGTAAAACATTGGGAGGCAAAACTATAAGCCCCTATCTTTCTCTGTGTCCGATTAAAATTCCATACCCATAAGTATTGCGTGAGTGTCAGCAATTGTGAAAGACTATATGATAGTTGAGTATGTGGACTTGCTGAAAAGCTCTTATACATTGACTCTTTCCTATGTTATGATAAATTGCAATTGCTCCAATGACTGAGACTATAGTTTGTTAGTTTTTAATGAAGTTTACTATTCATACTTGAGATTGTGATTGAATTATTACTCTAGCATAAGAAATCATATGACAAGAATTAGATAAGTTGCTTTTCTAAGAATGATCATGATGCCCTCATGTTCGTATTTTATTTTTATCGGCACCTCTATCTCTAAACATGTGGACATATTTTTCGATTTCGGCTTTTCGCTTGAGGACAAGCAAGGTCTAAGCTTGGGGGAGTTGATACGTCCATTTTGCATCATGCTTTTATATCTTTATTTATTGCATTATGGGCTATTATTACACATTATGTCACAATACTTATGCATATTCTCTCTTATTTTACAAGGTTTACATAAAGAGGGAGAATGCCGGCAGCTGGGATTCTGGGCTGGAAAAGGAGCAAATATTAGAGACCTATTCTGCACAGCTCCAAAAGTCCTGAAACTTCACGGAAGACGTTTTCCAAATATATAAAAAATACTGAGAGCAAGAACTTCACCAGGGGGGCCACACCCTGCCCACGAGGGTGGGGGGCGCGTCCTATCCCCTAGGCGTGCCCCCTACCTCGTGGGCCGCCTGGTGGCCCTACGGTGGCCATCTTCTGCTCTATGAAGTCTTTCGATGGGAAAAAATAATAAGCCATCTTCTCGGACGAAACTCCACCGTCACGAGGCGGAACCTTGGCGGAACCAATCTAGGGTTCTGGCGGAGGTGTTCTGCCCAGGAAACTTCCCTCCCGGAGGGGGAAATCATCGCCATCGTCATCCCCAACGCTCCTCTCACCGAGAGAGGGCAATCTCCATCAACATCTTCATCAGCACCATCTCCTCTCAAAACCATAGTTCATCTCTTGTATCCAATTCTTCTCTCCAAGTCTGGGATTGGTGCTAGTAGGTTGCTAGTAGTGTTAATTACTCCTTGTAGTTGATGCTAGTTGGTTTAATTGGTGGAAGATCATATGTTCAGATCCTATATGCATATTAATACCCCTCTGATTATGAACATGTTTATGCTTTGTGAGTAGTTACTTTTGTTCCTGAGGTCATGGGAGAAGTCTTGCTATTAGTAGTGATGTGAATTTGGTATTCGTTCGATATTTTGATGAGATGTATGTTGTCTCTCCTCTAGTGGTGTTATGTGAACGTCGACTACATGACACTTCACCATTATTTGGGCCTAGAGGAAGGTATTGGGAAGTAATAAGTAGATGATGGGTTGCTAGAGTGACAGAAGCTTAAACCCTAGTTTATGCGTTGCTTCGTAAGGGGCTGATTTGGATCCATATGTTTCATGCTATGGTTAGGTTTACCTTAATACTTTTGTTGTAGTTGCGGATGCTTGCAGTAGAGGTTAATCATAAGTGGGATGCTTGTCCAAGTAAGGGCAGTACCCAAGCACCGGTCCACCCACATACCAAATTATCAAAGTACCGAACGCGAATCATATGAGCGTGATGAAAACTAGCTTGATGATATTCCCATGTGTCCTCGGGAGCACTTTTCTCTATATAAGAGTTTGTCCAGGCTTGTCCTTTGCTACAAAAAGGATTGGGCCACCTTGCTGCACTTTATTTACCTTTGTTACTTGTTGCTCGTTACAAATTATCCTATCATAAAACTATCTGTTACCACTTATTTCAGTACTTGCAGAGAATACCTTGCTGGAAACCGCTTATCATTTCCTTCTGCTCCTCGTTGGGTTCGACACTCTTACTTATCGAAAGGACTACGATAGATCCCCTATACTTGTGGGCCATCAGTCATCTGTGAGTCTCTAGTACAACATACGTTCTATGTCCTAAGACCTGGGCTGGCGCATGTACTCGGGATGGTGACAGACTTGCTTTGGGCCAACCAAATGCTACTCCATGACTAGGTAGTTACAAAGGTAGGTTTCGGGCTTGTCTAGACCTTTGCTACGAGACATGGTTGAGCAAGCTGGGATTTGCCCCTCCGATCAGGAGAGATATACTCTGGGTCCCTCGTGTGTTCCGACAAGATAAGCACGGCCATGCGGCAAGGATTATGAGATAATCTGGTTTATGGTCGGCATCACTGGAACGAGAAAGAGGTCAGGCTAGCACAAGGATGACAAACTCGCCTTGAGCCGTACAACACGTATCGTGTGGCAAAGGGAACAGAAGTATGATGTACAGGTTCGCCTAACCAGCTTCATAGTCTACTTGGTGTTCGGCATGCCTTGCTAGGGGCCGCTACCAACCATGCAGTTCGGAGGTGATCCGAACTATGACCAAGCCGGCTTGAACCTAAGGGGTCGCGCGCTTAAGGGAAGGAACCTACGAGGTCGGATCCGAGGACACTGGTCAGATGTGATCCGAGCTGTGTTCGGATTCTGGCTGAGTAGACTTATGGGCTTTAGGGTCTGTGCGAGGCCCAAGTGTTGATCCCGCGACGGACGCCTATATAAAGTGGGGGTGCGGTACACTCATGGGGTTGACCGCTTCGGCGCTGTCACTAGGGTTTGCATGTGTTGCGAATAGACACCTCCACTCACCATCAGTTATGTGATCGAACCTAGTAGTCTGCCGCATGACGTTCCTCCTGCACGCGCGGATACCGTTAGAGACGGTGCACTTGCACTGTTCCGGCGAACCTGTATGTGGGAACCGACGACCGACTATTCGAGTGATATCGGACGAGGAGGAGACGATCCACGCAGACGCGCTGCCCCAACTCTTCGTCCACTGCACAGCACTACGCATCTAGTGGTCACGAACTGTGATCCATCTCCCGTAGCATGTTCTTGGTTATTCTTCGCGTAGGAAATTTTAATTTGTAGTCGATGCACCCTACCATAGAACCCAACATAACAGGGGTGCCATCTTTATTATAACCATCATAATATATACATTGTCAAGACATGTACATTGTAAGAGCCGGCGGCTCAAGTGTAGTAAGGCCGAAGATGAGAAATATTCCACGGCCGACGGGTCTCCTCCTCCGACATGCATGAGTCCTTGTGGTCTCGAACATCGACAAGGTAGTATGATCCATTGTTCAGATTCTTGCTGACCACTAAAGGCCCTTTCCAAGGTGGGGATAATTTATGCATATCAGTTTGATCCTGAATAAGCCGGAGCACCAAGTCACCTTCTTGAAAGGTTCTGGTCTTAACCCGGCGGCTGTCATAACGACGCAAATCTTGCTGATAAATCGCTGATCGAGCCACCGCGAGGTCATGCTCCTCATCTAATAGGTCAAGTGCATCTTGACGTGCCTTTACATTATCAGCTTCAACGTAAGCCGCCACACGAGGCGAATCGTGACGGAGGTCACTGGGGAGAACCGCCTCTGCTCCGTAGACCATGAAGAAAGGTGTGTAACATGTAGATCTGTTAGGGGTGGTGTTAATTCTCCATAACACGGAAGGTAACTCCTCCACCCAACAACCCGGTGTCCTCTGTAAGGGAACCATAAGTCGGGGTTTGATGCCTCTCAGGATCTCTTGATTGGCTCTCTCGGCTTGACCATTAGACTGGGGGTGAGCCACTGATGATACATCAAGCCGGATATGCTCATGTTGGTAAAATTCCTCCATGGCACCCTTGGATAGATTAGTGCTATTATCAGTTATAATACTATGGGGAAAACAAAAATGGAAAATCACTTTTTTCATGAACTGAACCGTCGTTGCCCCGTCACATTTACTGACCGGCTCTGCCTCAACCCACTTTCTAAACTTATCAACCGCCACCAAGAGGTGCGTCTTTTTATCCTTGGACTCTTTGAAATGCCCAACCATGTTAAGCCCCCAGACTACAAATGGCCAAGTATTTGGAATCATCCTCAATTCTTGAGCCGACACATGAGCGCGTCGTGAGAACTTCTGACAACCATCACATCTACTAACTAGATCCTCTGCATCAGCGTGCGCCGCCAGCCAATAGAACCCATAACGAAAAGCCTTAGCTATGAGAGATTTAGACCCGACGTGATGACCACAATCCCCTTCATGAATCTCTCGTAGAATCTCACAGCCTTCTTCAGGGGAAACACAACGTTGAAACGCCCCTGTGACACTATGATGATGCAATTCCCCATTGATAATAGTCATTGACTTAGACCGCCGGGTTATTTGTCTGGCCAAAGTTTCGTCCTCAGGTAACTCGCCCCGGGTCATATAAGCCAAATAGGGAACTGTCCAGTCAGGAATAGCATGAAGAGACGCCACCAGCTATGCCTCCGGGTCATGAATAGCAAGATCCTCCTCTGTAGGAAATTTTATAGAAGGGTTATGCAGAATATCCAGGAAAGTGTTAGGTGGCACCGGCTTATGCTGAGACCCTAACCGGCTTAAAGCATCAGCCGCCTCATTTTTCATGCGATTAATATGTTCAAATTGATAACCCTTGAAGTGACCTGTGATAGCATCGACCTCCCGAAGATAAGCCGCCATGAGTGGATCTTTAGAATCCCAAGTGCCAGAAACTTGCTTAGCTACCAGATCTGAGTTGCCCAAGCACCTCACCCGGCATAAGTTCACCTCCTTAGCCATCTGAAGACCGTGGAGCAAGGTCCCATATTCAGCTGCATTGTTAGTACAAGGGAACATCAGCCGGAGAACATAAGAAAATTTATCACCCCGTGGGGAAGTCAATACAACTCCAGCCCCCGAGCCTTCCAACTGTTTGGACCCATCAAATTGAATAGTCCAATATGTGTTATCACGCTTCTCCTCAGGCATCTATAACTCTGTCCAATCATTGATGAAATCCACAAGTGCTTGAGATTTGATGATTGTACGAGTCACATACTTTAAACCATGAGGTCCAAGCTCAATGGCCCATTTGGCTACCCGACCTGTGGCTTCTCTATTTTGGATGATATCCCCTAAAGGGGCAGAACTAACCACAGTGATAGGATGACTCAAAAAATACTGTTTAAGCTTCCGGCTAGCCATAAAAACCCCATACACAAGCTTCTGCCAATGTGGATACCTCTGTTTGGACTCAATAAGGACCTCACTGATATAGTAAACCGGTCATTGAACCGGATATTCTTTGCCAGTTTCCTTCCTTTCCACCACAATGGCAACACCGATAGCTCGGCTATTGGCAGCCACATATAACAGCAAGGGCTCCTTGTCAATGGGAGCAGCAAGAACTAGCGGCTCAGCCAATTGTTTCTTCAAGGCCTCGAATGCCTGATCAGCAGCATCACTCCAGACAAAGTGATATGTCTTGTTCATCATCTGGTACAGAGGAATAGCCTTCTCACCCAACCGGCTTATAAATCGGCTTAAGGTTGCAATACGACCCGCCACGCGCTGAACATCATTGATACACGCCAGCTTAGCCAGAGAGGTGATAGCTTTTATCTTCTCCGAGTTAGCCTCAATACCCCGTTCTGAAACTAGAAAACCCAAAAGCTTGCTAGCTGGCACACCAAAAACACACTTGGCCGGGTTAAGCATCATCTTATAAACCCGGAGGTTGTCAAAGGTTTCCTTTAAGTCATCAATCAGGGTCTCCTTCTTCCTAGACTTCACCACAATATCATCCACATAGGCATGAACATTGCACCCGATCTGATTATGAAGGCAATTCTGCACACATCGCTGGTAAGTCGCCTTGGCGCTCTTGAGCCCAAAGGGCATAGACACATAGCAAAAGGCTCCAAACGGGGTGATGAAAGTTGCCTTCTCCTGGTCCTTAATTTACATCTTGATCTGATGATAACCAGAATAAGTATCCAAAAAGCTCAAACGCTCACAACCCACCGTAACATCAATAATCTGATCAATACGAGGGAGAGCAAAAGGATCAGCCGGACAAGCCTTATTTAAGTCCATGTAATCCACACACATACGCGATGCCGTTCTTCTTAAGCACCAACATCGGGTTAGCCAACCACTCAAGATGAAAAACTTCAACAATGAACCCAGCCGCCAAGAGCCGGGCTACTTCTTCACCAATGTCCTTACGCCTCTCTTCATTAAATGGCGAAGAAACTGCTTGACTGGCTAAACTTTGGATCAATATTAAGAGTGTGCTCAGCGAGTTCCCTCGGTACACTTGGAATGTCAGAAGGTTTCCATGCAAAGATGTCCCGGTTCTCACGGATGAACTCAATGAGCGCGCTTTCCTATTTTGGATCCAGATTAGCACTGATGCTAAACTGCTTGGATGAATCGCCAGGAACGAAATCAACTAGCTTGGTGTCATCTACCGACTTAAACTTCAAGACCGGATTGAGCTCCGTAGTTGGCTTTTTCAAAGAGGTCATATCTGCCGGGTCAACATTGTCTTTATAAAACTTCAACTCCTTTGTTGCGCAGACAGACTCAGCGTAAGTAGCGTCAGCTTCTTCACACTCCAAGGCTATCTTGCGACTCCCATGCACTGTTATAGTGCCCTTGTGGCCCGACATCTTTAGCTGCAAGTAAACATAACAAGGCCTAGCCATAAACTTAGCATAAGATGGCCGCCCAAATAGAGCATGATAAGGGCTCTTGATCTTAACAACTTCAAAGGTCAATATCTCAGATCTAGAATCATAATCATCTCCAAAAGCAACCTCCAGGGCTATCTTACCAACCGGGTACACTGACTTACCAGGCACCACACTATGAAAGACAGTGTTCGGCGGTTTAAGATTTTTATGAGTCAATCCCATGCGACGGAAAGTTTCATAATAAAGGATATCGATGCTTCTACCTCCGTCCATGAGTACCTTAGTGAATTTATATCATCCAACCTGAGGCGCCACCACCAAAGCCAAGTTACCCGGATTATCAACCCGGGGTGGGTGATCTTCATGACTCTACACAATGGGCTGCTCAGACCAGCGTAAGTAACGGGGAACTGCTAGCTCAACGACGTTCACAGCCCTTTTATGGAGCTTCTGATCCCGCTTGCATAAACTTGTGGTGAAGACGTGGTACTGCCCACTATTCAACTGCTTCGGGTTACTCTGATACCCAGATTGTTGTTGTTGATTCCCCTGACCGGACTGTTGATGATAACTACTCTGATTGCCTTGATTACTTGGGTGACCCTGGAAACCGGAATTAAAACCGCCACCACCATAACCCGGACCATGAGAGCAGGAACCTGAGTCCCCACCCGGCCCATGATTGTTATGGAAAAAATTGAATTTTTGAACTCCTTCATAATTCGGCAGTCTTTCTAGAGGTGACTGGACGGCCTTTCCTACGTACCATGCTTTGGGCAAGGCTCGTTCATCATCTGCTCAAGATTGACAGTGCCCCCTCCACCCCGAGGAGGTGCCTTTCCCTTACGACGCCGACCATTATCCTGTGTGTTGGTGTTGGCCACAAAATCCGAATTACCATCTACTTTGCGCTTTCCATTGCCCCCTGACTCTCCAGGTTATGATGCTGGCCCTTGGTGTTGCCACTCTTCTTTTCCTTTCCTGTCTTTTCATCATCAGACTCGGGGTCCTTGGTACTATCATAGTCGACATATTTAATCAGAGCTGCCATCAGCTCCCCCATGTCATTGCAGTGGCGCTTGAGTTGCCCTAGCTTCTGTTTAAGAGGCAAAAAACGGCAATTCTTTTCTAACATGAGGACCGCTGAGCCGGCATTGATGTTATCCGATGAGTGCAAGATGGTTTTGACCCGACGCACCCAATGGGTTGTTGACTCGCCCTTTTCTTGGGCGCAGGCATCGAAATCCACAATTGACATGGGCTGCTTGCATGTATCCTTAAAATTCTAGATAAACCAGGCTTTTAACTCGGTCCACGACCCGATGGAGTTGGCAGGTAGCCCTTTTAACCAAGTATGAGCCGTTCCATCCAACATCTGTCAGGGAACGTAGTAATAATTCAAAAAATTCCTACGTGTCACCAAGATCAATCTAGGAGATGCTAGCAACAAGAGAGAGAGAGAGAGAGAGGGAGTGCATCTTCATACCCTTGAAGATCTCTAAGCGGAAGCGTTACAAGAATGCGGTTGATGGAGTCGTACTCGCGGCGATTCAAATCATGGAAGATCCGATCTAGCGCCGAACGGACGGCGCCTCCGCGTTCAACACACGTACAACCTAGGGACGTCTCTGCTACCTCTTGAGCACTGCGTTGGTTTTCCCTTGAAGAGGAAAGGGTGATGCAGCAAAGTAGCGTAAGTATTTCCCTCAGTTTTTGAGAACCAAGGTATCAATCCAGTAGGAGGCCATGCACGAGTTCCTCGCACCTACACAAACAAATAAAATCCTTGCAACCAACGCAATAAAGGGGTTGTCAATCCCTTCACGGTCACTTACGAAAGTGAGATCTGATAGATATGATAAGATAATATTTTTGGTATTTTTATGATAAAGATGCAAAGTAAAGAAAGCAAAATAAACGGAAAAGGAAATAGCTTGTTGACGGAAGATTAATATGATGGAAAATAGACCCGGGGGCCATAGGTTTCACTAGTGGCTTCTCTCGAGAGCATAAGTATTACGGTGGGTAAACAAATTACTGTTGAGCAATTGACAGAATTGAACATAGTTATGAGAATATCTAGGTATGAGCATGTATATAGGCATCACGTCCGAGACAAGTAGACTGACTCCTACCTGCATCTACTACTATTACTCCACACACCGACCTCTATCCAGCATGCATCTATAGTATTAAGTTCAAAAGAACAGAGTAACGCTTTAAGCAAGATGACATGATGTAGAGGGATAAACTTATGCAATATGAAATAAATCCCATCTTGTTATCCTCAATGGCAACAATACAATACGTGCCTTGCTGCCCCTATTGTCACTGGGAAAGGACACCGCAAGATTGAACCAGAAGCTAAGCACTTCCCCCATTGCAAGAAAGATCAATCTAGTAGGCCAAACCAAACTGATAATTCGAAGAGACTTGCAAAGATAACCAATCATACATAAAAGAATTCAGAGAAGATTCAAATATTGTTCATAGATAAACTTGATCATAAACCCACAATTCATCGGTCTCAACAAACACACCGCAAAAGAAGATTACCTCGAGTAGATCTCCACAAGAGAGGGGGAGAACTTTGTATTGAGATCCAAAAAGAGAGAAGAAGCCATCTAGCTAATAACTATGGACCCGAAGGTCTGAAGTAAACTACTCACACTTCATCGGAGAGACTATGGTGACTATGGTGTTGATGTAGACGCCCTCCGTGATCGATGCCCCCTCTGGCAGAGCTCCGGAAAAAGCCCCAAGATGGGATCTCATGGGTACAGAAAGTTACGACGGTGGAATTAGGGTTTTGGCTCCGTATCTGGTAGTTTGGGGGTACGTAGGTATATATAGGAGGAAGAAGTACATCGGTGGAGCAACGTGGGCCCCACGAGGGTGGAGGGCGCACCTGGGGGGGGGGGGCTAGGCATGCCCCCTACCTCGTGCCCTCCTGGTTGCTTTCTTGACGTAGGGTCCAAGTCCTCTGGATCATGTTCATTTCGAAAATCACGTTCCTGAAGGTTTCATTCCGTTTGGACTCTGTTTGATATTCTTTTTCTACGAAACTCTGAAATAGGCAAAAAAACAACAATTCTGGGCTGGGCCTCCGGTTAATAGGTTAGTCCCAAAACTAATATAAAAGTGTATAATAAAGCCCAATAATGTCCAAACAGGATATAATATAGCATGGAACAATAAAAAATTATAGATACGTTGGAGACGTATCAAGCATCCCCAAGCTTAATTCCTGCTCGTCCTCGAGTAGGCAAATGATAAAAATAGAATTTTTGATGTGGAATGCTACTTGGCATAATTTCAATGTAATTCTCTTAATTGTGGTATGAATATTCAGATCCTAAAGATTCAAGACAAAAGTTCAATATTGACATAGAAATAATAATACTTCAAGCATACTAACTAAGCAATTACGTCTCTTCAAAATAACATGGCCAAAGAAAGTTATCCCTACAAAATCATATAGTCTGGCTATGCTCCATCTTCACCACACAAAGTATTTAAATCATGCACAACCCCGATGACAAGACAAGCAACTGTTTCATACTTTTGGTGTTCTCAAACTTTTTCAATCTTCACACAATACATGAGCGTGAGCCATGGACATAGCACTATATGTGGAATAGAATGGTGGTTGTGGAGAAGACAAAAAGGGAGAAGATAGTATCACATCAACTAGGCGTATCAACGGGCTATGGAGATGCCCATTAATAGATATCAATGTGAGTGAGTAGGGATTTCCATGCAATGGATGCACTTAGTGCTATAAGTATATGAAAGCTCAACAAAAAGAACTAAGTGGGTGTGCATCCAACTCGGTTGCTCACGAAGACCTAGGGCATTTTGAGGAAGCCCATTATTGGAATATACAAGCCAAGTTCTGTAATGAAAAATTTCCACTAGTATATGAAAGTGATAACATAGGAGACTCTCTATCATGAAGATCATGGTGCTACTTTGAAGCACAAGTGTGGAAAAAGGATAGTAGTATTGTCCCTTTTTATATTATTTTTTGGCCTTTCTCTTTTTTGGGACAATACTCTATGAATGATGATCATCACACTTCTATTTATTTACATCTCAATGATTACAACTCGATACTAGAACAAAGTATGACTCTATATGAATGCCTCCGGCGGTATACCGGGATAGCAATGATGCATGAGTGACTTGTATGCAAGAATTATGAACGGTGGCTTTGCCACAACTAATATGTCAACTACATGATCATGCAAAGCAATATGACAATGATGGAGCGTGTCATAGTAAACGGAACGGTGGAAAGTTGCATGGAAATATATCTCGGAATGGCTATGGAAATGCCATGATAGGTAGGTATGGTGGCTGTTTTGAGGAAGGTATATGATGGGTGTATGATACCGGCGAAAGGTGCGCGGTATTAGAGAGGCTAGCAATGGTGGAAGGGTGAGAGTGCGCATAATCCATGGACTAAACATTAGTCATAAAGAACTCACATTGCAAAAATCTATTAGTTATCGAAGGAAAGTACTACGCGAATGCTCCTAGGGGGATAGATTGGTAGGAAAAGACCATCGCTCGTCCCCGACCGCCACTCATAAGGAAGACAATCAATAAATAAATCATGCTCCAACTTCTTCACATAATGGTTCACCACACGTGCATGCTATGGGAATCACAAACTTCAACACAAGCATTTCTCAAATTCACAACTACTCAACTAGAACGACTCTAATATCACCATCTCCATATCTCAAAACAACTATCAAGTATCAAACTTCTCATAGTATTCCACACACTCATAAGAATTTTTTATTAATCTTGAATGCCTAACATAATTAAAGCAAATTACCACGCTGTTTTTTAGGACTCTCAAAATAATCTGAGTGAAGCATGAGAGAACAATAGTTTCTATAAAACAAAGCCACCACCATGCCCTAAAAGATATAAGTGAAGCACTAGAGCAAAAACTATATAGCTCAAAAGATATAAGTGAAGCACATAGAGTATTCTAACAATTTCCGAATCATGTGTGTCTCTATCAAAAGGTGTGTACAGCAAGGATGATTGTGGAAAACTATCAAATAAAGACTCAAATAATACAAGACCCTCCAAGCAAAACACATATCATGTGGTAAATAAAAATATAGTTCCAAGTAAAGTTACCGATGGAAGTAGACGAAATAGGGGATGCCTTACGGGGTATCCCCAAGCTTGGGCTTTTAGGTGTACTTAGATTATCTTGGGGTGCCATGGGCATCCCCAAGCTTAGGATCTTGCCACTCCTTGTTCCATGATCCATCAAATCTTTCACCCAAAACTTGAAAACTTCACAACACAAAACTTAAAGTAGAAAATCTCGTGAGCTCCGTTAGCGAAAGAAAACAAAACACCACTTCCAGGTACTGTAATGAAATCATTATTTATTTATATTGGTGTTAAACCTACTGTATTCCAACTTCTCTATGGTTTATAAACTATTTTACTAGCCATAGATTCATCAAAATAAGCAAACAACACACGAAAAACAGAATATGTCAAAAACAGAACACTCTGTAGTAATCTGTAGCTAACGCAAGTTCTGGAACCCCAAAAATTCTAAAATAAATTTATGGACGTGAGGGATTTATCTATTAATCATGTGCAAAAAGAATTAGCTAAATATCACTTTCTAAATAAAAATGGCAGCAATTCTCGTGAGCTCTAAAGTTTCTGTTTTTTACAGCAAGATTAAAAAGACTTTCCCCAAGTCTTCCCAACGGTTCTACTTGGCACAAACACTAATTAAACACAAAAAACACAACCAAAACATAGGCTAGATAAATTATTTATTACTAAACAGGAGCAAAAAGCAAGGAATAAAAATAAAATTGGGTTGCCTCCCAAGAAGCGCTATCGTTTAACGCCCCTAGCTAGGCATAAAAGCAAGGATAGATCTAGGTATTGCCATCTTTGGTAGGCAATCCATAAGTAGCTCTCATAATAGATTCATATGGTAATTTAATTTTCTTTCTAGGGAAGTGTTCCATGCCTTTCCTTAATGGAAATTGGAATCTAATATTCCCTTCCTTCATATCAATAGTTGCACCAATCGTTCTAAGGAAAGGTCTACCAAGAATAATAGGACATGAAGGATTGCAATCTATGTCAAGAACAATAAAATCTACGGGCACATAATTCCTATTTGAAACAATAAGATCATCATTAATTCTTCCCATAGGTTTCTTAATAGTTGAATCCGCAAGGTGCAAGTTTAAAGAGCAATCATCAAAATCACGGAAACCTAGCAAATCACACAAAGTCTTTGGAATCGTGGAAACACTAGCACCCAAATCACACAAAGCATAGCATTCATGATCTTTAATTTTAATTTTAACAGTAGGTTCCCACTCATAATAAAGTTTTCTATGGATAGAAACTTCCAACTCAAGGTTTTCTTCATAAGATTGCATCAAAGCATCAACGATATGTTTGGTCAAGGCTTTATTTTGACTATAAGCATGAGGAGAATTTAGCACGGATTGGAACAAGGAAATACAATCTATCAAAGAGCAATTATAATAATTAAATTCCTTGAGATCCAAAATAGTGGGTTCATTGATATTTAAAGTTTTGACTTCTTCAATCCCACTTTAAACAATTTTAGAATCAAGATCTAAAGACTCCGAATTTTTGGAACGTATTCTAGGTAAAGGTGGATCATATTTAGTCCCATCATTATCAAGATTCATATTGCAAAACAAAGATTTAATAGGGGACACATCAATAACTTTTAGATCTTCATCTTTATTATCCTAAAAAAATTCCGTCTTAGCGGCCATCTTATTAACTAAGGTGGCCTGCTTATCCGAGACTTCAGCTATTAACTTCTCAAGGTGAGCAATCTGAGATTTCAAAACATCAAATTCTTTAGTCATATCATCGAGCTCTTTATTCATAAAACCTATCAAGATTTTTTGTTCCTTAATCTCATTTCTAAAGAAATTATTATGCTCAAATTGTAAGACCATAAAACTCCTGACGTTGCTCTCGATCTCTTCTAACCTTTTAAGGTGATGATCACCAAATCTAGGTAGAGCCATTGAAAGAAACCCCATCTTGTTATCCTCGATGGCAACAATACAATACGTGCCTTGCTGCCCGAGGGCACCAAGGCACGGTGGGTAAACAAATTACTGTTGAGCAATTGAAAGAATTGAGCATAGTTATGAGAATATCTAGGTATGATCATGTATATAGGCATCACGCTCGAGACAAGTAGACCGACTCTTGCCTGCATCTACTACTATTACTCCACACATCAACCGCTATCCAGCATGCATCTAGAGTATTAGGTTTAAAAGAACAGAGTAACGCTTTAAGCAAGATGACATGATGTAGAGGGATAAAGTCATGCAATATGAAATAAACCCCATCTTGTTATCCTCGATGGCAACAATACAATACGTGCCTTGCTGCCCCTACTGTCACTGGGAAAGGACACCGCAAGATTGAACCCAAAGCTAAGCACTTCTCCCATTGCAAGAAAGATCAATCTAGTAGGCCAAACCAAAATGATAATTTGAAGAGACTTGCAAAGATAACCAATCATACATAAAAGAATTCAGAGAAGATTCAAATATTGTTCATAGATAAACTTGATCATAAACCCACAATTCATCGGTCTCAACAAACACACCATAAAAGAAGATTACATCGAATAGATCTCCACAAGAGAGGGGGACAACTTTGTATTGAGATTCAAAAAGAGAGAAGAAACCATCTAGCTAATAACTATATGGACCCGAAGGTCTGAAGTAAACTACTCACACTTCATCAGAGAGGCTATGGTGTTGATGTAGAAGCCCTCCGTGATCGATGACCCCTCCGGTGGAGCTCCGGAAAAGGCCCCAAGATGGGATCTCACGGGTACAGAAAGTTATGGCGGTGGAATTAGGGTTTTGGCTCCGTATCTGGTAGTTTGGGGGTACGTAGGTATATATAGGAGGAAGAAGTATGTCGGTGGAGCAACATGGGCTCCACGAGGGTGGAGGGTGCGCCTGGGGGGTAGGCATGCCCCCCTACCTCATGCCCTCCTGGTTGCTTTCTTGATGTAGGATCCAAGTCCTCTGGATCATGTTCGTTCCAAAAATCACGTTCCTGAAGGTTTCATTCCGTTTGGACTCCGTTTGATATTCTTTTTCTGCTAAACTCTGAAATAGGCAAAAAACATCAATTCTGGGCTGGGCCTCCGTTAATAGGTTAGTCCCAAAAATAATATAAAAGTGTATAATAAAGCCCAATAATGTCCAAAACAGGATATAATATAGCATGGAACAATCAAAAATTATAGATACGTTGGAGACGTATCAGTCTCCTCCTTCTTGATCCATCAAGGGGAGAAGATAAGTTGAGGGAGAACTCCAGCAGCTCGTGGTTCTCCGGCAGGGCTTCGCCAAGCACTACGGAAGAGGAGGATGAGTTGGAGAGGGGGAGGGCTGCGCCAGGGGAAGGGTCACGGCTGCCCTCCCACCCCCTCACTATATATAGGGGGAAGGGGAGAGGGGGAGGCGCCCTAGGGTTTCCCCTAGGGGGGCAGCCAGGGCAGATTGGATCTCCCTAGGAAAACCCTAGGGAGACTTGCCCCCCAAGCCAAGCCAGGTGAAGACTTGCCTCCCAAGTCAGGTGGAGGCGCCCACCTCCCCAAGCAACGTGGGAAAGGGTGTGGGGGCACATAGCCCCTTAGTGGGCTGGTTTTCCCCACTCCCCTTGGCCCATGAGGCCCTGCAACACTTGCCGGGGGCCCCGAAACACCTCTCGGTCATGCTGGCCATAGCCTGGTACCCCCGGAACACTTCTGGACTCCAATACCCTTCATCCAATATATCGATCTTCACCTCTGGACCATTCCGGAACTCCTTGTGATGTCTGGGATCTCATCCGGGACTTTGAACTACCTTCGGTAACCACATACTATTCCCATTACAACTCTAGCATCACCGAACCTTAGGTGTGTAGAACCTACGGGTTCGGGAACCACGCAGACATGACCGAGACACCTCTCCGGCCAATAACCAATAGCGGGATCTGGATACCCATATTGGATCCCACATGTTCCACGATGATCTCATCGGATGAACCACGATGTCGGGGATTCAATCAATCCCGTATACAATTCCCTTTGTCCATCAGTATGTTACTTGCCCGAGATTCGATCGTTGGTATCCCAATACCTCCTTCAATCTCGTTACCGGAAAGTCTCTTTACTCGTTCCGTGACGCATGATCCCATGGCTAACTCCTTAGTCACATTGAGCTCATTATGATGATGCATTACCGAGTGGGCCCAAAGATACCTCTCCATCATACGAAGTGACAAATCCCAGTCTTGATTCGTGCCAACCCAAAAGACACTTTCGGAGATATCTGTAGTGCACCTTTATAGCCACCCAGTTACGTTGTGACGTTTTATACACCCAAAGCACTCCTACGGTATCCGAGAGTTGCACAATCTCATGGTCTAAGGAAATGATACTTGACATTAGAAAAGCTCTAGCAAACGAACTACACGATCTTGTGCTATGCTTAGGATTGGGTCTTGTCCATCACATCATTCTCCCAATGATGTGATCCCGTTATCAACGACATCCAATGTCCATGGTCAGGAAACCATAACCATCTATTGATGAACGAGCTAGTCAACTAGAGGCTTACTAGGGACATGTTGTGGTCTATGTATTCACAAATGTATTACGGTTTCCGGTTAATACAATTATAGCATGAAAAATAGACAATTATCATGAACAAGGAAATATAATAATAACCATTTTATTATTGCCTCTAGGGCATATTTCCAATAGTCTCCCACTTGCACTAGAGTCAATAATCTAGTTCACATCGCCATGTGATTAACACTCATAGTTCACATCGCCATGTGACCAACACCCAAAGAGTTTACTGGAGTGAATAATCTAGTTCACATCACCATGTGATTAAGACTCAATGTGTTTTGGGGTTTGATCATGTTATGCTTGTGAGAGAGGTTTTAGTCAACGGGTCTGCAACATTCAGATCCATATGTACTTCGCAAGCCTCTATGTTATATCATAGATGCTGCTTCCATGCTCCACTTGGACCTATCCCAAATGGTTGCTCCACTATACGTACCCAGTTTGCTACTCACACTACTAGGAAAAGGGATATAGATAGGATTGACACTAATGGCGCACCAGGGAAGTAGTGCGCCACTACTATATACTAATGGCGCACCAGTTTGTGATGCGCCATTAGTGTGGAAGACACTAATGGCACACCAGAAAATAGGTGCTCCACTAGTGATAATTTTTTTTTCATTTTTACATACATACTAATGGCGCATCCTACCGAAGTGCGCCATTACTAGTTCTAACTAGTAATGGCGCACCAGACAGGGAGTGCGCCAGTACTGAATTTTGTTTGTTCTTTTTTTGCAAAACTACTAATGGCGCACCGCCTCACAGTGCGCCATTACTAGTTTAAACTACTAATGGCGCACCCTGTAAAAGTGCGCCATTAGTATATATATATATATTTACTTTTCTGCAAAACTACTAATGGCGCACCACCTGCAGGTGCGCCATTAGTAACCAGGGTTACTAATGGCGCATTTGCAGGTGGTGCGCCATTAGTAACCTAAGACCCCAACAAGATATTTTGGACAGCCCCACACCTACCCACTCACTTTCCCCACTTCATTCCCTCCACCTCCTTCTCCAAGCTTTCGGCTGCCTCCTCCTCCTCACCTCATTTCCACCATAGATTCATCAAAATTAAGTGGTGAAATTACCTTTTTTTGATAGGTAAGTAAGGGGAAAGCTATCTTCATGATGTAGATCTACTTTTTTTCTCCCTAGCTCGCTCCAACAACATGCACATGCACTTTTTGTGGCCTAGCTAGATCTATGTATGTTTGTGGTGTTGCATGTGTTTGTGGTGTTGCATATATGTTTATGTTTGCAGGTACCGGTATTTGAAATGCGATAGTTGCCAATATTTTGCCGGAATGTTGATTCATTTCCGTTTCGGCGAGAATTTTGGCACTATGCATTCTTTTTGGTCCTATTTTTAGGGAAGGTCATGCCAAAAAATTTCTTGGTTCTAAAATATCGTTTTGCTCTACCCCGCAGGCGACCATGGTCCGCACGATGACCGAAGGCATCGTGAATAGGTTTTTGAGCTCCGCGAAGGCCGAGATGCTTCAAAAGAACGAGACGGAGATAAGATGTCCGTGTCGAAGATGCAAGCTGAAGAGCCTTATTGCGGACCCGGATTCCGGGCAGGTGCGGGACCACCTGCTCTTGCGTGGTTTCATGGATGGCTATCGGTGGCAAGGTGATGAAGATGACTATGAAGTCGTCCATGGGGGCCGGGCAAGAAATGAGGAAGGGCAACAAGACAAGTACCACCGCAGCGAGGGCGGGCGAGAAGATGAAGAATCTCCAGGACATGATCACGACGGTGATGCTATACACAGTCATCATGTAGAAGATGCCGTACATGATGATGAGGAAGATCAAGACGAAGGGCATGATCATGAAGATGAAGATGCCGGAGCAGACGACGATGGAGGCTGGGTGCAGGACCCTCATATTCAAGAGCTGCTTCTCAAGCAGACGGATAACGTAAGAGCTGCCGCCCGAGAGAAAGCCAAGCTGGATCAACTGGAGATAGACGCGGTTACTCCATTGTATGAAGGATGCAGGCCCGAGGATACCCGCCTGAAAGTAACGCTCATGGCTCTGGAGATGAAGGTAAAACACAAAATGACCGACGCATGGTTCGACGAGAACATGTCATTCTGGCACGAACGTCTTCCCAAGGGGAACAAGTGCCCGACCAGTTTCGAGGAGGCGAAGAAAATTGTGTGTCCTCTGGATTTACCGCACGTGAAATACCATGTGTGCATGAACAATTGCATCATTTATCAGGACGAGCACGCGGAGTCTACCATATGTCCGGTGTGCGGCGTCACTCGATACAAGAAGAGGAAGAAAGCTCCTCGAAATCGGTGTGGTACTTTCCGATCACTCCTCGTCTACAGCGGTATTTCGCGGACCCTAAGGTAGCAAAGCTCCTGCGTTGGCACGCGGATAGGGAGGAGAAGAAGCGGGAAGATGACGGAAATGATCCGGAGATAAATAAAAAAGACAAGATGCTGAGTCACCCTAAGGATGCGAGCCAGTGGCAAGCGTTGAACTTCGAATACCCAGAATTTGGGAAGGATCCAAGGAACATCGTGCTGGGCACGAGCACCAATGGAGTCAATCCGTTTGGCAGCCAGAGAAGCACACATAGCACACGGCCTGTGTTTGTGTGGATGTACAACCTCCCCCCTGGTTGTGCATGAAGAGGAAGTACATTCACATGAGTATGCTAATTGAAGGGCCGAAACAACCAGGGAATGACATCAATCTGTATCTGGGGCTGCTGAAAGAGGAGCTAGACACGCTGTGGAAAATGCCAGCCAATACGTGGGACGCTGCAGAGAAAGAATATTTCCCTATGAGAGCCGCACCGCTCATGACTGTGCACGACTATCTCGGTTACGGATATCTCGCGGGGCAGGTAGTCCACGGATTTTCTGGATGCGTAAGGTGCATGGATGACACAACGTATCGCTAGCTAGATAGAGATCCCGGGTCTTCGAAAACCGTGTTCATGGGACATCGAAGGTGGCTTCACGATGATGACCCGTGGAGGAAACGCAAGGATCTGTTCGATGGTGAAACCGAACCCCGAAAACGCCCGCGTACGAGGAGCGGCGAGGAAATAGACGAGCTGTTGAAAAATTCGAAAGATTGCCCACTGCCGGGAAAGAAGCAAAAGGTGCCAGAGCCGGGAAAGAAGCGAAAGGCGCCAGAGCCGCTGCTGAAGGTATGGAAAACGAGGTCTATTTTCTGGGACTTGCCGTACTGGAAGATCCACCGTGTGCCTCACAGCCTTGATGCCATGCATATCACGAAGAACATGTGCGAGAGTCTGCTTGGTACCCTGCTCAACATGCCAGAGAGGACCAAAGATGGGCCGAAAGCAAGGGCAGACTTGAAATCAATGGGCATCAGGCAGGAGCTTCACGCTAATGATGATGATGAGGCGAAGCAGGACACAGAAACTCATCGCAAAGGCAAAAAGGCCAAGAAGACCAGAAGTGACTACCCTCCCGTGTGCTTCACTCTAAGTCAGGAGGAGATCGAGCAGTTTTTCACCTGCCTCGTAGGAGTAAAACTTCCTTACGGTTACATGGGGAAGATAAGCAGATACCTAGACCTAGCGAAGCAGAAGTTCAGCGGGATGAAGTCTCACGACTGTCATGTGCTGATGACTGCAAATACTTCCAGTTGCAATCCGTGGGATCATGGACGTGCACGTCCGTGAAACGCTATTTGGCCTATGCAACTTTTTCGACGTCATCTCTCGGAAGTCGGTTGGCGTGAGGCAACTCAGAAGGCTACAGGAAGAGATCGTGGTGATACTATGCGAGCTTGAGATGTACTTCCCGCCCGCATTCTTCGACGTTATGGTGCATCTGCTGGTCCATATCGTGGAGGATATCATCCAACTCGGGCCGACGTTCCTGCACAGCATGATGCCGTTCAAAAGGATGAATGGTGTCATCAAAGGATATGTTCGCAACATGTCATGTCTAGAGGGAAGTATAGCCAGGGGCTTTCTGACCGAAGAGTGCATCTCCTACTACACGAATTATCTAGGCATCGAGAACCCCGTTGGTCTGCCCGTCAACAGGCACCTCGGCAGGCTCGCTGGATGGGGTCACCATGAGGGTCGCCGTGAAATGCATGTCGACTTCGAGGGTCGACTCGCCGACTTTGAAAGAGCAAACCTAGTCGCGCTACAACACATAGACGTGGTCGATCCTTGGGTGGTAGAGCAGAAAACCTTTATTGAGAAGACGTACAATGACCGAGGCCAACAGAGGACGGACGGAGATATAATCAAAGAGCATAACTCATGTTTCACGCGTTGGTTCAAGCAGAAGCTTCTGTCGTACCCTTTACATGAGGATTCTTCCGCGGAAGAACAACTCATATTCGCCTTGTCACAGGGCGCCGAGCACAACCTGATGACCTATGAGGCGTACGATATCAACGGCTACACATTCTACACCGAGAACAAGGACATGAAGAGCGATGGTTATCAGAACTCCGGGGTAACGATGGAATCCTACACCGGTAATGACAAGGACAGATACTACGGAAGGATCGAGGAGATCTGGGAGCTGAGCTACGCTGGAGAGAAGGTCCCGATGTTCCGTGTCAGATGGGCCAAGAGCGTCCTAAAAGAAGACCGGTATTTGACCACCATGGTTATACCTGAAGCCAAATCCAAGACCGCGGGCACAAACGTCACCGCGAAAAATGAGCCATGGGTACTGGCTTCCCAAGTGGACCAATGCTTCTTCATTACCGACCCGTCAAAGCCCAGTCGTGTTGTCGTGAGGAGAGGCAAAAGGAAGATCATCGGAATGAAAATGCAGCAACTGCTAAGAGACTTTAGCATCTCTATGACTGAGAAAGTCTCATCACAGTCAACTCCTTGAACTTGTCAAAAACTTCTTTGAGACAAGTCGAGCTTCATAAATGGTGACATTACCATCAACGTCTGTCTTCTTCTTAAAGATCCATTTATTCTCAATGGCTTGTCGATCATCGGGCAAGTCCACCAAAGTCCATACTTTGTTCTCATACATGGATCCTATCTCGGATTTCATGGCTTCTAGCCATTTGTTGGAATCGGGGCCCACCATCGCTTCTCCATAGCTCATAGGTTCATCATTGTCGAACAACATGACCTTTAAGACAGGGTTACTACTCAGAAGTAGTACACACCCTTGTCGACCTATGAGATTCGATAGTAACTTGATCTGAAGCTCCATGATCATCATTATCTTTCTCTTCAACTGAGGTAGGTGCCACAGAAACATCTTTCTGTGTTGCGCTACTCTCTGGTTCAAGTAAAGGTTCAACAACCTCATCAAGTTCTATCTTCCTCCCACTAAATTCTTTCGAACGAAACTCTTTCTCAAGAAAGGACATGTTCATAGTGACAAACACTTTGCCCTCAGGTCTGAGATAGAAGGTATACCCAATCGTCTTGTTTGGGTATTCTATTGATACTTCTCCAACGTATCTATAATTTTTTATTTTTCCATGCTATTATATTATCTGTTTTGGATGTTTATGGGCTTTATTATACACTTATATATTATTTTTGGGACTAACCTATTAACCGGAGGCCCAGCCCATATTGCTGTTTTCTTGCCTATTTCAGTGTTTCGAAGAAAAGGAATATCAAACGGAGTCCAAACGGAATGAAACCTTCGAGAGAGTTATTTTTTGAACGGAAGCAATCTAGGAGACTTGGAGTATATGTCAGGGAAGCTTCGAGGTGGCCACGAGGCAGGGAGGTGCGCCTGCCCCCCTGGGCGCCCCCACCCTCGTGGGCCCCTCGTGGCTCCCCTGACCGACTTCTTTCGCCTATATATATCAATATACCCTAAAAACATCAGGGAACACAATAGATCGGGAGTTCCGCCGCCAGAAGCCTCCGTAGCCACCGAAAACCAATCTAGACCCGTTCCGGCACCTTGCCGGAGGGGGGGTCCCTCTCCGGTGGCCATCTTCATCATCCCGGCGCTCTCCATGACGAGTGGGAGTAGTTCACCCTCGGGGCTGAGGGTATGTACCAGTAGCTATGTGTTTGATCTCTCTCTCTCTCTCGTGTTCTTGAGGTGGTACGATCTTGATGTATCACGAGCTTTGCTATTATAGTTGGATCTTATGATGTTTCTCCCCCTCTACTCTCTTGTAATGGATTGAGTTTTCCCTTTGAAGTTATCTTATCGGATTGAGTCTTTAAGAATTTGAGAACACTTGATGTATGTCTTGCATGTGCTTATCTGTGGTGACAATGGGATATCACGTGATCCACTTGATGTATGTTTTGGTGATCAACTTGCGAGTTCCGTGACCTCGTGAACTTATGCATAGGGGTTGGCACATGTTTTTGTCTTGACTCTCCGGTAGAAACTTTGGGTCACTCTTTGAAGTTCTTTGTGTTGGTTGAATAGATGAATCTGAGATCGTGTGATGCATATCGTATAATCATACCCACGGATACTTGAGGTGACATTGGAGTATCTAGGTGACATTAGGGTTTTGGTTGATTTGTGTCTTAAGGTGTTATTCTAGTACGAACTCTATGATAGATTGAACGGAAAGAATAGCTTCATGTTATTTTACTACGGACTCTTGAATAGATCGATCAGAAAGGATAACTTTGAGGTGGTTTCGTACCCTACAATAATCTCTTCGTTTGTTCTCCGCTATTAGTGACTTTTGAGTGACTCTTTGTTGCATGTTGAGGGATTGTTATATGATCCAATTATGTTATTATTGTTGAGAGAACATGCACTAGTGAAAGTATGAACCCTACGCCTTGTTTCAACGCATTGCAATACCGTCTGTGCTCACTTTTATCATTAGTTACCTTGCTGTTTTTATATTTTCAGATTACAAAAACCTATATCTACCATCTATATTGCATTTGTATCACCATCTCTTCGCCGAACTAGTGCACCTATACAATTTACCATTGTATTGGGTGTGTTGGGGACACAAGAGACTCTTTGCTATTTGGTTGCAGGGTTGTTTGAGAGAGACCATCTTCATCCTATGCCTCCCACGGATTGATAAACCTTAGGTCATCCACTTGAGGGAAATTTGCTACTGTCCTACAAACCTCTGCACTTGGAGGCCCAACAACGTCTACAAGAAGAAGGTTGTGTAGTAGACATCAAGCTCTTTTCTGGCGTCATTGCGAGGGAGGTTAGCGCTTGAAGGTATATCTTTATATCTTGCAATCGTATCTTTTTGTTTCTTGTTTTATCACTAGTTTAGTCTGTAAAAGGAAAACTACAAAAAATGGAATTAAGGTTACCTCATATGTTTCATCTTTTTAATGTCTTTCGTGAGAATAAGGATTTCGATAATTGTGTTCAAGTGCTAGAAGAAGAATGCATAAAATGTTTGGCACTAAATATTTGAATGATGAGCATGATTGCATTGTTTTTAGTACGAATTCCTTGAATATCCATGATGCTAATGATATGCAAAGCCAGAAGCTTGGGGAAGCTATGTTTGATGAAGATGATATTTTTTGTCCCCCAAGTTTTGATGAGCAAATTTATTTTGATGATAGCATGCCTCCTATTTATAATGATTATATTGATGAAAGTGGGTTTGGAAGAGTGTCAACTTTAGGAAGTAATGATCCCACAATTTTGGAGGGTGTTGAATCTTATTGTGATAATTATGAAAGTGGGTTTGGAGAGGTCATGACTTTAGTTAATGTTAATCCCACTATTTTGGAAGAGTGTCAACATTCTATGCTTGTAGATCATGAAAAGAATGCTTTAAGTGCTGGTTATATTGTTGAATTCATTCATGATGATACTAAAAATTATTATGAGGGAGGAACATATGCTTATAGGAATTGCAATAATATCAAGTTTCCTCTCTATGTGCTTAAACTTTTAAAGTTATCCTTGTTTTACCTTCCTATGCAAGTTGATTCTTGTTCCCATAAGTTGTTTGCTCACAAAATCCCTTTGCATAGGAAGTGGGTTAGACTTAAATGTGCTAGTCATATTCTTCATGATGCTCTCTTTATGTTACAATTCTTATCTTTTATGTGAGCATCGTTGAAATCATCATGCCTAGCTAGGGGCGTTAAACGATAGCGCTCGTTGGGAGGCAACCCAATTTTATTTTTGTTCCTTGCTTTTTGCTCCTGTTTAGTAATAAAAAATTCATATATCTTCTGTTATGATTGTGTTTTTATGTTTTAATTAGTTTTTGTGCCAAGTAAAGCCTTTAGGACCTTCTTGGGTGATTGTTATTTGATCTTGCTGTAAAAAACAGAAAGTATGCGCTCATGAGAATAATTTTCATTTTTTACCAGAGAGCGATAAAATACCAATTCCACTTGCACTAGATAATAAACAAATTGCCTATGACTTCCTAATTTCTCAGGAATTTTAGGGTTCCAGAAGTTTGCGTTAGTTACAGATTACTTCAGACTGTTCTGTTTTTGACAGATTCAGTTTTTCATGTGTTGTTTGCTTATTTTGATGAATCTATGGCTAGTAAAGAGTTTATAAACCATAGAGAAGTTGTAATGCAGTAGGTTTAACACCAATATAAATAAAGAATGAGTTCATTACAATACCTTGAAGTGGTGTTTTGTTTTCTTTCGCTAACGGAGCTTACGAGTTTTCTGTTAAGTTTTGTGTTGTGAAGTTTTCAAGTTTTAGGTAAATATTCGATGGACTATGGAATAAGGAGTGGCAAGAACCTAAGATTGGGGATGCCCAAGGCACCCCAAGGTAATATTCAAGGACAACCAAGAACCTAAGCTTGGGGATGCCCCGGAAGGCATCCCCTCTTTCGTCTTCGTTCATCGTAACTTTACTTGGAGCTATATTTTTATTTACCACGTGATATGTGTTTTGCTTGGAGCGTCATTTTATTTCCTTTTTCTTTGCTTGCTATTTGAATAAAATACCAAGATATGAAATTATTAAATGCTAGAGAGTCTTCACATAGTTGCATAATTATTCGACTACTCATTGATCTTCACTTATATCTTTCGGAGTAGTTTGTCATTTGCTCTAGTGCTTCACTTATATCTTTTAGAGCACTGCAGTGGTCCTATTTTTTAGAAATAATTGATCTCTCATGCTTCACTTATATTATTTTGAGAGTCCTTTAGAACAACATGGCAATAATAAAAACTTTCATATAAGTGCATTGAATACTATCAGAAGTTTGATACTTGACAATTGTTTTGAGATATGGAGATGGTGATATTAGAGTCATGCTAGTTGAGTAGTTGTGAATTTGAGAAATACTTGTGTTGAAGTTTGTGATTCCCGTAGCATGCACGTATGGTGAACCGTTATGTGACGAAGTCGGAGCATGATTTATTTATTGATTGTCTTCCTTATGAGTGGCGGTCGGGGACGAGCGATGGTATTTTCCTACCAATCTACCCCCCTAGGAGCATGCGCGTAATACTTCGTTTCGATAACTAATAGATTTTTGCAATAAGTATGTGAGTTCTTTATGACTAATGTTGATTCCATGGATTATACGCACCCTCACCCTTCCACAATTGCTAGCCTCTCTAGTACCGCGCAACTTTCGCCGGTACCATGAACCCACCTCATACCTTCCTCAAAACAGCCACCATACCTACTGAAAGGATCGATACGGTCGACTAGAGGGGGGGTGAATAGGAGACTACAAATTTTAATCTTTCTTGTAGATTTTAAGGCTTAGCGGATAAAAGAGTTCACTAGATATGCAACTAGGTGAATGCAACCTATATGACAAGCAAGCTCCAAGAAGAAAAGCTAGGCAACAAACTACTTAGCAAGCCAACAAGTATACAACAACAAAGAAATGTGCGGGAAAGGATTAACCACAAGTGAGACGAGGACGCGGATTTTAACCCGAAGTTCACACTTCCTTGGGGAAGAGATAATCTCCATTTGGAGCGGTGCCAGAGCCAAAGCTTGCGGAATGACACCAAAGGCTCACCGTATTTTCCTTCGAGTCACCCCCAACGGATGAGCCTCGAACCACTCGGGGTTGGTCTTGAAGGCGACCACCACACCTTTACAAACTTCTTCGGAGCACACCATAAGCAAGGAAGCTTCCGGAGGAACGTCTAACCGCCTAGGAGCCCAAGCTCCAAGATTAACAAGTCAATGGGGAAGAAATGTTGCGGGGAACGCGATTTGGTTTGGTCAAGTTGTAGATCGGGTCTTGCTCTCCCAATCCCCAAAGTTTCAACAAGTTTGGGTGGAGGGATTGAGAGTATTGAGCAAAATGGGGTGTAGCAATGGTGGAGCTCAACAAGACATTAGGGTTAAAGGTTGGAGGAGGAAGAAAGGCCTTTTTATAGTGTTCATGGGCTGGTGGGGATTTCTGCCTGTTGGACCCCGTGCGCACGGGCTAAGTCAGCCCCGTGCGCACGGGGTATCCAGAGACAATCACACCACCCCGTGCGCACGGGGGTCAAAAGACCCCGTGCGCACGGGGTATCCAGAGAGTTACGCAGTACCCCGTGCGCATGGGGGTCAAAATACCCCGTGCGCACGGGGTACCCAGAGAGTTACCCAGTACCCCGTGCGCACGAGGGTCAAAAGACCCCGTGCGCACGGGGTACCCAATAACTTACTGTTGCAACTTTCTGAGTACCACAACACACACACTAGGTTCATATGAGGTGGTTGGAGTGGGAAGGGTAAGAGAGTAAGGCTCGGCAAAGACATTCCCACACAACATTTATCCACACAGACCCCTCTTAATAGTGTAGTCTTTCCTACAACTCGAAGCAAACCAAAACTAAACCTTCGAAGCGTCGAAAGACCACACCTTTGTCCTTTTTAAAATGGGGGGTCGCACATCTCCATCGCGGGAACTTAGAACCAATAACCTGAGATAAACTTTAGCAACCGATATTAGTTCAACTAATCACATTGTCATCACACCAAAATATAGCTTAAGTGCCATTAGCACTTTCAATCTCCCCCTTTTTGGTGCATTGATGACAATGTGGTTAGAGCATGGCAAAGAGGATAAACAGATAGAAGGCCATGGAACAAATAATGATCATGATAGCTCCCCCTATATGTGTGCCCAAAAACAAGAATGCATCTAGTACACCCATAGGAGGTTCGACCAAGATCATTATTGATAAGTCATGAGATTCATCAAGATAAACCTATAACGGTGCCTAGATCTCATGACACAGTGTGGTGAGCAAATAATGTGAGACCCAATAAGCATAAGAGGATAATAGCAAGGTTCAATAATAAAGCTAGAGTCTCACAATAACGCTAGAGGCTCACAACCACACAGACGTAAATGAAATAAGAGTATCTCAAGCCAACTAAAACCAACCAACAGTGAGAAACATGAGGCTTGAGATCTCAACACACCCACGAACACACAACCACACACACACCACACACACCACTTCTCTCCCTTTGTCATCAAGACGACAAAAAAGGAGACAAATGGCGACACGAGACCCACTAGACAAGAGGAGGAGCACTCGAGGCATCATCATCATCATCATCATCAAAACGCCACCCGGCCATTGGGAAAGACCGAGCAGTGGCCTCACTGTCGACGTCCTCAGAACCTGGACCGACCTCCTCACCAGCAGCAGCCCTTGCTCCCTTTTGCTCACGCCGAACAAGCTTCTCCTTGTTGATTTCCTTGATCTGACGATGCTGACTCGACTGACACATCTTGAACATGTTGCTCAAGGTCTTGAACAGCGACTTCTTCTCTCCCTTGGCAAAGATGGCCTCAGAGCCAACAGACTTAGCCTTACCACGAGGGATCCATGCAGTAGAGGACATGCCTGGAGTGTAAGTAGCATGATCCTCAGGCCTAGGGTTGCGCCCATTCTTGATGGGCACATAGGGAGCAAGAGCAGCTGGGGTCCAGTTGGAGTTGCGCTTGGGAACAGCAGTCTTGAAGCTAGCAATGTACTTTGCTGGACAAACGGTCACAATCAACGCCTGTATGAAAGGAGCATAGATCAAAGACTTGTTATCTTGTACACACTGACGTAGCTCGTAGTACATGAAATCCAGAACATCCACTTTCTTCTTCTGATGAAGATACACAAAGACATCAAGCATGGAGCTCCGAATGTTATGGGAATCCCCGGCCTTTGGAGTGAGGGTATACCGCAGGATATGGCGCATGGTGTCATAGAGGGGCAAGAGGTCTTTGATTGACCCAGTGACAAACAACTTCTCTTGTTTGTAAGCAAAGGCAATCTCATCCTTAATGCACTGCCCACTTTCCCGAACAATGCCAAACTCATCAGAAACAGTCTCTTCATCCATGAATGGGTAGGGAATTATCTCGGAGAACTTTGCCATAGGAGTTGAGCACTGATACGTTCCGGACATCCATGTGAGGGTGCGAGCAGAATCATTGGAGAAGTACAGAGTGGCAAAGAACTACATCACTAGATCTTCATTGTAGGGGTGGTTGAAGGTGACAAATGGAATCAGACCCAGTCATCCAAGAGCGGAGTACACACCGGGATACAAATGATCATTGTCACGCAAACTCTCAGTGTTGACTTGCTTGTGAGGAGCAAACTTCTTTGACTTGGTCATAAGAAGCTCATGATAGATTCTTTGCTGAAACCCATTCTTGAAACGGGGATCCATTCCCATACTCGTGGCCTTAACATACGGATGGTTCTGTCTCTCAGCCCAGATCTCTGGCTTGGTCCACTTGACAAGAGGCATATTCCGGAGGTCACGCCTGCCCAGAGTGGCTTCCTCCGGACTAGACTCCTCTTCCTCTTCTTCATCTTCCTCATCACGATCATCTTCTTCATCTTCCTCACCACGATTCTCTTCTTCTTCTATCTCATCATCTTGTGAGTCATATTCTTCCTCAGATTCATCGGAAGCCTTAACAATGGGCCGCTTTGAGGCTGCACGGCGAGCACGGCCCTGACCTGTCCCAGACCCCTGACCCATGCCTTCAAACAGCTGACGACGAGCAATGGTAAAGTCCTTTGATCCTCCTTTTGCACGCTTGCGACGAAGCTCAGAACTCTTGTCAGCGGAGTCTGAAACACACACAAAAACCCAACAACACAAAGCACGAGGCACAAATGAGTACAAGTGCAAGATAAATGGCAAGGAGATAGACAAAAGTCTAGGCAATAGTTCCGGGATAGCCCGTGCGCACGGGGGTTTAGACCCCGTGGGCACGGGGGTCCCATGCACACGGTACAGGACCGTGGGCATGGGGCCCTGTGCGCACGGGGGTCAAACACCCCGTGGACACGGGGGTCTCCCAGCGTCAGCTGATACGTCTCCAACGTATCTATAATTTTTGATTGCTCCATGCTACATTATCTACTGTTTTGGACTATATTGGGCTTTATTTTCCACTTTTATATTATTTTTGGGACTAACCTATTAACCGGAGGCCTAGCCTAGAATTGCTGTTTTTTGCCTATTTCAGTATTTCGGAGAAACAGAATATCAAACGGAGTCCAAATGGAATAAAACCTTCGGGAACGTGATTTTCTCACCGAACGTGATCCAGGAGACTTGGACCCTACTCCAAGGAGTCAAAGAGGCGGTCACGAGGGTGGGAGGCGTGCCCACCCCCGTAGGGCGCGCCCCCTGCCTCATGGGCCCCTCGGTGCTCCACCGACGTACTCCTTCCTCCAATATATACCTACGTACCCCCAAACGATCAGAACAGGAGCCAAAAACCTAATTCCACCGCCGCAACTTTTTGTATCCACGAGATCCCATCTTGGGGCCTGTTCCACAGCTCCGCCGGAGAGGGCCGTTGAGGGAGTCCTGGATTAGGGGGTGTTCGGGTAGCCGGACTATACCTTCAGCCGGACTCCTGGACTATGAAGATACAAGATTGAAGACTTCGTCTCGTGTCCGAATGGGACTTTCCTTGGCGTGGAAGGCAAGCTTGGCGATGCAGATATTCAAGATCTCCTACCATTGTAACCGACTCTATGTAACCCTAACCCTATCCGGTGTCTACATAAACCAGAGGGTTGTAGTCCGAAGGCAATCAACTCCGTACACAACAATCATACCATAGGCTAGCTTCTAGGGTTTAGCCTCCTTGATCTCGTGGTAGATCTACTCTTGTACTACCCATATCATCAATATTAATCAAGCAGGACGTAGGGTTTTACCTCCATCAAGAGGGCCCGGACCTGGGTAAAACATCGTGTTCCCTGCCTCCTGTTACCATCCGGCCTAGACGAACAGTTCGGGACCCACTACCCGAGATCCACCGGTTTTGACACTGACATTGGTGCTTTCATTGAGAGTTCCTCTGTGTCTTCGCCTTTAGGCCCAATGGCTCCTTTGATCATCAACAACGATGCGGTCCAGGGTGAGACTTTTCTCCCCGGACAGATCTTCGTCTTCGGCGGCTTCGCTCTGCGGGCCAATTCGCTCGGCCACCTGGAGCAGATCGAAAGCTACGCCCCTGGCCATCAAGTCAGGTTTGGAAGCTTAAACTACACGGCTGACATCCGCAGAGACTTGATCTTCGACGGGTTCGAGCCACGGCCAAGCTCTGCCCCCGGACAGTGTCCTGGAGGCCGCACACGCATCGGTTCCGACCCCAAATTCGGAGCCTATTGCGCCAATCGAGGATGAGCGGTTGGACGTCACCTCAGGGGCTGCGATCCCAAAAGCGATCGAGCCGAACGCTAGCCCCGCACTCTGCACGGCCCGTGACTCCAAGGATCCGGACTCCTTTCCAAACTCCGAACCCCCCGCGCCCCTGCCAATCGAATCCGATTGGGCGCCGATAATGGAGTTCACCGCCGTAGACATCTTTCAGCACTCGCCTTTTGGCGATATCCTGAACTCTTTCAAGTATCTCTCCTTATCAGGAGAGCCCTGGCCGAACTACGGTCAGCGAGGATGGGATAAGGACGATGAAGAAATTCAAAGCCCACCCACCACCCACTTGGTAGCCACTGTCGACAATTTAAACGACGTGCTCAACTTCGACTCCGAAGACATCAACAGCATGGATGACGATGCAGGAGATACCGACGAACCAACGCCCATAGGGCATTGGACAGCCACCTTGTCTCACGATGTGTACATGGTGGATACCCCTAAAGGAAGCGACAACGAGGAAAAAGGGGATGGAACGGGAGATCGACCCCCCGAAAAGCAATCAAAGAGTCAGCGTAAACGCCGACCCAAGCCCCGCCTCGATAAAAACCCAGCCATAGAGCAGGACGAGCCGGTAGACGATGAGCAGGCCTTAGAGCAACCGTCCGAACAGGGCAACACGGATAGAGAAACCGAACATCCCTCCTCCGGTGAAAACGGCATTTCGGACGACCTCATGCCGGATAAACTTATGGAGCAGAAGAATCTCCACGAGAGGCTCGTTGCAACTGCACGCAGCCTAAAAAAGCAGAAGCGGAAGCTAAAAACAGCGGAAGATGCACTCCGGATTAGATGGAGCAAAGTAATCAATACCGCAGATAAATACGGCGACAGTCGCCGCACTAAAAGCTATCCGAAAAGAAAGCTACTGCCTCAATTCGACGAAGAGGCCCTAGAGCCCTCGCATTCAAAAAATGAGAAAGCCACACGGTCGGATAGACGACCCCATAAAGCGGCAAGCGGCACCGTACCTAAATCGGCATGCGACCCACTTAAGGATTCGCATCATGGCCCAGTCAGGTCCATTTATGGGCCAAGAAAGCAAGCTCTCGTAAGCAACGCTATGAAGCCATCATCAGAATCCGGCACACCCAAATACAGGGGCTCCGCACACCCCCTATGTTTCACCGATGAGGTCCTGGGCTATGAATTTCCAGAGGGATTCAAACCCGTAAACATAGAGGCATATGATGGAACAACAGACCCTGGAGTTTGGATCGAGGATTATATCCTCCACATACACATGGCTAGAGGAGATGATCTCCACGCCATAAAATATTTACCCCTTAATCTTAAAGGGCCAGCCCGGCATTGGCTTAAAAGCCTTCCCGAAAACACAATTGGAAGCTGGGAAGAGCTCGAGGATGCTGTCCGAGCAAACTTTCAAGGGACCTATGTCCGCCCTCCGGATGCAGACGATCTTAGTCACATAACTCAACAACCTGGAGAATCAGCTCGGCAGTTCGGGAATAGATTCCTCACTAAAAAGAATCAGATAGTCGACTGTCCGGACGCCGAAGCCTTAGCAGCTTTCAGGCACAACGTCCGAGACGAATGGCTCGCCAGACACCTCGGCCAAGAAAAGCCAAGAACAATGGCCGCACTAACAAGCCTCATGACCCACTTTTGTGCAGGGGAGGACAGCTGGTTGGCAAGGTGCAGCCCTAGCGACCCAAGTACATCCGAAACTAGGGATGGAAATGGAAAAGCACGACGCAACAAGGACCGTCGCTGGACTAAGGACAAAAGTCCGAAGAGCACGACAGTCAATGCCGGATACAAAGGCTCACGAAAAAATCAGGCAAAATCGCCCCCCAGGATAACAGGGACGATCCATCCAACCTAAATAAAATCCTGGACAGGATATGTCAGATACACAGTACTCCCGGGAAGCCTGCTAACCATACCCACAGAGACTGTTGGATTTTCAAACAATCCGGCAGACTCAATGCCGAACACAAGGGGCTCGACACACCAAGCGAAGACGAGGACGAACCCCAAAAGCAGAGCACTAGGAAACAAAAGAACTTCCCACAAGAAGTAAAAACAGTGAACTCACTTCACATAACAAAACGTGCGGCGCCCGTAAAGGTACGCACCACACGGCCCATCCCCAAAGGGTCCTGCCACTGGTTGTCAAAACCGATCATCTTCGATCAGCTAGATTATTCTATAAATATCAAGAATGTAGGATGGACTGCCTTGATACTCGATCCAACAATTGGCGGACTCCGGTTTTCAAATGTCCTTATGGACGGCGGCAGTGGACTAAACCTGATATATCAGGATACAATCCATCACATGGGGATAAACCCAGCAAGAATCCGCCGCAGCAAAAACCTCCTTTCAAGGGGTAACACCTGGTCCGGACACCCATTGTATGGGTTTTCTCCGGCTCGAAGTTATATTCGGCTCTGCCGATAACTTCCGTCGCGAAAAGCTAACCTTCCATATCGTCCCATTCTCAAGTCGCTATCAAGCACTACTGGGACACGAAGCTTTCGCCCGCTTTAACGCAATACCGCATTATGCATCTCTCACGCTTAAGATGCCCGGTCCACGAGGCATCATCTCTTTGAAGGGGAAGCACTAAAGTGCACCTCCCCAAGCGGAGGACTGTGCGGCCGCTTTGACAGCCCCACAGCAAAATGGCCTCACCAGCCAAAAAACTTCGAAATAGGTCATGCAAGACCACGAACGCGGATAGACGAGTTCGGTGCAAAATCATCATTGATGGAGGCCTAGAGGCCATATACCCCCGCACTAGGGGCTCCACGCATATACAATAAGAGACAATAAAGCTCAATCTTATATATTTTACTTTATACTTTGTTTATTTTAAACTTTTGTTCGGCACGACCCATTTTCAACTCAGTTCCTCTCTTTTACAGATGAACGTCGTGCGGCGCCCGTCCAGGATACGGCACAACGGAGACACAGGCGCAGACGTGCAGTAGGGACCCGTCCTAAAGGATTCTTTTTAGATTAAGACCCTTCTTAAACCTTTTTTACTGTCTCTTGTTGCTACACATCCCCTGGTTTTTTCTTTCTGATATAACCAAGGAGGAGGCTGGCGTCTTGGCATGTGGCCATGTCAGAATTTTTGCACGTACCTGGACACTAGGGGCATTTTTAATAATAATAAAGAGTGTTGTTTCGCCCGCACTCATAAAGACCGAACACCTTAGGGAGTGTTTGGTGTCGCGAGTTTTGGCATTATATGCATCAGCTTCGAATCATGTCTTTGGTCAAATGTTGGGTTGCCCGGCTCCTGAGTTCGGCTACCTTACGTTCCGCTCTATTGGCTAAGGTAGCACCAGGAGAACTACTGCGATTGTGCCCCGGTTCGGCCGGGCGAGTACCTCAGTAGAGAAAGCCGAAAACTGACTGTCATGATGTAGCGTGAGACTGGTCAGCCACTCGATGACCTATCGGAATCTATTGGATTCCTCCTCTTTAACGAAGGGCCGCTTCCCGGTCAGGCACATACGCGCCCCGAACTCGGGCGAGCGCAGTCGCCACCAAGGGGCTACCTAAATAGTCTCACTGTCAAGCTCCTATGGCTAAGTGAAAGTGTTAAAGAATTATAGTCCGGTTGCCTGGCCCGCTGAGCTATCACCTCCTTTGTTGGACCAAGACGTTGGGTTAAGTGTGAAAATGCGTCTTCTGCGAGCACCCCCGCACTATGTGCATGGGGGCTGAAGCCAACGACTGCCATCTTTCAGATTTTGTATATATCTTAAAACGGCCGCAGAGGAGGTGTTCCCAATACTTGAAGGCACAAGTATAAAAAGGCCACTACAGTCTATCAAAATATTACTTTATAATTACATATGCTATCATAACATAGCATCTTTCGAGCACTGCGTCTCTATTACACGAGCGCCTTCAAGGACTTCCTGAAAATAGTGCTCGGAGGGTACTCGGCTTTTGTCCGAATCTCGGGACACAACAATGGTGGTCTCCATCTCTGCCCAGTATGTCTTGACATGGGCAAGAGCCATCCTTGCGCCCTCTATGCATGCTGACCTCTTCATTGCATTAATACGCGGCACCGCGTCAAGGAATTGCTGCACCAAGCTGAAATAACTCTTCGGCTCCGATCTCCCCGGCCACAGATGACCCATGACGTACTTCATGGCGAGTCCGGACAACCTATTCAGTTCGGCCCATTGAGCCAAACGATCGTCCACTGCCAGTGGACGCTCTGGATTGTGAAACTGCGACCAGAAAAGCTTTTCCACTTCGCGATCTTTCTGATCTCGAAAGTGTTCAGTCGCATTAGTAGCACTCGCTTCCAAATCCAGATAGGTATCCTCCACACTCCACATCCGGACCAACGGAGCAAACTTCGGATCGCAAAATTTCCTTCGCAGCATAAAGGGCTTTCCAGCCGCAATCTGTTCGGCCTGACGTAGCTCCTCCTTCGTAGCTCTCATCGCAGAGCGCGCGTCCTTAGCATTGGCAACGGCCTTCTCTAAGTCCGTCTGTTTCGCCTGGTCTTCTTTTTCAAGAAGTCTGCAACGGTCTGTAGCGCTTTTTAACTTTTCGGCCATCTTGGCCATCTCTTCCTTGCTTCGGCAATGAGCAGCCTGTTCGGCTCTCGGCTCTCGGCTCTTCAAGGGCTTTCCTGGTGGCCGCATCACTTTCGCTGGCTTGTTCTTTAGCTCGGGCAAGTTCTGCCCTAAGACTCTCCACGGCGGCCGCACCATCTGCGTCAAAGCACACACATCGTAAGACATAGGCATAAAACTCTGCTTACCTGATGCTGCCCGAGGAATTACATACCTTGAGCCTCATCAAGCCGCTTGTTGACAAGCGTGATGTCGGCATCTGCCACGTCCAGTTGCCGCTTTAGTTCGGCAAAATCATCAGTTCGGCTCGATTCCGGACACCACGCCGCCTACATTCAAAGGCGACATCTTAGACCTGGGATTATGATCCTCCGCGTGCCGTCATTTCTTGACGACGCGCAGAGTCTCAGGGGCTACTATCTACACAGGGCGCATCTTATTCATGCCCAACTGACAAAAGCGTACATTATCTAATGTACCTCAAAACCCGTCAGTAAACTTTTGACGGCCTCATGCAATCCGCTCTCTGCGGATGAGATCCTTTCAATCACCGTGCCCATCAATGCAAGGTGCTCCTCCGAGACAGAAGCTCGCCCCAGCAGAATCTTTAGCTCCTCCGGCCGAGCACCAGACGGTGTCGGACTTGTCCCACGACCTCTTTCGAAGGCCGGACGCGGAGAACCTCAGGGGGCCACATAGTTATCTTCCCCCCTGCCGGATTCGGAGAAACCCTCCGTGACGACACCTCAGGGTCGCCCGCCTCGCTAGGCGGCACGGCAGGGGGAGGCGTCCCGCTCTCCATCATCTCCGGAAGGAGATCCCCCGAAGACGAGCTCTGCTGAGAAGGGCTGAGGTCCGAGCTACAAGGTAAAAATTTGGTTAATCTTCTCAGATATAAATCAAGGATTTCCCTCATCCCTCAAAAGGAAAATCTTTCTCTACTTACGGCTCGCTGGAGGGCTGATCCCCTTGAGGGCGTAGTCCGGCCGAGGTACTCCCCGGCGTCGGACCCTCTGACGAGGATTTTTTCCACCGCTTCGAGGCCATGGTTTCCGGGTCGTCAGAGGCGGCTCTCTTCTTCCCCTTAGGAGAGGAATTGTCGGTTCCTCCCTTCGGAGCAGCCTCCTTCGAGGAGGCCATAGCTTCCTTGTCCTCCCCCTCCAAAGGCATTATTTCCAGCATCCTGACAAGCACGGGATCCGGCCTGGTTTCGGGAAGGGGAGCCGGACACCTGATCAGCTTTGCCTTCACTATCCACTCCTGTTTAAAAGGACGGCTCTTTTAGGGGCAAGTTTATGACAATTATACGGATAGAAGGTCCGGGCACAAGGTTGCTTACTTGAGTATCCGGGCGATTGCAGCTTAGGCCTGCGTCCTCGGTTAAATCCGGACACATCTCTTGTGATCCGAAGAACAGTTTATACATCTCCCCGGGCGTTGCGCCCATGAAATTCTGGAGAGCTCGTGGTCCCTCTGGATTAAACTCCCACAAGAGAAGGGAGCGATGTTTGCCGGGCAATATTCGGCGAATCAGCATGACCTGCGTCACCTTGACCAGGCTGAGGTCTCCTTCCAAGAGATCCTTAATGCGGCCCTGTAACAAGGGCATGTCTTTGGGTAAACCCCAATCTAACCCTCTGTTAACCCATGACGCTAGCCATGGTGGGGGACCCGAGCGAAAGGCAGGAAGCGCCACCCACTTAGTGCTCCGGGGAGCGGTGATATAAAACCACTCTCGTTGCCACAAGCCTAGCTCCTCTTGAAAAGAGCCCTCGGGCCATGGAGCATCAGCATTTTTGCTTATAACAGCGCCTCCGCACTCTGCATGCCGTCCCTTGATCATCTTCGCTCCACTTTGAAAGTCTTGAGCCATAATCCGAAGTGAGGGGTAACACGAAGGAACGCTTCGCATACAACGATAAACGAGGAGATATGGAGGATGGACTCCGGAGCTAAGTCGTGGAATTCCAGCCCGTAATAAAACAGCAGTCCCCTCACAAAGGGATCCATCGGGAAGCCTAGCCCCCGAAGGAAGTGAGACATGAACACCACGCTCTCACCGGGCTGGGGACTGGGGATAGCCTGCCCTTGAGCAGGCAACCTGTGCGGAATTTCGGCGGTCAAGAACTTAGCCTCTTTGAAGGTCGGAACCGGACATTGTCGAAGGTCTGAGGCGTCCAGAATCTGGAGCCTAGGGTGTTGGAACTCGAGGCGACGGGCGAACTTATTCTGGAATTGGAGAAAAGGAGTAAGGCCCTGGTCTCTTTATAAGAGGTTGAATACCAGGAGCCCTCCCAGTAACTGTTTGGGACTCGCCTTTAATCGAGAAAACCTGCTAACGGGCACAATTGGGTTACCCACGTCCGTATTGATGAGAATCCCGTAAGAGGGGGGCACACGATCTCTGCTTTGACAAGACGTGGCAAGGAAACCACCTCGCAAGACACGCTGAGGTGGAAAAATGAAAACGATTCGAGTGAAGGACTTGGTTGTAGTGTGATGATGCACTGTGAAATACGTCAGCAGATTTGATTTGTGTTAATATTATTCTCTCTATGGCGATATGTGGAAGCTTATTTTGCAGAGCCGGACACTACTCTTGGTGTTTACAATCTTCTATGAAGGACTTGGAGGAGGAACCCGCCTTGCAATGCCGAAGAAAATTTGCGTGCCGGACTCGTCATCATTGAAGCCTGGTTCGGGGGCTACTGAGGGAGTCCTGGATTAGGGGGTGTTCGGGTAGCCGGACTATACCTTCAGCCGGACTCCTGGACTATGAAGATACAAGATTGAAGACTTCATCCCGTGTCCGGATGGGACTTTCCTTGGCATGGAAGGCAAGCTTGGCGATGCAGATATTCAAGACCTCCTACCATTGTAACCGACTCTATGTAACCCTAACCCTATCCGGTGTCTATATAAACCGGAGGGTTGTAGTCCATAGGCAATCAATTCCATACACAACAATCATACCATAGGCTAGCTTCTAGGGTTTAGCCTCCTTGATCACGTGGTAGATCTACTCTTGTACTACTCATATCATAAATATTAATCAAGCAGGACGTAGGGTTTTACCTCCATCAAGAGGGCCCGAACCTGGGTAAAACATCGTGTTCCCTGCCTCCTGTTACCATCCGGCCTAGACGCACAATTCGGGACCCACTACCCGAGATCCACCGGTTTCGACACCGACAGCCGTCATCACGGAGGGCTTCTACATCATCATAGCCCCTCCGATGAAGTGTGAGTAGTTTACCTCAGACCTTCGGGTCCAAGTAGCTAGATGGCTTCTTCTCTCTTTTTGGATCTCAATACAAAGTTCTCCCCCTCTCTCGTGGAGATCTATTCGATGTAATCTTCTTTTTGGGTGTGTTTGTTAAGACCGATGAATTGTGGGTTTATGATCAAGTCTATCTATGAATAATATTTGAATCTTCTCTGAATTATTTTATGTATGATTGGTTATCTTTGCAAGTCTCTTCGAATTATCCGTTTGGTTTGGCCAACTAGATTGGTAGTTCTTGCCATGGGAGAAGTGCTTAGCTTTGGGTTCGATCTTGCGGTGTCCTTTCCCAGTGACAGAAGGGGCAGCAAGGCACGTATTGCATTGTTGCCATCGAGGATAACAAGACGGGGTTTATTTCATATTTCATGAATTTATCTCTCTACATCATGTCATCTTGCTTAAAGCGTTACTCTATTTTTTACTTAATACTCTAGATGCATGCTAGATAGCGGTCGATGAGTGGAGTAATAGTAGTAGATGTAGAATCGTTTCGGTCTACTTGTCACGGACGTGATGCCTATATACATGATCATGCCTAGATATTATCATTACTATGCTCAATTATGTCAATTGCTCAACAGTAACTTGTTCACCCACCGTAGAATACTTATGCTCTTGAGAGAAGCCACTAGTGAAACCTATGGCCCCCGGGTCTATTCTCATCATATCAATCTCCATCACTTTAATCTTGCTTTGCTTTCTACTTTGCCTTTTGCTTTTCACTTTGCATCTCTATACCAAAAATACCAAAAATATTATATCTATCAGATCTCACTCTAGTAAGTGACCATGAAGGGATTGACAACCCCTAATTGCGTTGGTTGCAAGTAGCTATCGTTTTGTGCAGGTACGAGGGACTTGAGCGTGGCCTCCTACTGGATTGATACCTTGGTTCTGAAAAACTGAGGGAAATACTTACGCTACTCTGCTGCATCATCCCTTCCTCTTTAGGGAAATCCAACGCAAGCTCAAGAGGTAGCAAGAAGAATTTCTGGCGCCGTTGCCGGGGAGTCTACGCAAAAAGTCAACATACCAAGTACCCATCACAATCCCTATCTCTCGCATTACATTTTTTTCCATTTGCCTCTCGTTTTCCTCTCCCCCACTTCACCCTTGCCGTTTTATTCGCCCTCTCTCTCTATCGATACCCTTCTCTCTCTTTTCTCCGTTTGCCTCTTTTGCCCGTTTGCTCTTGTTTGCTCGTGTGCTAGTTTGTTTGCTTGTTGTCATGGCTAGTCCTCTTTCTGCTCCTTTGTCCCCCGAGTTTGAAGTCCTTCACTTCAAACAAAAGCAAGGAGAAAACTTAAAGGATGCTTGGTTTAGAATGATGGAATCTTATCGTAAATGCACCCTAGAAGTAGATTTCAGAATTCTGCTTCGCAACTTTTATGTTGGGCTTAATATGTCTCATAGACAACTTTCGGATTGTGTTGCCAAAGGCAATTTTATTGAAATTGATCCCAGTATCGCGCATGAAATTATAGAAGGAATAGTAGGAACTTTACCTCAACAAAAGGGGCCCCATCATACCCAAGAGGAAATGCAAGTTTTTGAGAAAATTTGCGAAGTAACTAAGATTTTACAAAAATCTCTTGAACCTCTTAAGAGCGTTAGCGGAAATCTTCACCGCATGAATATGTTGATTACTCTTTGCAATGAGCGGTTGGATTCTTTAGATCTCAAGATCTCTGAATATGAAGGGAAACGTAAGGAACCTCCCGGATTTGAGCATAACATTGCTAAAAGAATTAAGAATCAAGATGACAATACCTAGATCTATCCTCGCTTTTATGCCTAGCTAGGGGCGTTAAACGATAGCGCTTGTTGGGAGGCAACCCAATTTTATTTTTATTCCTTGCCTTTTTCTCCTGTTTAGTCAGAAATAAATTATTTAGCCTCTGTTTTGGTTGTGTTTTTTGTGTTTAATTAGTGTTTGTCCCAAGTAGAACCGTTGGGAAGACTTGGGGAAAGTCTTGTTGAACTTGCTGTAAAAAAACAGAAACTTTAGCGCTCACGAGAACTGCTGTCATTTTTATTTGGAAAGCGATATTTAGTTAATTATTTTTGCATATGATTAATAGATAAATTACTCACGTCCAGAAATTTATTTTAGAATTTTTGGGGTTCCAGATATTTCTCTAGCTACAGATTACTACAGACTGTTCTGTTTTTGACAGATTCTGTTTTTTCGTGTGTTGTTTGCTTATTTTGATGAATCTATGGTTAGTATAATAGTTTATAATTAATAGAGAAGTTGGAATACAGTAGGTTTAACACCAATATAAATAAAGAATGATTCCATTACAGTACCTTGAAGTGGTCTTTTGTTTTCTTGCTCTAAGGGAGCTCACGAGATTTCTATTTGAGTTTTGTGTTGTGAAGTTTTCAAGTTTTGGGTGAATTCTTTTGATGGATTATGGAACAAGGAGTGGCAAGAGCCTAAGCTTGGGGATGCACATGGCACCCCCAAGATAATCCAAGTACACCAAGAAGTCAAAGCTTGGGGATGCCCCGGAAGGCATCCCCTCTTTCGTCCACTTCCATCGGTAATTTACTTGGAGCTATATTTTTATTCACCAACATGATATGTGTTTTGCTTGGAGCGTCTTGTATTATTTGTGTCTTTGGTTGTTAGTGTGCCACAATCATCCTTGATGTACACACCTTTTGAGAGAGCCATACATGAATTAGAATTTGATAGAATACTCTATGTGCTTCACTTATATCTTTTTGAGCTAAGAAGTTTTGCTCTATGTTCTTCACTTATATCTTTTGAGCGCTATAATTTTGCTCTATGTGCTTCACTTAGATTTTTTTAGAGCGCGGTGGTGGATTTGTTTTAAAGAAACTATTGATCTCTCATGCTTCACTTAAATTATTTTGAGAGTCTTAATAGCATGGTAATTTGCTTAATAGTAACATCCTTGGTATTCAAGATTTGTGAAACTTTCTTTTGAGTGTGTTGAATACTAAGAAAGTTGGATGCTTGATAATTGTTTTGAGATATGGAGGTAGTAATATCAAAGTCATGCTAGTAGAGTAATTTTGAATTTGAGCAGTGCTTGAGTTAAAGTTTGCAAGTCCCGTAGCATGCACGTATGGTAAACGTTATGCAACAAATTTGAAACATGAGGTGTTATTTGATTGTCCTCCTTATGAGTGGCGGTCGGGGACGAGCGATGGTCTTTTCATACCAATATATCCCCTAGGAGCATGCGCGTAATACTTTGGTTTTTGATGGCTTGTAGATTTTTGCAATAAGTATATAAGTTCTTTATGACTAATGTTGAGTCCATGGATTATACGCACTCACCCTTCCATCATTGCTAGCCTCTACGGTACCATGCATTGCCCTTTCTCACATCGAGAGTTGGTGCAAACTTCACCGGTGCATCCAAACCCCGTGATATGATATGCTCTTTCACACATAAACCTCCTTATATCTTCCTCAAAACAGCCACCATACCTACCTATTATGGCATTTCCATAGCCATTCCGAGATATATTGCCATGCAACTTTCCACCATCCAGTTTATCATGACACATTCATCACTGTCATATTGCTTAGCATGATCATGTAGTTGACATAGTATTTGTGGCAAAGCCACCGTTCATAATTTTTTTCATACTTGTCACTCTTGATTCATTGCATATCCCGGTACACCGCCGGAGGCATCCATATAGAGTCATACTTTGTTCTAGTATCGAGTTGTAATCATTGAGTTGTAAATAAATAAAAGTGTGATGATCATCATTCAATAGAGCATTGTCCCAAAAAAGAGAAAGGCCAAAAAAAGAAGGCCCAAAAAAATAAAAATAAAAATAAAAAAATAAAAAGGGGCAATGCTACTATTCCTTTTTTCCACACTTGTGCTTCAAAGTAGCACTATGTTCTTCATATAGAGAGTCTCTTGAGTTATCACTTTCATATACTAGTGGGGATTTTCATTATAGAACTTGGCTTGTATATTCCAACAATGGGCCTCCTCAAGTGCCCTAGGTCTTCGTGAGCAAGCAAGTTGGATGCACACCCACTTAGTTTCTTTTATTGAGCTTGCATACATTTATAGCTCTAGTGCATCCGTTGCATGGCAATCCCTACTCCTTGCATTAACATCAATCGATGGGCATCTCCATAGCCCATTGATTAGCCTCGTTGATGTGAGACTTTCTCCTCTTTGTCTTCTCCACATAACCCCCATCATTATATTCTATTCCACCCATAGTGCTATATCCATGGCTCACGCTCATGTATTGCGTGAAAGTTTATGAGTTTGAAATTATTAAGGGATGAAACAATTGCTTGGCTTGTCATCGGGGTTGTGCATGATGAGAGCATTCTTGTGTGATGAAAATGGAGCATGACTAAACTATATGATTTTGTAGGGATGAACTTTCTTTGGCCATGTTACTTTAAGAAAACATAATTGCTTTGTTGGTTTGCTTGAAGTATTATTATTCTCTATGTCAATATGAACTTTTGTCTTGAATCTTCCTAATCTGAATATTCATACCACAATTAAGAAGATTTGCATTGAAATTATGCCAAGTAGCACTCCGCATCAAAAATTCTCTTTTTATCATTTACCTACTCGAGGACGAACAGGAATTAAGCTTGGGGATGCCTGATACGTCTCCAACGTATCTATAATTTTTGCTTGCTCCATGCTATATTATCTACTGTTTTGGACTATATTGGGCTTTATCTTCCACTTTTATATTATTTTTGGGACTAACCTATTAACCGGAGGCCCATCCCAAAATTGTTGTTTTTTGCCTATTTTAGTATTTCGGAGAAACAGAATATCAAACGGAGTCTAAACGGAATAAAACCTTCGGGAACGTGATTTTATCACTGAACGTGATCCGGGAGACTTGAACCCTACTCCAAGGAGTCAAAGAGGCGGTCGCGAGGGTGGGAGGCGCGCCCACCCCCCTAGGGCGCGCCCCCTGCCACGTGGGCCCCTCGGTGCTCCACCGACGTACTCCTTCCTCCTATATATACCTACGTACCCCCAAACGATCAGAACAGGAGCCAAAAACCTAATTCCACCGCCGCAACTTTCTGTATCCATGAGATCCCATCTTGGGGCCTGTTCCGGAGCTCCGCCGGAGAGGGTCGTCATCATGGAGGGCTTCTACATCATCATAGGCCCTCCGATGAAGTGTGAGTAGTTTACCTCAGACCTTCGGGTCCATGGTTAGTAGCTAGATGGCTTCTTCTCTCTTTTTGGATCTCAATACAAAGTTCTCCCCCTCTCTCGTGGAGATCTATTCGATGTAATCTTCTTTTTGCGGTGTGTTTGTTGAGACCGATGAATTGTGGGTTTATGATCAAGTCTATCTATGAATAATATTTGAATCTTCTCTGAATTCTTTTATGTATGATTGGTTATATTTGCAAGTCTCTTCGAATTATTCGTTTGGTTTGGCCAACTAGATTGGTAGTTCTTGCCATGGGAGAAGTGCTTAGCTTTGGGTTCGATCTTGCGGTGTCCTTTCCCAGTGATAGAAGGGGCAGCAAGTTACGTATTGCATCGTTGCCATCGAGGATAACAAGATGGGGTTTATTTCATATTGCATGAATTTATCTCTCTACATCATGTCATCTTGCTTAAAGTGTTACTCTGTTTTTTACTTAATACTCTAGATGCATGCTGGATAGCGGTCGATGAGTGGAGTAATGGTAGTAGATGCAGAATCGTTTTGGTCTACTTGTCACGAACGTGATGCCTATATACATGATCATGCCTAGATATTCTCATAACTATGCTCAATTATGTCAATTGCTCAACAGTAATTTGTTCACCCACCGTAGAATACTTATGCTCTTGAGAGAAGCCACTAGTGAAACCTATGGCCCCCGGGTCTATTCTCATCATATCAATCTCCATCACTTTAATCTTGCTTTGCTTTATACTTTGCCTTTTACTTTTCACTTTACATCTCTATACCAAAAATACCAAAAATATTATATCTATCAGATCTCACTCTCATAAGTGACCGTGAAGGGATTGACAACCCCTAATCGCGTTGGTTGCGAGTAGCTATCGTTTTGTGCAGGTACGAGGGACTTGAGCGTGGCCTCCTACTGGATTGATAACTTGGTTCTCAAAACCTGAGGAAAATACTTACACTACTCTGCTGTATCATCCCTTCCTCTTCGGGGAAATCCAATGCAAGCTCAAGAGGTAGCATCAGCCACTACCAGAAAGAATTCCGGGAGTGGGTGCAGCAGAGGGACCAACGGATCTAAGCACTAGACTTCTATCTACAAACTAGTTGAGGCCAAACGAATCTAGGGAGCAAAGAAACCCTAAAGCTAGAACAAAAGAAGGGAACTCAAGGAGGTGGAACAAGAGGAGAGGACCAACCGGAGGAGGACCACATCATGATCCAGATCCACGGAGGAAGAACTCCGACAAAAGCCCGGAGGAGCTCCGGCGAGTGGAGGCGACGGCGGCGGCGCTGGAGGCTTCCTGGGGAGTGGAGGGGGCGAATTGGTGGGAATGAACCCGAGCCCCCCCACGCCCCACCTCTTCTGGACCAGAAACCACAGACCCCATGCGCACGGGCTAAGTGAGCCCTGTACGCACGGGGGTCCCGTGCACACGGTACAGAGCCCGTGGGAACGGGGGCCCCGTGTGCACGGTACAGGCCCGTGCGCACGGGGTATTCAGGAACTTTGACATGAGTGGATCTTTAAATACAGGGCTGAGTGTATACTCTTACCCCTACTTCACAAGGCACTTGGTCTACGTTTCTGAACACGCCGCGAGGAAAGTCCTATCACTATGGAAAGGGTATATGTGGAGCACTTGTACCAAAAAGAAGCGAGGAGAACCAACCAAAAGAAGAAAAGAACCACCACACCACACACACGAAACAAACACGGACAAGCCTCAAGAGAGGGTGGTGGCCGAGGCCACCATGTATGGCACCGTGAAGATATGAACCTTGGGCCCAAGACCAATACTCATCTTTGAAGCACAAGTACCACCTAATGTGGCTTATGTGAAAGATTGTGTTTGTTTTATGCACTTCTAGGATAAGATAGCTCATGAGTTGAGATAGCTCCCCCTAGACATGTGCCTACACCTAAGCAAGATAGTACATGAGTATGTGTGTGCGAGCAAGAGTTTCATCCGAAGTTACTAATATCCATGATATTTAGCTCATGCCTTAACTCGTGGAATCTTGCTTCGTCAAGGGGCTTGGTGAAGATGTATGCTAGTTGATTCTCGGTGTTGACATGGAGTAACTCAATGTTTCCCTTGGCCACATGATCTCTAATGAAATGATGACGAATCTCAATATGCTTGGTCTTGCTATGTTGAACCGGATTCTCGGCGATCTTGATGGCACTTTCATTGTCACACCAAAGAGGCACTTTGTCACATTTGACACCGTAATCCATCAAAGTTTGCATCATCCATAGTAATTGGGCACAAAAACTTCCGGCAGCAATATACTCGACTTCGGCTATGGAGAGAGATATACAATTTTGCTTCTTTGAAGACCAAGTTACCAACGATCTCCCTAGGAATTGACATGAGCCGGATGTGTACTTGCGATCAACCTTGTCTCCGGCCCAATCCGAATCCGAGTAACCCATTAACTCAAATGATGATCCCTTGGGATACCAAAGGCCCAAGTTTGGGGTATGAACCAAATATCAAAGGATCCTTTTCACTGCCGAATAGTGGCTCTCCTTAGGAGCGGATTGAAATCTTGCACACATACACACACTCAACATAATATCTGGCCTAGATGCACAAAGGTAAATCAAGGAACCGATCATAGAGCGATATACATTTTGATCCACTTATTTACCATTTGGATCAAGATTAAGTTGACCATTTTGTGGCCATGGGCGTCTTCACTGGCTTGACATCTTGCATTTTGAATCTCTTGAGCATGTCTTGGATATAACGAGATTGATTGATGAAGGTTCCGCCTCTCAATTGCTTCACTTGAAAACCGAGAAAGAACTTCAACTCTCCCATCATGCTCATCGCAAATTCCTTAGTCATAAGATTCTCAAACTCAACGTTAATAGCATGGTTAGTTGACCCAAAGATAATATCATCAACATATATTTGCCAGACAAACAACTCTCCTTTTACCCTCTTCGTAAAGAGAGTGGAATCTATTACCCCTATCTGGAACCCCTTCTCGCTTAGGAACGCTGTAAGGTGATCATACCAAGCACGAGGTGCTTGTTTGAGTCCATAGAGTGCCTTATGGAGTTCATAAACGTGAGAGGGATGATCGGGGTCTTCAAAACCGGGAGGTTGCTTGACATACACCAACTCCTTAAGAGGACCATTAAGAAATGCACTCTTAACATCCATTTGATATAATTTGAAATCATGATGAGAGGCATAAGCAAGCAAGATGCGAATGGATTTGAGACGGGTAACGGGGGAAAAAGTTTCACCAAAGTCCAAACCTTCAACTTGGGTGAAACCTTGTGCCACTAACCTTGCCTTGTTCCTTATTACTTGTCCATATTCATCTTGTTTGTTCTTGAAAATCCACTTTGTTCCAATGACATTATGAAATTCCTTGGGTCTTTCTACAAGGGTCCACACTTTGTTGCGTGTGAAGTTGTTGAGTTCTTCATGAATGGCATCTATCCAATCCAGATCGTCAAGGGCATCTTCCACCTTAAGGGGTTCAACACAAGAGACAAACGAGTGATGTTCACAAAAGTTTGCCAAACGTCTACGAGTAGTTACGCCCTTTTTGATTCTTCCGTAGATGTTCTCGGTGAGGTGTTGAAGATGTTTTAGCTTGGAGGCCACTTTTTGCTCTTTGCGGTCAAGCTCTTCTTCACTTGGTTTTGGACTTGATGAAGAAGCTTGCCCTTGAGATTGCTTTAGCCTTGGAGACACTCTTCTCTTTGCAACCACAGGTTCTTGCTCAGTAGGAAGTGATGACGATGAAGACACTTGTGGTTGGGGTTGATCTAGATCTTGATCATGACTTTGAGCTTGATCTTGAGCCTCAATGATTGGTTCTTCATTATTCGGAAGAGTTTGCTCTTGATCTTGCTCAGGAATATGAGGGTCTTGATCTTGTTCTTGGATAGGTTCATTACTTCCCAAGGCATCTTGTACAAGTGGTGTCGGTGATGACTTCCCTTGTGGAAAATCCTCAAGAGGGGCTCTTACTCCTTCTTCTTCTACTTGGACATGGGGTGTTTCTTGTGGGAGCATGTGGCCTATCCCCATTGTCCTTATAGCTTGTGAAGGAGCCTCATCACCTACAACACTAGGAACAATTTGCTCCATGTGGGAGCCGTTATCTTCATCAAACTCCACATTTACCGTTTCCTCAATGCATCCGGTGGATTTATTGAGAACTCAGTAAGCATGAGAGTTTGATGCATATCCAACAAATATGCCCTCATAAGTTCTAGACTCAATTTTAGCTAACCGGGATTTTTTTTTAAAATGAAACACTTACAACCAAATACCCAAAAGTATTTGATGTTGGGCTTTCTCCCAATTAGGAGCTCATAAGGGGTCTTGTTCTTGAGCATGCAAAGATAAAGCCGGTTTGAAGCATGGCACACGGTGTTGATGGCTTCTGCCCAAAGCTTGTATGGTGATTTGTACTCATCAAGCATGGTCCTAGCCATCTCAATAAGAGTCCGATTCTTCCTCTCCACAACACCATTTTGTTGGGGAGTATATGGTGCGGCATATTGTCGCTTTATCCCCTCTTCACTCAAGAATTCATCCATTGTATAGTTTTTGAACTCGGTGCCATTGTCACTTCGGATTGCCTTCATCTCATAGTTATGTTGACGTTGAGCTTCTTTGGCAAAGTTGATGAAGGTTTATTGAGTCTCATCTTTAGTCTTGAGAAAGAACACCCAAGTATATCTTGTGAAGTCATCAACAATGACAAGGCAATATCTCCTTCCTCCCAAACTATCATATGTTGGAGGCCCAAATAGATCCAAATGGATAAGCTCGAGGGGCCTCAAGGTGGTGATGATAGTCTTCACTTTATGAGCTTCTTCATGAAGCTTTCCGACAATGCAAGCACTACAAGGACGATCTTTGTCAAAAGACACATTGGTTAGTCCAAGAATGTGCTCCCCTTTAAGAGAGCTTGTAAATTTCTCATGCCCACGTGGGCTAGCCTACGGTGCCATAGCCACCCCACGTCGGCCTTGGCCATTAGGCATGTTGCAAGATGAGTTTTCTCTTTTGAGAAAGCAACCACGTAAAGGTTGTATTCAACATGCCCAACAAAGACCACTTTGAGATTGCTCCTCTTAAAGACGGTCACATGGAATTCACCAAAATGTGAATCATATCCGGCACGAGCCAATTGAATAGTTGAAAGTAAATTGTGGTGAAGGGATTGGACAAGCATGACATTTGCAAGAGATGAATCATTAGAGATTACCACCTTGCCCAAACCCAATACCTTTCCCTTGCTATTGTCACCGAAGGAGATGCTCGAAGAGGCCTTGAGTGAATCAACGAACTCCACAAGCATATCCCTTTCTCCGGTCATATGATTGGTGCATCCACTATCGATCACCCATTGAGTCCCGCCGGAGACATAGTCCTATGATAATCAAGCTTTGGTTATAGGTACCCATTTTGTAATGGGTCCTGGTGAGTTAGCAACAAGGGTCTTGGGAACCCAAATAGTCCAAGCATAATCATCATAGTTAGTCCAACAAATTTTGCAAAGGTATAGCCATCATATCCTCTCATGAGAACATATGATGGATTGTTCTTGCCGGCAAAATTCTTGGGAATAGCCTTGTCCCTAATGACCTTACCATTCCCAACACCCTTCATTTCCTTCTCCTTCTCCTTGTGCCCTTCTTGCACAAACACTACCTTTTGGGGAGGGGAAGGAGTCGGACCGATCTTCTTGTTGTTGTTCTTCTTCTTGTTCTTACCACTCTTAGATGCGGGATTAAACCCAACTCCCTCCTTGGCAACACACTCCTTTTGGTTGCTCAAGAGATCGTTTAGGTTTTTCTCCCCTTGGATGCATGATACAAGCCCTTTCTCAATTTGAGCTTTCAACTTCTTATTTTCCTCTTGAAGGGAGGTGCAATCATGAGCAAAGTTAGCCATACAAGCATCATCATTTAAATCAATATGAGGTACGGTGAGGGCCTTAATGGTTGTAGCTTTTAATTGAGCATAAGACTCGGTGAGAGCAATGAGGTCACCTTTGACAACCTTGGAACTAATCACAAGGAACTCATGCTCCTCAACAAGTCTTGTATGGTCAACTAGAAGTTTTTCAACTCTAACGTTAAGAGCATTTTTATTCCCAAGAGCAAGTTGCAAAGCATCGTTGGTTTTAACAAAGTCAATTTGATGAGCAGATAAGGCTTCCTCAAGTGATGCTCTCATGACACTCTCTTCATTAAGTTCGTGCTCGAGGAGATCAACTCTCTCTTTTTCCTCTATAAGGAGGTTCTCAACGTTCTCAATAAAGTCACCGCGTTCGGCGAGTGACTTAAGGAGATCGCCAAAACGAGCATGAGCTTCACCATGAAGAGTTTTCATGAAAGCCATTAAGGATTCCTCATCATTATCCACACCCTCCTCACACTCATCCTCCACTATCTCACATGAGACATTGGGAGTGTAGTTGTCGGGTCTCTTGGGTTTGGACTTTGTTTTTACCTCTTTGGCCATGAGGCATCGATGAGTGAATGGCTTGTCCTCGTTTGGAGAGTCGAAGAGGCCGGTGGTGGAGGAGGAGGTAGTGGCATGCATGGCGAAGGCGGCCATGCCCACTTGATCATCATCACCGTCATATTCATCTCCAGACATGTATTCTTCATGAACAAGAGCCTTGTCATCCTTCCTCTTTGCAAACTTGGTGAACTTCTTCTTCTTAAGCACAAGCTTCTCGGACTTGTCTTCACGTCTCTCATATGGACAATCATGAACAAAGTGTCTTGGGCTATCACAATTGTAGCATTTCCTTCGTCCAAAAGATCTTCCTTGAAGATTTCTTCCTTTGTTTGCCATGGTCCTGGAGTACTTCTTGACTAAGAGAACCAAGTCTTCTGCAAAATCATTTGCCGGGCACGAGGTATCATTATCCTCCTCACATATCTCTTCACTCACTTCTTCCTCCCTTGAGGATTGGCTCATCACTTTCTTGGCCTTCAAGGCAAGATTGGAGTTATTGGTTGCTTGAGCTATTGCAAATGTTTTCTTGGACTTGGTTTCCAAAAGAACATGGGTAGAGAAGGTGGAAACAACTTGAGCCAAAGTCAACTTGTGATAGTCCGGACGTTGATGAACCATCATGACCATGGTATGTTCTGTGAGAACCATAGCATCTATGAACTTGTCCTTGATGAATTCATCATTTGCCCAAGTGCACCCAAAGGTTCTCAAGTTGAGAATAAGGGACTTCAACCTTCGGTAAACCTCTTCTGCGGACTCACCCTCATTCCTCACAAAGATATTGACTTCTTGTTTGAGCAAGACCAACCGAGATCTTAGAATTGCTTCATCTCCTTCAAGAGCCTCCTCAAGGCAATCCCAAATTTCCTTTGCGGTTGTGAGAAGAGCAATGGAATCACTATAGTCTTCAGTCACAGTGTTTCGAAGCATGTTGTGTGCGGTAGCATTGAGTTGATCGCCAACTGCTTCCCTTGGAGTGAGATTCATTGGGTCCTTGGGGATGAATCCATTGACCACAATCCACCACAATTGAGTTGAAGCACTGCGCATGTGGACTCCATATCTAGCTTCCACTTAGCAAATTCATTAGCTTTCAAAGGGGGTGGAGGCCCAATAGGATTAATGCGGGGATGTTGCAAGGGTTGAGGAGAGTAAAAGGGTTCCACGGCATTATACTGGGGAACTTGAGTACGAGCCGGGGAAGCAAGAGGTTCCCTCGAGTCATCCGCATCATGAACCTCATTTGGGTTAAGCGAGTTTGATGCGGACGTTGATGGCTTTAGGCGAGCATCAATTTCCTCCTTGACCGAGGCTCGAACCTCTTTCAACATAGAGACTTTGAGGTCCACAAACATTGAAAGAAGATCGACCACGGTCAAGGGGACATTCGGGTTAGTAGTAGCGGCAGGAGCAACGACCGGAGCACCAAGTGTGTCAGTCGCGGCGGGGGGTTGGTTTTGACCATCCCCCGCAACGGGTAGGCTACCTCCCTCATTCCCTAGATCGACCATGTCCTCTAAGGTTGTAAAACCTTATATCAGAGCATGAGGCTCTGATACCAATTGAAAGGATCGATACGGTCGACTAGATGGGGGTGAATAGGAGACTACAAATTTTAATCTTTCTTGTAGATTTTAAGGCTTAGCGGATAAAAGAGTTCACTAGATATGCAACTAGGTGAATGCAACCTATATGACAAGCAAGCTCCAAGAAGAAAAGCTAGGCAACAAACTACTTAGCAAGCCAACAAGCATACAACAACAAAGAAAGGTGCGGGAAAGGATTTACCAGAAGTGAGACGAGGACACGGATTTTAACCCGAAGTTCACTCTTCCTTGGGGAAGAGCTAATCTCCGTTTGGAGCGGTGCCGAAGCCAAAGCTTGTGGGATCCCACCAAAGGCTCACCGTATTCTCCTTCGAGTCACCCCCAACGGATGAGCCTCGAACCGCTCGGGGTTGATCTTGAAGGCGACCACCACACCTTTACAAACTTCTCCGGAGCACACCACAATCAAGGAAGCTTCCGGAGGAACCTCTAACCGCCTAGGAGCCCAAGCTCCAAGAGTAACAAGTCAATGGGGAAGAAATGTTGCGGGGAACGCGATTTGGTTTGGTCAAGTTGTAGATCGGGTCTTGCTCTCCCAATCCATAAAGTTTCAACAAGTTTGGGTGGAGGGATTGAGAGTATTGAGAAAAATGGGGTGTAGCAATGGTGGAGCTCAACAAGACATTAGGGTTAAAGTTTGGAGGAGGAAGAAAGGCCTTTTTATAGTGTTCATGGGCTGGTGGGGATTTCTGCCCGTTGGACCCCGTGTGCACGGGCTAAGTCAGCCCCGTGCGCAAAGGGTATCTAGAGACAATCGCACCACCCCGTGCGCACGAGGGTCAAAAGACCCCGTGCGCATGGGGTATCCAGAGAGTTACGCAGTACCCCGTGCGCACGGGGTACCCAGAGAGTTACCCAGTACCCCGTGCGCACGAGGGTCAAAAGACCCCGTGCGCACGGGGTACCCAGTAACCTACTGTTGCAACTTTCTGAGTACCACAGCACACACACTAGGTTCATATGAGGTGGTTGGAGTGGGAAGGGTAAGAGAGTAAGGCTCGGCAAAGGCATTCCCACACAACATTTATCCACACAGACCCCTCTTAATAGTGCGGTCTTTCCTACGACTCGAAGCAAACCAAAACTAAACCTTCGAAGCGTCAAAAGACCACGCCTTTGTCCTTTTTAAAATGGGGGGGTTGCACATCTCCATCGCGGGAACTTAGAACCAATATCCTGAGATAAACTTTAGCAACCAATATTAGTTCAACTAACCACATTGTCATCACACCAAAATATAGCTTAAGTGCCATTAGCACTTTCACCTACCTATTATGGCATAGCCATTCCGAGATATATTGCCCTGCAACTTTCCACCGTTCTGTTATTATGACACGCTTCATCATTGTCATATTGCTTGCATGATCATGTAGTAGACATCATATTTGTGGCAAAGCCACCGTTCATAATTTTTATACATGTCACTCTTGATTCATTGCATATCCCGGTACACCGCCGGAGGCATTCACATAGAGTCATATTTTGTTCTAAGTATCGAGTTGTAATTCTTGATTTGTAAGTAAATAAAGTGTGATGATCATCATTATTAGAGCATTGTCCCAAGTGAGGAAAGGATGATGGAGACTATGATTCCCCCACAAGTCGGGATGAGACTTCGAACGAAAAAAATAAAAAAGGAGAAAGGCCATAAAAAAGGAGAAGGCCCAAAAAATGAGAGAAAAAGAGAGAAGGGACAATGCTACTATCCTTTTTCCACACTTGTGCTTCAAAGTAGCACCATGATCTTCATGATAAAGAGTCTCTTATGTTGTCTCTTTCATATACTAGTGGGAATCTTTCATTATAGAACGTGGCTTGTATATTCCAATGATGGCTTCCTCAAAATGCCCTAGGTCTTCATGAGCAAGCAAGTTGGATGCACACCCACTAGTTTCTTTTGTTGAGCCTTGATACACTTATAGCTCTAGTGCATATGTTGCATGGAAATCCCTACTCACTCACATTGATATCTATTGATGGGCATCTCCATAGCCCGTTGATATGCCTAGTTGATGTGAGACTATCTTCCTCTTTTTTGTCTTCTCCACAACCACCATTCTATTCCACCTATAGTGCTATATCCATGGCTCATGCTCATGTATTGCGTGAATATTGAAAAGGTTTGAGAACATCAAAAGTATGAAACAATTGCTTGGCTTGTCATCGGGGTTGTGCGTGATTTAAATATTTTGTGTGATGAAGATAGAGCATAGCCAGACTATATGATTTTGTAGGGATAGCTTTCTTTGGCCATGTTATTTTGAGAAGACATGATTACTTTGTTAGTATGCTTGAAGTATTATTATTTCTATGTCAATATTAAACTTTTGTCTTGAATCTTATGGATCTGAATATTCTTGCCACAATAAAGAAGATTACACTGATAAATATATTGGGAAGCATTCCACATCAAAAATTCTGTTTTTATCATTTACCTACTCGAGGATGAGCAGGAATTAAGCTTCAGGATGCTGATACATATCCAATGTATCTGTAATTTTTGATTGTTCCATGCTATTATATTATCTGTTTTGGATATTTATGGGCTTTATTATACACTTTTATATTATTTTTGGGACTAACCTATTAACCGAAGGCCCATCCCAAATTGTTGTTTTCTTGCCTATTCCAGTGTTCCGAAGAAAAGGAATATCAAACAGAGTCCAAACGGAATGAAACCTTCGAGAGAGTTATTTTTGGAACGGAAGCAATCCAGGAGACTTAGAGTATACGTCAGGGAAGCTTCGAGGTGGCCACAAGGCAGGGAGGCGCGCCCCCCATCCTCGTGGGCCCCTCGTGGCTCCCCTGACCGACTTCTTTCACCTATATATATCAAGATACCCTAAAAACATCAGGGAACACAATAGATCGGGAGTTCCGCCGCCAGAAGCCTCCATAGCCACCGAAAATCAATCTAGACCCGTTCCGGCACCCTGCCAGAGGGGGGATCCCTCTCCGGTGGCCATCTTCATCATCCCGACACTCTCCATGATGAGGAGGGAGTAGTTCACCCTTGGGGCTGAGGGTATGTACCAGTAGCTATGTGTTTGATCTCTCTCTCTCTCATGTTCTTGAGGTGGTACGATCTTGATGTATCGCGAGCTTTGCTATTATAGTTGGATCTTATGATTTTTCTCCCCCTCTAATCTCTTGTAATGGATTGAGTTTTCCCTTTGAAGTTATCTTATCGGATTGAGTATTTAAAGATTTGAGAACACTTGATGTATGTCTTGCATGTGCTTATCTGTGGTGACAATTGGATATCACGTGATCCACTTGATGTATGTTTTGGTGATCAACTTGCGAGTTCCGTGACCTCGTGAACTTATGCATAGGGGTTGGCACATGTTTTCGTCTTGACTCTCCGGTAGAAACTTTGGGTCACTCTTTGAAGTTCTTTGTGTTGGTTGAATAGATGAATCTGACATTGTGTGATGCATATCGTATAATCATACCCACGGATACTTGAGGTGACATTGGAGTATCTAGGTGACATTAGGGTTTTGGTTGATTTGTGTCTTAAGGTGTTATTCTAGTACGAACTCTATGATAGATTGAATGGAAAGAATAGCTTCGTGTTATTTTACTACGGACTCTTGAATAGATCGATCAGAAAGGATAGCTGAGGGAGTCCTGGATTAGGGGGTGTTCGGGTAGCCGGACTATACCTTCAGCCGGACTCCTGGATTACGAAGATACAAGATTGAACACTTCGTCCCGTGTCCGGATGGGACTTTCCTTGGCATGGAAGGCAAGCTTGGCGATGCGGATATTCAAGATCTCCTACCATTTTAACCGACTCTATGTAACCCTAACCCTATCCGGTGTCTATATAAACCGGAGGGTTGTAGTCCGTAGGCAATCAACTCCATACACAACTCATACCATAGGCTAGCTTCTAGGGTTTAGCCTCCTTGATCTCGTGGTAGATCTACTCTTGTACTACCCATATCATCAATATTAATCAAGCAGGACGTAGGGTTTTACCTCCATCAAGAGGGCCCGAACCTGGGTAAAACATCGTGTACCATGCCTCCTGTTACCATCCGGCCTAGACGCACAGTTCGGGACCCACTACCCGAGATCCGCCGGTTTTGACACCGAAATTGGTGCTTTCATTGAGAGTTCCTCTGTGTCGTCGCCTTTAGGCCCGATGGCTCCTTTGATCATCAACAACGATGCAGTCCAGGGTGAGACTTTTCTCCCCAGACAGATCTTCGTCTTCGACGGCTTCGCTCTGCGGGCCAATTCGCTCGGCCACCTGGAGCAGATCGAAAGCTACGCCCCTGGCCATCAAGTCAGGTTTGGAAGCTTAAACTACACGGCTGACATCCGCGGAGACTTGATCTTCGACGGGTTTGAGCCACGGCCAAGCGCGCCGCACTACCTCGAGGGGCATGATCTAGCTCTGCCCCCGGACAGTGTCCTCGAGGCCGCACACGCATCGGTTCCGACCCCTAACTCGGAGCCTATTGCGCCAATCGAGGATGAGAGGTTGGACGTCACCTCGGGGGCTATGATCCCAAAAGTGATCGAGCCGAACGCTAGCCCCGCACTCTGCACGACCCGTGACTCCGAGGATCCGGACTCCTTCCCGGACTCCGAACCCCCCGCGCCCCTGCCAATCGAATCCGATTGGGCGCCGATAATGGAGTTCACCGCCGCAGACATCTTTCAGCATTCGCCTTTAGGCGACATCCTGAATTCTCTTAAGTCTCTCTCTTTATCAGGAGAGCCCTGGCCGGACTACGGTTAGCGAGGGTGGAATACGGACGATGAGGAAATTCAAGGCCCACCCACCACCCACTTTGTAGCCACTGTCGATGATCTAACCGACATGCTTGACTTCGGCTCCGAAGACATCGACGGCATGGACGACGATGTAGGAGACAAACAGGAACCAGCACCTGTAGGGCGCTGGAAGGCCACCTCGTCATATGACATATATATGGTGGATACTCCAAAAGATGGAGATGGCGATGGAACAGTTGGGGATGACGCCCCCAAGAAACAGCCAAAGCGCCGGCGTCAGCGGCGCCGCTCTAAATCCCGCCAAAGCAAAAACGGTGATTCCGGCACGGGAGATAATACTACCTCGGATAGCGCCGAAGAACACCCACCTCAGCAAGATTCGGCACAGGAAGATGGAGAAGCCAGCCCTCATGAGAGAGCGGCAGACCGAGAGGTCGAGGATAATAACTATACGCCTCCCTCCGAAGACGAGGCAAGCCTCGATGACGATGAATTCGTCATACCATCAGACCCCGCCGAACAAGAGCGTTTTAAACACAGGCTTTTAGCCACGGCAAGCAGCCTCAAGAAAAAGCAGCAACAGCTTAGAGCTGCCCAAGATTTGCTAGCTGACAGATGGACTGAAGTCCTTGCAGCCGAAGAGTATGAACTCGAAGGCCCCTCCAAGAGTTACCCGAAGCGCAGGCCGCTACCCCGATCAGAGGAGGAAGCACCTACATCACCAGCGCATGACATGGCAGACCGGCCACCTCGCGGCCGCGACAGAGAGGCCTCTCGGCCCTCCACCCAAGCCATGCCCCGACGCCGCTCAACTAAGGCACGGGAGAATACGCCCGACCTGCGAGACATACTGGAGGATAAGGCAAGACAAACAAGATCGATCTACGGATCGCGCAGGCGCCCTACGGCATGTGACAATGATCTTCACTCCGGATACAACAAATCCGGTCGGGCCGAACACAACAGACATATCTCTTCCGAGCTGCGTCGTGATATAGCCCAGTACAGAGGCGCCGCACACCCGCTATGCTTCACGAATGAAGTAATGGATCATAAAATCCCAGAGGGTTTCAAACCCGTAAACATCGAATCATACGATGGCACAACAGATCCGGCGGTATGGATCGAGGATTATCTCCTTCACATCCACATGGCACGCGGCGATGATCTACACGCCATCAAATACCTCCCGCTCAAACTTAAAGGACCGGCCCGGCATTGGCTTAACAGCTTGCCAGCAGACTCAATCGGTTCTTGGGAGGACCTGGAAGCCGCATTCCTCGACAACTTCCAGGGCACTTACGTGCGACCACCGGATGCCGACGACTTAAGCCACATAATTCAGCAGCCAGAGGAATCGGCCAGACAATTCTGGACACGGTCCCTAACAAAGAAAAACCAGATAGTCGACTGTCCGGACGCAGAGGCCCTAGCAGCCTTCAAGCATAACATCCGCGACGAGTGGCTTGCCCGGCACCTGGGACAGGAAAAGCCGAAATCCATGGCAGCCCTCACGACACTCATGACCCGCTTTTGCGCGGGAGAAGACAACTGGCTAGCTCGCAGTAACAACTTATCAAAGAACCCTGGTAATTCGGATACCAAGGACAAAAGTGGCAGGACACGTCGGAATAAGCAAAAACGCCGCGTTAGCAGCGACAGCAATGAAGACACGGCAGTCAATGCCAAATTCAAAGGCTATAAATCCGGTTAGCGGAAAAAGCCATTCAAAAAGAATACTCGGGGCCCGTCCAGTTTGGACCGAATACTCGATCGCTTGTGCCAGATACATGGCACCCCCGAAAGGCCAGCCAATCACACTAACAGGGATTGTTGGGTGTTCAAGCAGGCAGGCAAGTTAAATGCCGAAAACAGAGACAAGAGGCTGCACAGCGACGACGAGGAGCCCAAGCCGCCGAACAACAATGGATAGAAGGGCTTTCCACCACAAGTGCGGACGGTGAACATGATATACGCAACCCACATTCCCAAGCGGGAGCGGAAGCGTGCGCTACGGGACGTATACGTGATGGAGCCGGTCGCCCCAAAGTTCAACCCATGGTCCTCCTGCCCGATCACTTTTGATCGAAGGGACCATCCCACTAGCATCCGTCATGGTGGCTTCGCCGCATTGGTTCTCGACCCAATCACCGATGGATTTCATCTCACAAGAGTCCTCATGGACGGCGGCAGTAGCCTGAACCTGCTTTATTAGGATACAGTGCGGAAAATGGGCATAGATCCCTCAAGGATTAAGCCCACAAGAACGACCTTTAAAGGAGTTATACCAGGTGTAGAAGCCAACTGTACAGGCTCAGTAACACTTGACGTGGTCTTCGGATCCCCGGACAATTTCCGAAGCGAAGAGTTAATCTTCGATATAGTCCCGTTTCACAGTGGCTATCACGCCCGGCTCGGACGAACTGCATTCGCAAAGTTCAATGTGGTGCCGCACTACGCATATCTCAAGCTCAAGATGCCAGGCCCTCGAGGAGTAATTACGGTCAACGGAAACACCGAACGCTCCCTCCGTACGGAGGAGCATACGCCGGCTCTCGCAGCGGAAGTACAAAGTAGCCTTCTCAGCCAATTCTCCAGTCCGGCCATTAAAAAGCTAGACACTACCAAGCGCGCCCGGAGTAACCCACAGCAGGACCGCCTGGCACACTCGGAGCAAGCGTAGCAATGAGGCCCCAACCCCAGCTTTCGTGACATAGCGAAACCAGTACCTCGCGTACATAACTACGCCCTTGAAATACCATGGGCACAGGGGAAGGGGCACAATAACGGCACGCCCAAAATACGGCTTAAAACGTACTAGGGGCTGCCGGATTCTTTTTTTTAATTTTTTCTTACTTTCAGGACTCCATACTTCGGACGACCTGTTCGGCAATTCGACTGCCGCACAAACGATGCAAGATCCAGGGAGGCAGACAAGCCATGCCGCATTATGGAACTCCCAGGTGGTCTCTGTTACGAGCGGTATACCTGTTTTAAATACAATTCCGCGGCCTGCCCCTGGTCAGGACATACTGAATAGTCCAATATCTTTTGCTTACCGCACTATTTGTATCGTTCGGCTTTGATAAATAGCCTCTCTATAAACAATGCTTAGCTTCTTGTCTATTTTTTGCATTGTCTTCTTTTCACATTTATGTTTATTAAATGACATGATTGCACCCGTACACCATGGTATGGCAAACACGCCAGGGGCTTCAGTACCCCTCATAATGGTGTGAGAAGTCCGTACACTTTCACAAGTGCAGCACCCCGAACTTATAGCACTATATGCATTGGCTCCGAATCATGATTTGGGTCAATAGTTGGGTTTGCCCGGCTCCTATGTTTTGGTTCCTTACGTTCCGCTCTATCGGCTAAGGTAGCACTAGGAGAACCACTGCGATTGTGCCCCGGTTCAGCTGGGTTAAGCACCTCAGTGGAGAAAGCTAAAACTGACTGTCATGATGTGGCGAGAGACCGGTCGTTGTTCGAGAGGTTTTTCGAGTCCCTAAAGGCTTATGCCGCTTCGAGCGAGGAGCTGGCTTTGTCCGGCCAAAGCGTGGATAGCGCCCCGAACTCAGTCTTCCAAACTAGGGGCTTCGCCGAAATTTAAAATTATAGAGTTCTATGGCTAAGTGAGAGTGTTCAAGCATTATAGTCCGATTGCCTGGTTCGTTGTGCTGAGCGCCTCCCTCGAAGGACCCAACTATGGGAAAAAGAGCACTCAGGTTTATCCCGAACACCCCAGCACTAGTGGCACGGGGGCAGAAACCGACGACTGGCCATCTCTCAATTTTTGATAAACGGCCGCACAGAAAGTAATATTTTAAATTCAATAAGCATTGCTTAGCGCATATGAACAAGTTTTCAGCGCACAGGATAAACACGAGCGAGTTCATTCAAATATCACATCCTTGGTACATTCATCCGCCACAAGGCGGGCACCTACAAGAACATCCTTGTAGTAGTTCTTGGGCTTGCGATGCTCCTTCCCCGGCGGCGGCCCGTCCTTCACAAGCTTCTCACCGTCCAGCTTACCCCAGTGCACCTTTGCACGGGTAAGGGCCCGACGGGCACCTTCGACGCAGACGGAGCGCTTGATGACCTCAAGCCTCGGATAGGCCTCCACCAGCCGCCGCACTAGCCCTAAATAGCTCCCAGGCAGGGCCTCTCCAGGCCACAGCCGAACTATGAAGCCCTTCATGGCCTGCTCGGCTGCCTTGTGGAGCTCGACCAGCTGTTTCAGCTGGTCGCTCAAGGGCACAGGGTGTCCGGCCTCAGAATACTGAGACCAGAACACCTTCTCCGTCGAGCTGCCCTCTTCAGCTCGGTAGAATGCGGCGGCATCGGATACACTGCGGGGAAGATCTGCGAATGCCCCTGGAGAGCTCCGGATTCGGGTAAGTAACAGGTAGTTCACTTTTATATTTCTGCTTTGCATAAAGAATGCCTTACCCGCTGCTATCTTCCTCATCTCCTCCAACTCTTGGAGGGCCTTTTGGGCTTCGGCCTTGGCAGACTTGGTAGCCTCTAGGGCCGTTGCAAGCTCGGATGCTTGCGCCTTCGACTCCAGCTCTAAACTCTCATGTTTTTCATGAGATCCTAAAGCTCTTGCTGCACCTCGCTGACCTGAGCCCCAAGTCTGTCTCGCTCGGTGCGCTCCGCGGCCGTTTTCTTTTTGGCCGTAGACAGCGCCTGCTTAAGGGTCGCCACCTCAGTCGTGGCCCCTACAATAAGCAGTACAATCCTGTTACTCTTTTTGCAATCAAGCCTTTCTATAGGCACTTTTTCTGTAAGGTATTTCTTACCTTCTTCCTCCTCGAGCCGCCGCTTGGCAAGACCGAGCTCTTGCTCGGTCCGCTCGGGGTCCTGCTTTAGGACACCCACCTCCGCAGTCAGTGCGGCGGTGGATAGTAGCGAAGCCTGCATACGCATATTGACTCTTTTTTGTTAGACTCCTGCGATATTTAATAGATCCTCTACTCGGTTTTTCTTTCCGAACGCCAAACAGAGCATCAGGGGCTACTGTCTATGCGGTAATATTTTTACATATTTTTACTTACCTCGAAACCTGTTACAAGGCTAGAGCAAGCTTAAGTCAGTCCGCTCTTGGCGTACTGAACCTTCTGGATCACCGTACTCATAATAGTACGGTGCCCCTCGTCGATGGAGGCGTCGTCAAGCACCTCCAGCAGATTGTCCGGCACCTCCGGTTGGACGGAGGCCGCCGGCTCAGAAGGCTTGCTCCTCTTGGAAGGAGTTCACCTACCGCGGTCCGGAACTGATTCCGGCACGATGTCCGGCACAAAGATGGACTTAGAGCCCTGGGGAGCCTTATCCCCTTCACTCCTGGAGTCCGGGAGGTTGCCTTGCGGCTCCTCCAGGACCACCTCCTCCTTCCCCGGAGCTTGTCGCGACGCCACTTCGGCATCGTCTGCAGTGCGGGGGGAGACAGCGGGCGGAACTGAGTTCACGTCCGATGAGTCCAGGGAGCCGCCCGACGATTCGTCGAATTCGGCCCGGGGCGGACTGCATAATTACATTCGACATTAGGGAAAGCTGTGCAACAAAGGAACATCACGAGTTACTCTGATATCCGAACTTACGATTTCGCCGGACGCTTGGCCCTGTTTGGGCACTCCTCTTCGCCCTCTTCGGCGTTGGGGGCGTAGTCCGGCGGAGGGGTCTTCCTTTTCCTAGACCCCTCGGCCTCCCCCGTTGGGGTGGCCTTCCTCTTCTCTCCTCCCTCCACTGGGGGGGAGAGTTTTCTTCTTCCTCCTCCTCGTTTTCACGGGAGGAGGGCGTCTCGGACTCGTCAGATGACGAGTCCGACACCACCATGTTGCGGGCACTCTTTCGAGTCCCCGTGGTCATCTTCTTCTTGGCCTTCTTCTCCGGCACCACATAAGGCACCGGAACCAGCAGCTTCACTAGTAGAGCTGGGGCTGGGTCTTCGGGCAGCGGAGCCGGACAGTTAATCGGTCCGGATATCGCCCGCCAAGCCTGTCAAAGGTAAGGGAGTTTAGATCCCGCATAGAGTCAAACTATGAAAAAAGCTTAACATCCTGTAAAAGGTGTAGATGGCTTACCTCGCTAGCGTGACGCTGCGAGCTGTATCCGCGGTCCTCAGAAGTGGATGCGGGAGCCTCGGCGCCCTTGAAAAGCATCTTCCAGGCGTCTTCGTATGTCGTGTCGAAGAGCCTGCTGAGGGTTTGATGCTGCGCCGGGTCGAACTCCCACAGATTAAAATCCTGTTGTTGGCATGGGAGGATCCGGCGGACGAGCATAACCTGGATTATATGAACAAGCCGGACTGGCTTGTTCACCAGGGACTGGATGCATGTTTGCAATCCGGTCACCTCTTTTTCGTCACCCCACGACAGGCACGTCTCTTTCCAGGACATAAGCGCGTGGGGGGTCCGGATCGGAACTCGGGGGCTGCGGTCCATTCCGGATCGCGTGGCTCGGTGATGTAAAACCACCCGGAGTGCCATCCCTTTCGGGTCTCCACGAAAGAGCCCTCGAACCATAGGACGTTGGCCATCTTGCCCGCCATGGCGCCTCTGCACTCCGCCTGGCTGCCGCGCACCACCTTGGGCTTGACGTTGAAGGTCTTGAGCCAGAGGCCGAAATGGGGGCGAACACGGAGAAAAGCCTCGCACACGACGATAAACGCCGAGATGTTGAGGATGAAGTTCGGAGCTAGATCGTGGAAATCTAGGCCGTAGTAGAACATGAGCCCCCGGACAAATGGGCGGAGTGGAAAACCCAGTCCGCGGAGGAAGTGGGGGAGAAATACTACCCTCTCATGGGGCTTTGGGGTGGGGAGAAGCTTCCCCTCTTCGGGAAGCCGGTGCGCGATGTCCTTGGACAGGTATCCGGCCTTCCTTAGCTTCTTGATTTTGCCCTCCGTGACGAAGGAGACCATCCACTTGCCTCCCGCTCCGGACATTGCTGGAGAAGGTTGACGTGGGAAGTGCGGGCTTGGGCGCTAGAGCTCGGGTGCGCAGGAGCTGGATAGGCAAAGGAGGAAGAAGGCGTAGGTAAAAAGGTGGATCCTTGTCCCCTTATATGGGCAGATGCGGTTGTGCGTCCCCACCTGCCTAGTAAAACTCGCTTGCCTCCCAAGCGCCGTGATAAGTGGCGCGGTTGGGTTACCCACGTCCTTATTGATGAGAATCCCGTAAAAGGGGGGGTACACGATCTCTGCTTTGACAAGACGTGCCAAGGAAACCGCCTCGCAAAACAACGCTTAGGTGGATTAGTGAAAACGATTCGAGTGAAGAAGTTGGCTGTAGTGTGACGACGCACTGCGGAATACGTCAGCAGATTTGATTTGTGTTAATATTATTCTCTCTATGGCAATATGTGGAAGCTTATTTTGCAGAGCCGGACACTACTCTTGGTGTTTACAATCTTCTATGAAGGACTTGGAGGAGGAACCCGCCTTGCAATGCCAAAAGACAATTTGCGTGCCGGACTCGTCGTCATTGAAGCCTGGTTCAGGGGCTACTGAGGGAGTCCTGGATTAGGGGGTGTTCGGGTAGCCGGACTATACCTTCAGCCGGACTCCTGGATTATGAAGATACAAGATTGAAGACTTCGTCCCGTGTCCGGATGGGACTTTCCTTGGCGTGGAAGGCAAGCTTGGTGATGCGGATATTCAAGATCTCCTACCATTGTAACCGACTCTATGTAACCCTAACCCTATCCGGTGTCTATATAAACCGGAGGGTTGTAGTCCGTAGGCAATCAACTCCATACACAACAATCATACCATAGGCTAGCTTCTAGGGTTTAGCCTCCTTGATCTCGTGGTAGATCTACTCTTATACTACACATATCATCAATATTAATCAAGCAGGACGTAGGGTTTTACCTCCATCAAGAGGGCCCGAACCTGGGTAAAACATCGTGTACCCTGCCTCCTGTTACCATCCGGCCTAGACGCACAGTTCGGGACCCACTACCCGAGATCCGCCGGTTTTGACACCGACAATAGCTTTGAGGTGGTTTCGTACCCTACAATAATCTCTTCGTTTGTTCTCTGCTATTAGTGACTTTGGAGCTACTCTTTGTTGCATGTTGAGGGATAGTTATATGATCCAATTATGTTATTATTGTTGAGAGAACTTGCACTAGTGAAAGTATGAACCCTAGGCCTTGTTTCAACGCATTGCAATACCGTTTGTGCTCACTTTTATCATTAGTTACCTTGCTGTTTTTATATTTTCAGATTACAAAAACCTTTATCTACTATCCATATTGCACTTGTATCACCATCTCTTCGCCGAACTAGTGCACCTATACAATTACCATTGTATTGGGTGTGTTGGGGACACAAGAGACTCTTTGTTATTTGGTTGTAGGGTTGTTTGAGAGAGACCATCTTCATCCTACGCCTCCCACGGATTGATAAACCTTAGGTCATCCACTTGAGGGAAATTTGCTACTGTCCTACAAACCTCTGCACTTGGAGGCCCAACAAGTCTACAAGAAGAAGGTTGTGTAGTAGACATCATCTATGAAGACACAATTTTCTGCTTTGGGTTCAAGCTTTTCTGGCCGAAGCCTATCGACATAAGCATCGTAGCCCAAAACCTTAAGAAAGAACAACTTAGGTTTCTTGCCAAACCATAGTTCATACGGTGTCGTCTCCACGGAATTAGATGGTGCCCTATTTAAAGTGAATGTAATTGTCTCTAATGCATAACCCCAAAATGATAGTGGTAGATCGGTAAGAGAAAGCATAGATCGCACCATATCGAATAGGGTGCGACTACGACATTCGGACACACCATTACGCTATGGTGTTCCAGGTGGCGTCAACTGTGAAACGATTCCACCTTGTCTTTAGTGATTGCCAAACTCATAACTCAGATACTCTCCCCTTGATTAGATCGTAAGAACTTGATCTCCTTGTTATGATTATTCTCAACTTCACTCTAAAATTGCTTGAACTTTTCAAACATTTCAGACTTATGCTTCATTAAGTAAATATACCCATATCTACTCAATTCATTGGTGAAGGTGAGAAAATAACGATATCCACTGTGTGCATCAACACTCATCTGACCGCACACATCAGCATGTGTGATTTCCAACAAGTCACTTGCTCGTTCCATTGTTCCAGAAAACGGGGTTTTAGTCATCTTGCCAATGAGCCATGGTTCACATGTGTCAAGGGGTTCAAGATCAAGTGAATTCAAAAGTCCATCGGCATGGAGGTTCTTCATGCTCTTTACACCAATATGACCTAAGCAGCAGTGCCACAAGAAAGTGGTACCATCATTATCAACTCTACATCTTTTGGCATCAATGTTATGAACATGTGTATCACTACGACCGAGATTCAATAAACCCTTCACATTGGGTGCATGACCATAGACAGTATTATTCGTGTAAACAGAATAACCATTATTCTCTGACTTAAATGTATAATCGTATTGCAATAAACATGATCTAATCATGTTAATGCTGAACACAGACACCAATGCAAACAACATTTATCTAGGTTCAACACTAATCCCGAAGGTAGAGGGAGCGTGCGATGGTGATCATATCATCCTTGGAAACACGTCAAACACATATAGTCACCTCTACCTTAGCTAGTCTCTATTTATTCCGTAGATTTTGTTTCGAGTTACCAATATTAGCAACTGAACTGGTATCTAATACCCATGTGCTACTAGGAGTACTAATAAGGTACACATCAATAACACATATATCAAATATACTTTTGTTGAAGTTGCCAGCCTTCTTATCTACCAAGTATTTGAGGCAGTTCCGCTACCAGTGACCTTTCCCCTAATAGAAGCACTTTGTCTCAGGTTTGGGTTCTTGGGTTTCTTCATTAGAGCGGCAACTGGCTTGCCATTCATGAAGTTTCCCTTCTTGCCCTTGCCCTTCTTTGAAACCAGTTGAGGGAGTCCGGGATTAGGGGGTCTCTGGACAGCCGGACTCTATCCTTTGGCTGGACTGTTGGACTATGAAGATACAAGATTGAAGACTTCGTCTCGTGTCCGGATGGGACTCTACTTGGCGTGGAAGGCAAGCTAGGCAATACGGATATGTATATCTCATCCTTTGTAACCGATCTTGTGTAACCCTAGCCCCCTCCGGTGTCTATATAAACCGTAGGGTTTTAGTCCGTAGGACAACAGACAATCATACCATAGGCTAGCTTCTAGGGTTTAGCCTCTCTGATCTCGTGGTAGATCAACTCTTGTAATACCCATATCATCGAGAATAAATCAAGCAGGACGTAGGGTTTTACCTCCATCAAGAGAGCCCGAACCTGGGTAAAACATCGTGTCCCCTGCCTCCTGTTACCATCCGCCTTAGACGCACAGTTCGGTACCCCCTACCCGAGATCTGCCGATTTTCACACCGACATTGGTGCTTTCATTGAGAGTTCCTCTGTGTCGTCGCTGTTAGGCTTGATAGCTCCTACGATCATCGATAGCGATGCCATCCAGGGTGAGACTTTTCTCCCCGGACAGATCTTTGTATTCGGCGGCTTCGCACTGCGGGCCAACTCGCTTGGCCATCTGGAGCAGATCGAAAGTTACGCCCCTGGCCACCAGGTCAGGTTTGGAAGCTTAAACTACATGGCCTATATCCGCGGAAACTTGATCTTTGACGGATTCGAGCCTCTGCCTTGTGCGTCACACGGTCACGATGAGTACGATTTACCTCTACCATTTGACAGTGTTCAGGAGATCACACCGGCAGCCACTCCGACCCTCAATTCGGAGCCAGTTGCGCCGTCCGTGGACGGGTGGATAGACCCCGCCACGAAGGCCTTATCCTCAGCGGCGATCGAGCCGAACATCGACCTTACCCTGCACGAGAGCCGTGTTGTCAAAATGCCGGATCCTTCTCCGGCCACGGACTCCGAACCGCCTGCGCCCGTTCCTATTGAATCCGATTGGGCGCCGATCATGGAGTTTACCTCCCCGGATATTTTTTAGCACTCGCCCTTTGGCGACATACTGAAGTCATTAAGGTCTCTCTCCTTGTCAGGAGGATCCTGGCCGAACTATGTCCGGCAGGATTGGGATGCGGATGATGGAGAAATTCGCTGCCCACCCACCACCCACTTAGTAGCCACTGTCGACGATTTAACCGACATGCTCAACTTTGACTCCAAAGACATCGACGGTATGGACGACGATGCAGGAGACGAACAGGAACAACTGCTCACAGGGCATCAGACGCCCACTTCATCACATGACGTATACATGGTGGACACACCAAAAGAAAACGACGACGAGGAACAGAAGGATGCAACGAAGGGTTGTCCCCTCGAGAAGCAGTCAAAGCGGCGGCATAAGCGCTGCCCCAAGTCCCGCCTCAACAGAAACAATAATCATACAGACCCAGCCATAGAGCAAGGCGAGCCGGCGGACGTTGAACATGGCATCGAGCAACTGTCCGAACAAGGCAACTTGGATAACCAAACCAAACAACCCGTCCCCGACGAAGATAACAGTCCGGATGATCTCACGCCGGACAAGTTCCTGGAGCAGAAGAACCTCCATAAAAGGCTCGTCGCCACTATGCATAGCCTGAAAAAGCAGAAGCGGAAGCTCAAGACTGCGGAAGATGCACTCAGAATCAGATGGAGCAAGGTACTCAACACCGCAGACAAGTATGGCGGCAGTCGCCACACAAAGAGCTACCCAAAGCGAAAGCTACTGCCCGAATTTGATGAGGAGGCCTTAGAGCCCCCGCAATCAAAAAACAAAGCAGCCATCCGGTCGGATAGACAACCTCATGGCCAACATAGAGCGGTAAACGGCGCCACACACAAGCCAACACGCGATCCACACGAGGACTCGCATCAAAAAGATGGCCCAACCAGATCTATCTACGGGGTAAGAAAGCACGCTCTAGCAAGCAATGCAACACAACAAATATCCGAACAACACGGCACACCCAAATATAGGGGTGCCGCACACCCCCTATGCTTCACTGATGAGGTGCTGGACCATGAATTTCCAGCGGGATTCAAACCCGTAAACATAGAGGCACACGACGGAACAACAGACCCTGGAGTCTAGATTGAGGACTATATCCTCCATATCCATATGGCTCGAGGAGATGATCTCCACGCCATCAAGTACTTACCCCTCAAGCTCAAAGGGCCAGCTCGGCACTGGCTTAAAAGCCTCCCCGAAAGCTCCATTGGAAGCTGGGAAGAGCTTGATGACGCTTTTCGGGCGAATTTTCAAGGGACTTATGTCCGACCTACGGAGGCGGACGATTTGAGTCATATAACTCAACAGCCCGGAGAGTGAGCCCGAAAGCTTTGGAATAGGTTTCTTAATAAAAAGAACCAAATAGTCGACTGTCCGGACGCCGAAGCCTTGGCATCCTTTAAGCACAGCGTCCGAGAGGAATGGCTTGCCAGACACCTCGGCCAAGAAAAGACGAGAACAATGGCAGCATTAACAAGCCTCATGACCCGATTTTGCGTGGGCGAGGACAGCTGGCTAGCCCGATGCAGCACCAGCGACCCAAATACATCTGAAGTTAGAGACGGAAACGGGAAATCACGACGCAGCAAAAATAATAAGCGTCGGAATGAAGAAGACAACCCGAAGAGCACGGCGGTAAACGCCGGATTCAGAAGCTCTTGGCCAGGTCAGCAAAAGCCGCCCCCTAAAGGCGCCAGAGATGAACTGTCCAGCTTAAACAAAATTCTGGATCAAATATGTCAGATCCATAGCACCCCCGATAAACCTGCAAATCATACCCACAGAGAATGTTGGGTCTTCAAGCAGTCCGGCAAGCTCAACGCCGAACATAAGGGGCAGGATACACCAAGCGAAGACGAGGATGAGCCTCGCACGCAAAACACTGGGGAACAGAAGAAATTTCCACCAGAAGTCAAAACAGTAAACGTGTTACATGTGATAAAGGGGAGAAGCAAAGCGGCACTCCCAGATAAAGATGCCCAAGGGCCTATTACCGCGGAGTTCTGCCACTAGCCGTCTCAACCAATCACCTTCGACCATCAGGATTACTCAGCAAGTATTTGGAGCGCAGGATGGGCTGCCTTGGTATTAGATCCAATAATTGACGGATACCACTTCACGCGAGTCCTGATGGATGGCGGCAGCAGCTTAAACCTGATATATCAGGACACAATCCGCAGAATGGGGATAGACCCAACGAAAATTTGCCGCAGCAATACTACCTTTAGAGGAGTAATGACAGGCCCAGGGACTCGTTGCACAGTCTTCCTGCTACTAGAGGTTGTATTCGGCTTCCCCGACAACTTCCGTAGCGAAAATTTAACCTTCCACATTGCTCCGTTCCAAAGTGGCTATCAAGCACTACTCGGATGCGAAGCTTTCGCCCGCTTTAACGCAATACCGCATTACGCTTCCCACATGCTTAAGATGCCCAGTCCATGTGGCATCATTACAGTAAAAGGAAATATCGAGCGATCCCTGCGCGCCGAAGAGAGTGCGGCTGCCTTGGCAGCCGCACACTAAAACGGCCTCACCAACTAAAACATTCGATGGGTCGTCAAGACCACGGACACGGTTAGACGAGTCCGGCGCAGCTATATGTAATTCATACAGGTTTGATGACCACACCCCTATTATAAATACAAGGGGCTCAACACGCGCAGACAAGTGGCAATTTTTACTCATCTTGAACTATACATGGTTTCTTTAAAACCTACCTTTTTGCACGACAACTTTTCACCTAAGTTCCTCTCTTTTACAGATGACCATCGTGCTACACCCGTCCAGGATACGGCACAACGGAGACACAGGCGCAGACGTGCAGCAGGGACCCGTTCAAAGGATTCTTTTTAGATTAAGACCCTGTGTCAACCTTTTTTACTGTCTCTTGTTGATACACATCCCTCGGATTCTCAATACCATTGAGAAGGATGCTGACATCTTAGCATGTGGCCACGTCAGAACAATGCACATACCTGGACACCAGGGGCTTCTTACGAAGGGCACTGTTTAGGCCCGGTTTACACCATAAAGATCGAATACCTTAGGGAGTGTTCGGCGTCGCGAGTTTGTCCTTATATGCATCAGCTCTGAATCATGTCTTTGGTCAAATGTTGGGTTTTCCCGGCTCCTGTGTTTTGTTGCCTTACGTTCCGCTCTATTGGCTAAGGCGGCACCGGGAGAACTACTGCGATTGTGCCCTGGTTCATCCGGACGAGCACCTCAGTAGAGAAAGCCGAAAATTGACTGTCATGATATAGCGTGAGTGTCGGTGTCAAAACCGGCGGATCTCGGGTAGGGGGTCCCGAACTGTGCGTCTAGGCCGGATGGTAACAGGAGGCAGGGAACACGATGTTTTACCCAGGTTCGGGCCCTCTTGATGGAGGTAAAACCCTACGTCCTGCTTGATTAATATTGATGATATGGGTAGTACAAGAGTAGATCTACCACGAGATCAAGGAGGCTAAACCCTAGAAGCTAGCCTATGGTATGATTGTTGTGTATGGAGTTGATTGCCTACGGACTACAACCCTCCGGTTTATATAGACACCGGATAGGGTTAGGGTTACATAGAGTCGGTTACAATGGTAGGAGATCTTGAATATCCGCATCGCCAAGCTTGCCTTCCACGCCAAGGAAAGTCCCATCCGGACATGGGACGAAGTCTTCAATCTTGTATCTTCATAGTCCAGGAGTCCGGCTGAAGGTATAGTCCGGCTACCCGAACACCCCCTAATCCAGGACTCCCTCAGTAGCCCCTGAACCAGGCTTCAATGACGACGAGTCCGGTGCGCAAATTTTCTTCGGCATTGCAAGGTGGGTTCCTCCTCCAAGTCCTTCATAGAAGATTGTAAACACCAAGAGTAGTGTCCGGCTCTACAAAATAAGTTTCCACATATTGCCATAGAGAGAATAATATTAACACAAATCAAATCTGCTGACGTATTCCGCAGTGCGTCATCACACTACAGCCAAGTCCTTCACTTGAATCGTTTTCATTTTTTCACCTCAGCGTGTCTTGTGAGGCGGTTTCCTTGGAACGTCTTGTCAAAGCAGAGATCGTGTGCCCCCCTTTTACGGGATTCTCATCAATACGGACATGGGTAACCCAATCATGCCCGTTAGCATGTTTTCTCGATTAAAGGCGAGTCCCAAACGGTTACAGGGAGGGCTCCTGGTATTCAACCTCTTATAAAGAGACCAGGGCCTTACTCCTTTTCTCCAATCCCAAAACAAGTTCGCCCGTCGCCTCAAGTTCCAACACCCTAGGCTCCAGATTTCGGGCGCCTCAGACCTTTGACAATGTCCGGTTCCGACCTTCAAGGCCGATGGATGCCCTCCTCCGTCACGGAGGAGGACGTGCTAAAGTTGAGAGAGGCTAAGTTCTTGACCGCCGAAATTCCGCACAGGTTTCCTGCTCAAGGGCAGGCTATCCCAGTCCCCAGCCCGGTGAGAGCGTGGTGTTCGTGTCTCACTTCCTTCGGGGGCTAGGCTTCCCGATGGATCCCTTTGTGAGGGGACTGCTATTTTATTACGGGCTGGAATTCCACGACTTAGCTCCGGAGTCCATCCTCCATATCTCCTTGTTTATCGTTGTAAGCGTTCCTCCGTGTTACCCCTCACTTCGGATTATGGCTCAAGACTTTCAAAGTGGACCCGAAGATGATCAAGGGACGGACGCAGAGTGCGGAGGCGCTGTTATAAGCAAAAATGCTGATGCTCCATGGCCCGAGGGCTCTTTTCAAGAGGAGCTAGGCTTGTGGCAACGAGAGTGGTTTTATATCACCGCTCCCCGGAGCACCAAGTGGGTGGCGCTTCCTGCCTTTCGCTCGGGTCCCCCACCACGGCTAGCGTCATGGGTTAACAGAGGGTTAGATTGGGGTTTGCCCAAATACGTGCCCTTGTTACAGGGCCGCATTAAGGATCTCTTGGAAGGAGACCTCAGCCTGGTCAAGGTGACGCAGGTCATGCTGATTCGCCGAATTTGCCCGGCAAACGTCGCTCCCTTCGCCTGTGGAAGTTTAATCCAGAGGGACCGCGAGCTCTCCAGAATTTCATGGGCGCAATGCCCGCAGAGATGTATAAACTGTTCTTCGGATCACAAGAGATGTGTCCGGATTTAACCGAGGACGCAGGCCTAAGCTGCAATCGCCCGGATACTCAAGTAAGCAACCTTGTGCCCGGACCTTCTATCCGTATAATTGTCATAAACTTGCCCCTAAAAGAGCCGTCCTTTTAAACAGGAGTGGATAGCGAAGGCAAAGCTGGTCAGGTGTCCGGCTCCCCTTCCCGAAACCAGGCCGGATCCCGTGCTGGTCAGGATGCTGGAAATAATGCCTTTGGAGGGGGAGGACAAGGAAGCTATGGCCTCCTCGAAGGAGGCTGCTCCGAAGGGAGGAACCGACAATTCCTCTCCTAAGGGGAAGAAGAGAGCCGCCTCTGATGACCCGGAAACCATGGCCTCGAAGCGGGGGAAAAATCCTCGTCAGAGGGTCTGACGCCGGGGAGTTCCTCGGCCGGACTACGCCCTCAAGGGGATCAGCCCTCGAGCGAGCCATAAGTAGAGAAAGATTTTCCTTTTGAGGGATGAGGGAAATCCTTGATTTATATCTGAGAAGATTAACCGAATTTTTACCTTGTAGCTCGGACCTCAGCCCTTCTCAGCAGAGCTCGTCTTCAGGGGATCTCCTTCCGGAGATGATGGAGAGCGGGACGCCTCCCCCTGCCGTGCTGCCTAGCGAGGCGGGCGACCCTGAGGTGTCGTCGCGGAGGGTTTCTCCGAATCCGGCAGGGGCGAAAAATAGCTATGTGGCCCCCCGAGGTTCTCCGCGTCCGGCCTTCGAAAGAGGTCGTGGGACAAGTCCGGCACCGTCTGGTGCTCGGCCGGAGGAGCTAAAGATTCTGCTGGGGCGAGCTTCTATCTCGAAGGAGCACCGTGCATTGATGGGCACGGTGATTGAAAGGATCTCATCCGCAGAGAGCGGATTGCATGAGGGCGTCAAAAGTTTACTGACGGGTTTTGAGGTACATTAGATAATGTACACTTTTGTCAGTTGCGCATGAATAAGATGCGCCCTGTGTAGATAGTAGCCCCTGAGACTCTGCGCGTCGTCAAGAAATGACGGCACGCGGAGGATCATAATCCCAGGTCTAAGATGTCGCCTTTGAATGTAGGCGGCATGGTGTCCGGAATCGAGCCGAACTGAAGATTTTGCCGAACTAAAGCGGCAACTGGACGTGGCAGATGCCGACATCACGCTTGTTAATAAGCGGCTTGATGAGGCTCAAGGTATGTAATTCCTCGGGTGGCATCAGGTAAGAATAGTTTTATGCTTGTGTCTTATGATGTGTGTGCTTTGACGCAGATGGTGCGGCCGCCGTGGAGAGTCTTAGGGCAGAACTTGCCCGAGCTAAAGAACAAGCCAGCGAAAGTGATGCGGCCACCAGGAAAGCCCTTGAAGAGCTGAGAGCCGAACAGGCTGCTCATTGCCGAAGCAAGGAAGAGATGTCCAAGATGGCCGAAAAGTTAAAAAGCGCTACAGACCGTTGCAGACTTCTTGAAAAAGAAGACCAGGCGAAACAGACGAACTTAGAGAAGGCCGTTGCCAATGCCAAGGACGTGCGCTCTGCGATGAGAGCTGCGAAGGAGGAGCTGCGTCAGGCCGAACAGATTGCTGCTGGAAAGCCCTTTATGCTGCGAAGGAAATTTTGCGATCCGAAGTTTGCTCCGTTGGACCGGATGTGGAGTGTGGAGGATACCTATCTGGATTTGGCAGCGAGTGTTGCTGATGCGACTGAATACTTTCGAGATCAGAAAGATTGTGAAGTGGAAAAGCATTTCTGGTCGCAGTTTCACAATCCAAAGCGTCCACTGGCAGTGGACGATCGTTTGGCTCAATGGGCCAAACTGAATAGGTTGTCCGGACTCGCCATGAAGTACGTCATGGGTCATCTGTGGCCGGGGAGATCGGAGCCGAAGAGTTATTTCAGCTTGGTGCAGCAATTCCTTGACGCGGTGCCGCGTATTAATGCAATGAAGAGGTCAGCATGCATAGAGGGCGCAAGGATGGCTCTTGCCCATGTCAAGACATACTGGGCAGAGATGGAGACCACCTTTGTTGTGTCCCGAGATTCGGACAAAAGCCGAGTACCCTCCGAGCACTATTTTCAGGAAGTCCTTGAAGGCGCTCGTGTAATAGAGACGCAGTGCTCGAAAGATGCTATGTTATGATAGCATATGTAATTATAAAGTAATGTTTTGATAAACTATAGTGGCCTTTTTATACTTGTGCCTTCAAGTATTGGGAACACCTCCTGTGCGGCCGTTTTAAGATATATACAAAATCTGAAAGATGGCAGTCGTTGGCTTCAGCCCCCACGCACATAGTGCGGGGGTGCTCGCAGAAGATGCATTTTCACACTTAACCCAACGTCTTGGTCCTACAAAGGAGGTGATAGCGCAGCGGGCCAGGCAACTGGACTATAATGCTTTAACACTTTCACTTAGCCATAGGAGCTTGACAGTGAGACTATTTAGGTAGCCCCTTGGTGGCGACTGCGCTCGCCCGAGTTCGGGGCGCGTATGTGCCTGACCGGGAAGCGCCCCTTCATTAAAGCGGAGGAATCCGATAGATTCCGATAGGTCATCGAGTGGCTGACCAGTCTCGCGCTACATCATGACAGTTAGTTTTCAGCTTTCTCTACTGAGGTGCTCGCCCGGCCGAACCAGGGCACAATCGCAGTAGTTCTCCCAATGCTACCTTAGCCGAGATAGCGGAACATAAGGTACCAAAACATGGGAGCCGGGCAAACCCAACTATTGACCAAAGACATGATTCGGAGCTGATGCATATAATGCCAAAACTCGCGACGCCAAACACTCCCTAAGGTGTTCGGTCTTTATGAGTGCGGGCGAAACAACACTCTTTATTATTAAAAAAGCCCCTAGTGTCCAGGTATGTGCAAAAATTCTGACGTGGCCACATGCCAAGATGCCAGCCTCCTCCTTGGTTATATCAGAAAGAAAAAACCAGGGGATGTGTAGCAACAAGAGACAGTAAAAAAGGTTTACGCAGGGTCTTAATCTAAAAAGAATCCTTTAGGACGGGTCCCTACTGCACGTCTGCGCCTGTGTCTCCGTTGTGCCGTATCCTGGACGGCCGCCGCATGTCGTTCATCTATAAAAGAGAGGAACTAAGTTGAAAACGAGTCGTGCTAAACAAAAGTTTAAAATAAACAAAGTATAAAGTAAAATATATAAGATTGAGCTTTATTGTCTCTTATTGTATATGCGTGGAGCCCCTAGTGCGGGGGTATATGGCCTCTAGGCCTGCATCAATGATGATTTTGCACCGAACTCGTCTATCCGTGTTCGTGGTCTTGAATGACCTATTTCGAAGTTTTTTGGCCGGTGAGGCCATTTTGCTGTGGGGCTGTCAAAGCGGCCGCATAGTCCTCCGCTTGGGGAGGCGCACTTTAGTGCTTCCCCTTCAAAGAGATGATGCCTCGTGGACCGGGCATCTTAAGCGTGAGAGATGCATAATGCGGTATTGCGTTAAAGCGGGCAAAAGCTTCGCGTCCCAGTAGTGCTTGATAGCAACTTGAGAACGGGATGATATGGAAGGTTAGCTTTTCGCGGCGGAAGTTATCGGCAGAGCCGAATATAACTTTGAGCCGGAGAAAACCCATACAATGGGTGTCCGGACCAGGTGTTACCCCTTGAAAGGAGGTTTTGCTGCGGCGGATTCTTGCTGGGTTTATCCCCATGTGATGGATTGTATCCTGATATATCAGGTTTAGTCCACTGCCGCCGTCCATAAGGACATTTGAAAACCGGAGTCCGCCAATTATTGGATCGAGTATCAAGGCAGTCCAGCCTACATTCTTGATATTTCTAGAATAATCTAGCTGATCAAAGATGATCGGTTTTGACAACCAGTGGCAGGACCCTTTGGGGATGGGCCGTGTGGTGCGTACCTTTACGGGCGCCGCACGTTTTGTTATGTGAAGTGAGTTCACTGTTTTTACTTCTTGTGGGAAGTTCTTTTGTTTCCTGGTGCTCTGCTTTTGGGGTTCGTCCTCGTCTTCGCTTGGTGTGTCGAGCCCCTTGTGTTCGGCATTGAGTCTGCCGGATTGTATGAAAACCCAACAGTCTTTGTGGGTATGGTTAGCAGGCTTCCCGGGAGTACTATGTATCTGAAATATCCTATCCAGGATTTTATTTAGGTTGGATGGATCGTCCCTGTTATCCTGGGGGGCGATTTTTCCTGATTTTGTCGTGAGCCTTTGAATCCGGCATTGACTGTCGTGCTCTTCGGACTTTTGTCCTTAGTCCAGCGACGGTCCTTGTTGTGTCGCGGTTTTCCGTTTCCATCCCTAGTTTCGGATGTACTTTGGTCGCTGGGGCTGCACCTTGCCAACCAGTTGTCCTCCCCTGCACAAAAGTGGGTCATGAGGCTTGTTAGTGCGGCCATTGTTCTTGGCTTTTCTTGGCCGAGGTGTCTGGCGAGCCATTCGTCTCGAAGTTATGCCTGAAAGCTGCTAAGGCTTCGGCGTCCGGACAGTCGACTATCTGATTCTTTTTAGTGAGGAATCTATTCCAGAACTGCCGAGCTGATTCTCCGGGTTGTTGAGTTATGTGACTAAGATCGTCTGCATCCGGAGGGCAGACATAGGTCCCTTGAAAGTTTGCTCGGAAAGCATCCTCGAGCTCTTCCCAGCTTCCAATTGTGTTTTCAGGAAGGCTTTTAAGCCAATGCCGGGCTGGCCCTTTAAGCTTAAGGGGTAAATATTTTATGGCGTGGAGATCATCTCCTCTAGCCATGTGTATGTGGAGGATATAATCCTCGATCCAAACTCCAGGGTCTGTTATTCCATCATATGCCTCTATGTTTACGGGTTTGAATCCCTCTGGAAATTCATAGCCCAGGACCTCATTGGTGAAACATAGGGGGTGTGCGGTGCCCCTGTATTTGGGTGTGCCAGATTCTGATGATGGCTTCATAGCGTTGCTTACGAGATCTTGCTTTCTTGGCCCATAAATGGACCTGACTGGGCCATGATGTGAATCCTTAAGTGGGTCACATGCCGATTTAGGTACGGCGCCGCTTGCCACTTTATGGGGTCGTCTATCCGACCGTGTGGCTTTCTCATTTTATGAATGCGAGGGCTCTAGGGCCTCTTCGTCGAATTCAGGAAGTAGCTTTCTTTTCGGATAGCTTTTAGTGCGGCGACTGTCGCCGTATTTATCTGCGGTATTGATTACTTTGCTCCATCTAATCCGGAGTGCATCTTCCACTATTTTTAGCTTTCGCTTCTGCTTTTTTAGGCTGCATGCAGTTGCAACGAGCCTCTCGTGGAAATTCTTCTACTCCATAAGTTTATCCGGCGTGAGGTCGTCTGGAATGCCGTTTTCGCCGGAGGAGGGATGTTCGGTTTCTCTATCCGTGTTGCCCTGTTCGGACGGTTGCTCTAAGGCCTGCTCGTCGTCTACTGGCTCGTCCTGCTCTATGGCTGGGTTTTTATCGAGGCGGGGCTTAGGTCGGCGTTTACGCCGACGCTTTGATTGCTTTTCGGGGGGTCGATCTCCCGTTCCATCCCCCTTTTCCTCGTTGTCGCTTCCTTTAGGGGTATCCACCATGTACACATCGTGAGATGAGGTGGCTGTCCAATGCCCTATGGCCGTTGGTTCGTCGGTATCTCCTGCATCGTCATCCATGCTGTCGATGTCTCCGGAGTCGAAGTTGAGCACGTCATTTAAATTGTCGACAGTGGCTACCAAGTGGGTGATGGGTGGGCTTTGAATTTCTTCATCGTCCGTATCCCATCCTCGCTGACCGTAGTTCGGCCAGGGCTCTCCTGATAAGGAGAGAGACTTGAAAGAGTTCAGGATATCACCAAAAGGCGAGTGCTGAAAGATGTCTATGGCGGTGAACTCCATTATCGGCGCCCAATCGGATTCGATCGGCAGGGGCGCGGGGGGTTCGGAGTTCGGAAAGGAGTCCGGATCCTTGGAGTCACGGGCCGTGCAGAGTGCGGGGCTAGCGTTCGGCTCGATCGCTTTTGGGATCGCAGCCCCTGAGGTGACGTCCAACCGCTCATCCTCGATTGGCGCAATAGGCTCCGAATTTGGGGTCGGAAACGATGCGTGTGCGGCCTCCAGGACACTGTCCGGGCGCAGAGCTAGATCATGCCCCTCGAGATAGTGCGGCGCGCTTGGCCATGGCTCGAACCCGTCGAAGATCAAGTCTCCGCGGATGTCAGCCGTGTAGTTTAAGCTTCCAAACCTGACTTGATGGCCAGGGGCATAGCTTTCGATCTTCTCCAGGTGGCCGAGCGAATTGGCCCGTAGAGCGAAGCCGCCGAAGACGAAGATCTGTCCGGGGAGAAAAGTCTCACCCTGGACGGCATCGTTGTTGATGATCAAAGGAGCCATCGGGCCTAAAGGCGACGACACAGAGGAACTCTCAATGAAAGCACCAATGTCGGTGTCAAAACCGGCGGATCTCGGGTAGGGGGTCCCGAACTGTGCGTCTAGGCCGGATGGTAACAGGAGGCAGGGAACACAATGTTTTACCCAGGTTCGGGCCCTCTTGATGGAGGTAAAACCCTACGTCCTGCTTGATTAATATTGATGATATGGGTAGTACAAGAGTAGATCTACCACGAGATCAAGGAGGCTAAACCCTAGAAGCTAGCCTATGGTATGATTGTTGTGTATGGAGTTGATTGCCTACGGACTACAACCCTCCGGTTTATATAGACACCGGATAGGGTTAGGGTTACATAGAGTCGGTTACAATGGTAGGAGATCTTGAATATCCGCATCGCCAAGCTTGCCTTCCACGCCAAGGAAAGTCCCATCCAGACACGGGACGAAGTCTTCAATCTTGTATCTTCATAGTCCAGGAGTCCTGCTGAAGGTATAGTCCGGCTACCCGAACACCCCCTAATCCAGGACTCCCTCAGTGAGACTGGTCAACCACTCGATGACCCATCGGAATCTTAGAATTCCTCCGCCTTAATGAAGGGTCATTTCCTGGCCGGGCAAGTACGCACCCCGAATTCGGGTGAGCGCGGAGCCACCAGGGGCTATATAGTAGCCCCACTATCAAACTCCTATGGCTAAGTGAAAGTGTTAAAGCATTATATTCCGGTTGCCTAGTTCGCTGCGCTATCACCTCCTTATTAGGACCAAGACATTGGATTAAGTGTGAATACGCGTCTTCTGCGAACACCCCTGCATTATATGCGTGGGGGCTGAAGCCGACGACTGCAATCTTTCAGGTTATACACATGTATACATAAACGGCCGCACAGGAGGCATCACAATACTTTCAGGCACAAGTATAAATACAGCCTTGATAAATTCAATAAAAACATTGTTTTTACAATGGGAATACATGTCATTCAAACATAATATTCTTCGCGCACTGGGCCTCTATCAAACGAGCACCCTCAAGAACCTCTTCAAAATAGTGCTCGGCAGCCACTCGGCCTATGGCCGAACCCTGCGCCGCGATAGTGGTAGCATCCATCTCCGCCCAGTTTGCTTTGACACGGGCAAGGGCCATCCGCGAGCCTTCTATGCACGCCGACCTCTTCATCGCATTGATGCACGGCACCACACCAAGGAACTGCTGCACTAAGCTGAAATAGCTATTCGGCTTCGGCTTTTCCGGCCATAGATGATCTACGACGGACCTCATCGCAAGTCCGGACAACCTATTGAGTTCGGCCCATTTAGCTAGCTGATCGGTCAATGGAAGCGGACGCTTTGGCACGTTGAACTACGACCAGAACAGCTTGTCCACTTCCCGATCTGTTTGATCTCGGAAGTATTCGGCCGCATCGACAGCGCACGCCGCCAAGTCCAGATATGCGTCCGCCGAACCCCACAGCCGATCCAGAGAGGTATACCGCAGATCTCCGAACTTCCTCCGTAGCAAAAAGGGCTTCGCAGCCACAATATCACAGGCTTCACGCAGTTCCTCCTTCTTCGCTCTCATGGCAGAACGGGTGTCTTAGGTCGCCATCGTGGCCTTTTCAAGGTCCGTCGCCTTGGCTCGGTTTTCTTCTTCAAGGAACTGGCAACAATCGGCAGTGTCTTTTAACTTTGCAGCCATCCTGGCCATTTTCTCTTTGCTCTCGCAATGCGCGGCCTTCTCGGCTTTCAACTCTTCGGTCACCTTCAAAGCAGCCGCATTACTACTCCTTGCTTGTTCTTTGGCTCGGGCAAGTTCCGCCCGAAGGGTTTCCACGGTGGCAGGTCCATCTGCATTCACAAAATATTAAAGATACTGGCATCACGCTGCTCTTACTATGTGATATTCACCAGAAAATATCACTTACCATGTGCCTTGTCAAGCCTCTTGTTAACAAACTCGATGTCGGCATCCGCCGCATCCAGTTGCCGCTTTAGTTCAGCAAACTCATGAGTCCGGCTAGCCACCGAAGCTTCCACTACCTGCACATTAAAGCGGTATGGTTATTACCTGGGACTACGATCTCTGCTTGCCGCCGTTCTCGGTGACATCCAGAGTCTCAGGGGCTACTACCTACACAGGGCACACCTAAAAATGTGAGGTACTATTACAAAGGTATATCATTTTACGTACCTCAAAGCCCGTTAGTAGACACATAAAGGCGTCATGCAACTCGCTTTCGACGGATGAAATCCTTTCCATCACCGTACTCATTAACGTACGGTGTTCTTCTGAGATGGTTGCTCGCTTCAATAGATTCCTCAGTGCGTCCGACCGCATACCAGACGACGCCGGACTCTCTTGTTCGCCCTCTTCAAGAGCCGGATGCTGGGGACTTCGGGCGACTATAGCATTATCTTTTGGCCTCGCTGGATCCGGAGAGGCCCTCCGTGACAACACTTCAAGGTCGCCCGCTTCTTAGGTGGGGGAGTCTGGGGGAGGCATTTCGCTCTCCATCATCTCCGGAAGAAGGTCCCCTGAAGACGAGCTCAGTTGAGAAGGGCTAAGATCTGAACTGCAAGATAAACGCTTCGGTTATCTTCCTCGGAAATTAGGAAGAATATCTTTACTATTAAGTTTTTTTTGATCACTTACGGCTCGTTAGAGGGCTGATCCCCGCGCGGACTTTGTGCGGCAAGAGCACCCCCCAAGGCAGGACCCTCTTTTGGAGACTTCTTCTCCCGTTTGGAAGCCTTGGTTTTTGGATCCTCAGAGGCAGTCATCTTCCTTCCCCAGAGCGAGAGAAGGTTGGAATCTTCCCCTTGGTTATCCTCCTGCACGGAGGCGCTCATTCCCTCGGTTGGAATTGGTAGCGATGAGGGCCTGCTTTCGCCCTCATTATTCCCCCCTTTATCTTCCTTTGAGGGCTCCAGGCAAGGTGCTAGCTTGAGCATCTTTTCTAGTACTGGATTGTCCAAACCCTCAGGAAGGGGGGCCGAACACCAAATCATCTTCGCCTTTGTTAGCCAATCCTGGTCGAAGGGCGATTTCTCAGAATGATGTCATGATAAGTGAAAGACGGTGTGTTCGGCTAGAGGATTACTTACTTGGTCGGCGGTGCGGTTGCTGCTCAGGCCCACGTCCTCGGTAGTATCCGGACACTCCACTTGAGGTCCGAAGAATGATTAATACATCTCCTTGTGCGTCAGGCCGAGGAAATTCTAAATAGTGCGCGGTCCTTCTGGGTTGAATTCCCACAAGCGGAGGGGCCGGCGTTTGCATGGCTGGACTCGACGAACCAACATGACTTGCATTACCATAACCAAACTAAAATCTCCTTCTAAGAGATCTCGGATGTGACCTTGCAATATGAGCACATCCTTGGCTGGACCCCAGCTCAGCCCCTGCTGATCCATGACATCAGTTGTGGTGGAGGGCCCGAGCGAAAGGCAGGGGAAGCTACCCACTTGGCACTTCTGGGAGCGGTGATGTAGAACCACTCCCGTTGCCATAATCCGAACACCTCTGGAAGGGCCCCTTTTGGCCACAGAGCTCCTGCAATCTTGCTTATTAATGCATCTCCGCACGCTGCATGCTGCCCTTCGACCGTCTTCGGCTTCACATCAAAGGTCTTGAGCCAGAGGCCCAAGTGAGGGGTAATGCGGAGGAAGGCCTCACATACGACAATAAAAGCCAATATGTGTAGAAAGGAATCCGGGGATAGGTCGTGGAAATCAAGCCCATAATAGAACATCAAACCCCTTACGAAGGGATCCAGAGTGAGGCCTAGTCCTCGGAGGAAGTGGGAGATGAACACGACGTCTTCGTTGGGTTCAGGAGTAGGGACGACCTGCCCTCGGGCGGGTAGCCGATGTGAGACTTCGGCGGTCAGGTACCGTGCCTCCCTCAATTTCTTGATATCCTCTTCCGTGACAGAGGAGGGCATCCACCGGCCCTGGAGGCTGGATCTGGACATGATTGAAGATCCGGAGCACCTGACCTAGGCTTTGGGTGTTAGAACTCGAGGCGGGGGAAGGATTCGATTGAGCACGGGAGGAAAAAAGTAAAAGACTTGTCCCTTTATAAAGAGGGTGAATATCAAGCATCCTCCCCGTGGCCGTTTGGGACTTGCCTAAAATCTAGGAGTCCTAGGCGCGGTTGGGTTACCCACACCCGTATTGATGAGGATCCCGTAATAAGGGGAACACGATCTCTGCTTTGACAAGACGTGTCAAGAAACTGCCTTGCGTTATGTGCGGGGCTAGGTAGAGAAAAACGGTTCGAATAATCGTCGAGCCATGGCATGATGTCATGTTGCCTAAACATGTCAGCAGATTAGATTTGTGGAAATATTATTCTCTACGGTGGTATGTGGAACTTATTTTGCAGGGTCGGACACTATCCTTTATTTAAACTCTTATGTGGTGTATCCGGAGGAGGAACCCGCCTTGCAATGCCGAAGACAATACTGCGCGCGGGACTCATCGTCATTGAAGCCTGGTTCAGGGGCTACTGAGGGAGTCCGGGATTAGGGGGTCTCCGGACAGCCAGACTCTATCCTTTGGCCGGACTATTGGACTATGAAGATACAAGATTGAAGACTTCGTCTCGTGTCCGGATGGGACTCTACTTGGCGTGGAAGGCAACCTAGGCAATACGGATATGTATATCTCCTCCTTTGTAACCGACCTTGTGTAACCCTAGCCCCCTCTGGTGTCTATATAAACCGGAGGGTTTTAGTCCGTAGGACAACAGACAATCATACCATAGGCTAGCTTCTACGGTTTAGCCTCGTGGTAGATCAACTCTTGTAATACCCATATCATCGAGAATAAATCAAGCAGGACGTAGGGTTTTACCTCCATCAAGAGGGCCCGAACCTGGGTAAAACATCGTGTCCCCTGCCTCCTGTTACCATCCGCCTTAGACGCACAGTTCGGGACCCCCTACCCAAGATCCGCCGGTTTTGACACCAACACCAGTGGTCTTGTTAGCCATCACCACTTCATGCTCCTTCTTGATTTCTAACTTTATGGCCTTAAGCACGACAAACAGCTCCGGGATCATCTTCCCTTGCATGTTATAGTTCATCAAGAAACTCTAGCAGCTTGGTGATAGTGACTGGAGAACCTCTGCCAATCACTCTCGTATCTGGAAGATTAACTCCCACTTGATTCAAGTGATTGAAGTACCCAGAAATTTTGAGCACATGCTCACTGGCTGAGCTATTCTCCTCCATCTTGTAGGCAAAGATCTTCTCAGAGGTCTCAAATCTCTCAACACAGGCATGAGCCTGAAATACCAATTTCAGCTCTCGGAACATCTCAAATGTTCCATGGTGTTCAAAATGCTTTTGGAGCCCCGACTCTAAGCCGTAAAGCATGGCACACTTAACTATCATGTAGTCATCAGAACGTGTCTGCCAGATGTTCACAACATCCACAGATGATGCCAGAGGGGTTGGTACACCGAGTGGTGCATCAAGGACATAAGCCTTTTGTGTAGCAGTGAGGACAATCCTCAGACTACGGCCCTAGTACGCACAATTTCTTACAGTATCTTTCAACTTAGTCTTTCTCTAGGAACGTATTAAAACAAGGAGCTAAAGCGCGAGCTATTAATCCACAACATAGTTTGCAAAGACAATTTAGACCAGGTTCATGCTAATTAAGTTCATCTAGTCAAATTATTTAATGAACTCCCACTCAGATAGACATCCCTCTAGTCATCTAAGTGATACATGACCGAATCGACTAGTCCGTGTCCGATCATCACGTGAGACAGACTAGTCATCAACGGTGAACATCTTCATGTTGATCGCATCTACTATATGACTCATGTTCGACCTTTCGGTCTCTCGTGTTCCGAGGCCATGTCTGTACATGCTAGGCTCGTCAAGTCAACCTAAGTGTTTCGCATGTGTAAATTTGGCTTACACCCGTTGTATGCGAACGTTAGAATCTATCACAGCCGATCATCACGTGGTGCTTTGAAACAACGAACCTTTGCAATGGTGCACAGTTAGGGGAAACACTTCCTTGAAATTTTGTGAGGGATCATCTTATTTCACTACAAAAAAAGACACATCCGTGACATTTTGGGCCGAACGAATTTTTTTTCTGTCATACATATGACACTTCTATGATGATGATTGTGACAAAGCCTGGTATCATCATAGATGTGGTGGGCTCCTACTTCTATGACAAAAAATCATGACAGAAAATGGGCTTTTTGTCCTGGGCAGGCCGGAGACGCGGCTGCATGACATTATTTGGGCCGTCCATGACAAAAAAACCATGGTAGAAGCGAGGGGGGAAATTTCGAGGAGTTCCCGGTTACGGTGGGAGGTCAGGGGCCGAGCGATGCGCGTTTCTCTCGTACACGTACGCACGTGTGTGCGAGGCGTTGGCTCTAACTGAACCCGAGCGATTGCACTTCAGGCTACGCGTTACTGAACCCAAGCGATCGATCGATGGCTGTTAACTGAACCCGATCGAGCGATTCCTTCGCTACTGCTACTAACTGAAGCCAATCGATGCTGCCTCTGGGATGAACAGTGAGCGTTGCGGGGGGGGTTGGATGAATAGTGAGCGGTGGTGTTGCCTCTGGATGAACAAGACCCCGTGGTGTGGTGGAGGGCTGGATGAACAGTAGACGGTGGAGGGGTGCCCGTGGAGGGGTGGTTGAACAGTACCCCGTGGTGTGGAGGGCTGGATGAACAGTAGACGATGGAGGGGTGCCCATGGAGCGGTGGTTGAACAGCAGCCGGTGGAGTAGTGCACGGTGGAGGCTGGATGAACAGGAGCCCGTGGAGGCTGGAGGAGGTCGACGGTAGCCCGTGGAGGCTGGAGGAGGTCGACGGTGGAGATGAACAGTATCCAGTGGAGTCCCGTTTTGCGGTACGCCACACCCCTCCTGATGAACAGGACCCCCGTTTTGACCATAGCGCTCCAACACAAGTCCGTTTCGTCCGTTTTGCGGTACGCCACACCCCTCCCGATCAACAGGACCCCCGTTTCGACCGTAGGAGGTCCGTTTCGTCCGTTTTGCGGTATGCCACACCCCTCCCGATCAACAGGACCCGCGTTTCGACCGTAGGAGGTCTGTTTCCTCCGTTTTGTGGTACGTCGGACCCCTCCCGATCAACAGGACCCTGTTCCGAACATAGGAGGTCTGTTTTCTCCGTTGTGCGGTACGCCAGGCCTCGTTTCCATCGCTTGTTCCGTCCAAGCCCTCCCGATGAACACGACCACGCATTCCGTTCCGACCCAGCCGGTTGGCTCCCACGCGTTCCGTTGCCTCCCCATGAACACGACGCATTCTGTTGCCTCCCCATGAACACGACGACGACGTTGTTTCTCCGTTGTGACCCAGCCATGTACACGAGCCCTGGCCGTACGTATGCATGAGTAGGCGTTCGAGACCCCGCCCATATGTACACACACGTGGCCGTATTTTCTTTCTTGCACCCTGGCCGTTGTACGTACGTGTACATGCTACGTCCGCGGCTCTATTACGACACATACGCGCCTCTACTACGACATGTGCGCGCCTCTACATCCACCAGTATATATGTACGTACACGTTCGCGACCAGAATGACAACGCTACATACGCTTCGACCAGGTGGGTCCCGACTGTCAGGCACTTCCTTGCCTGCGAAGATGTAGCTGGTGGGTCCCAGCAGTCAGGGGGGCGAATGGTTTTTTTGCCCGGACGCACTTCCTTGCGTGCGAAGATGTAGCTGGTGGGTTTGAGCAGTCAGGGGCAAACATTTTTTTCACGAAATACGGTGGCCCGTCCGGTGGGTCCCCGCTGTCAGTGGAGGAATAATTATTTTACACGTAATAAAGAGGCACTTCCTTGCTGCGGCCGGGGACCCAACTGTCAGCCTCTCCACATACAGTCCATGTCTGATGGAAGCCGTTCCTTGACCACGTTGACCACGCTGCGCCAAGAGCACTAGGGAGGTGGATGACGGCGGGGCCTAGGAAGGGGACGACGCGGAGCCGGGGAAGATGCGGCAGTGGATGCCCACGCGTAGAGGAGTACTAGGGTTCACTGGTTCGCTGCGGTGTGGGGCTGCCGTCGTCGCAAAATAACAGGGGGTGTGGGTGAGTAGAGGGAGGTGAGGGGGCGGTGAGGCCTCCGCCGCATCGCAGCCGGCCACGGAAGGTAGGAGCACAAGGCACGACCGGCGCTGGTTTGGGCGGCTGGAGCAAGAAGACCAGAGGTTGAATAAGCACTACGGCCGTTGGATGGACATCGTACGGTCACTGGAGCTAGAATCGTGCATATTGACTAAGTTGACAAAGCCCTCCGCCCCCGTCAACTTAGTAGGCCCACAAGTCAGCCTGCCACTATACTGGGTCCCAGCTAACAGGGGGAGTATTCATTTTTTTGTCCTTAATAAGGAGGCACTTCCTTGCGTGCGAAGATATAGCTGGTGGGTCCGAGCTGTCAACGGCGGTAACGTTTTTTCGTGAAATACAGAGGCCCTTTCGGTGGGTCCCTGATGTCAGGTGGAGGAATCATTATTTTGCGCGTAATAAGGAGGCATTTCCTTGCCTGCGGCCGTGGACCCAGCTGTCGGCCTCTCCACGTACAGTCCACTTCAGATGCATGTCGGTCGTTGACCATGTTGACCAGGCCGCGCTGAGAGCACTAGGGCGGTGGATGACGGCGAGGCCTAGGAAGGGAACGACATGGAGGCAGGGAAGACTCGGCAGTTGTTTCCCACGCGGAGGGGAGTACGACTGTATGAGGGTTTACTGGTTCATCTGCCGTCGCCGGAGAATAACAGCAGGTGTGGGTGAGTAGAGGGATGGCTAGGCCAGCGATGGGAGTACGGTGGGGCGGTGAGGCCTGTGCGGCAGCACAGCCGGCTGCGGGGAGGGAGCAGGCAGTACCGCCGACGCTTGTTTGAGCGGCTGGAGCAGGAAGAGCAGAGATTGAAGAAGCACGACGGCCGTTTGATGGACATCCAGCAGTCACTGCTTGTGCGTCATCCTTTTTTTAGGAAAGCCTCAAATCTGTGGAAAACATCATACAACCCATCTGCCATTATTTCTAATAATTTACAACCCATTTGCTAATTCTTAAGGTTTTTTGGAGCCCATATTCTTTTTGTTAGCATTACAGCCCATATTGTGGCCACGGTTAAAAAATTATACGAAATTTTGCATATTTCGGTGCGGTCCGAACTGTTTTTAATCCCGAAATTTTGACTCACATTCAAACTGATTTTAAAAATAAATGTATATCAATATAAAATCCAACAAATTCTCCACGCATAAAAATTAATGTAATTTAAAATCTCGAAATGAAAAAAAGATATTTGAAACTAATTGCTGGTTTGATGTGTTTTAAAAATGTACAGCCCATTTCTCATTACTGATAGGCCATTTTCTCGGCCAGCCGAATGAAGCTCTCCTCGTCTTGAAAGATTTGCAGCTCAACAGGCCTGACAAAGCGACTTACTTGGCAAATCACAAAAAACTGGGTTGTGGCCGTGGACCCAGCTGTCAGCCTCTCCATGTACAGTACTCTTCCGATGGAAGTCGGTCGTTGACCACATTGACCACGCCGTGCCGAGAGCACCAAGGTGGTGGACGACAACGAGGCCTAGGAAGGGGACGATGCAGAGCCGGGGAAGACGCGGCACTGGATGCCCACGCGGAGAGGAGTACGAGGGTTCGCTGGTTCTGCTGCGGCGTGAGGTTGTCGTCGCCGCAAAATAACAGGGGGTGTGGGTGAGTAGAGGGATACCCTGGGCCAGCGGTGCGAGTAGTAGGGGGCGGTGAGGCCTCCGCGGCATCACAGCCGGCCACGAGAGGGAGGAGCATGCGGCACGACCGGCGCTGCTTTGGGAGGCTGGAGCAAGAAGACGATAGATTGAAGAAGAATGTCGGCCATTGGATGTAAATCGAACGCCTTCTTAGGCTTCAACCTACTGGCCCACATGTCAGCCAGTCCATTTGTTTTTTTAGTCCATTTGGTGAGCTGGGTGAAACAATGATGTAGCATCTATGCAGCCCGTTTAAATCCCATTTGCATTTTTCTCGAAATCCACGGACTTGCTGGGCTGGGTGAAAATATCATGTTGGGCTAGACGGAGAAATGTTATAAAAATATAAACACATGATTGCGCGTTAGTAAAATCTTTGCAAGCTTATGTACGCAATCACTAGGAGTTAACTTGCCAAGTTATATATAAACAATTATTATTATTATTTTGTAAGAACTTTCAACTTACGAAATAAAATATCATTTTAATTTGATGAGTTAATAGTACGTGGGGTATTATTATTTTTTAGGCTAGACATGGGACAGTTGAGTTGGTTCTAGGGGAAAGTACTGGGAGAAAACTCAGTTTACATAGAAAAAGAAAGTGGGGGAAAATTCAGAGACCTGCTGGGTCCACCTGAGGAGGGGAATATGTTGGGAGGAAGGAGATTCAAAGCACGGAAACCAAGTGAACTAGTTTTTTTACGGACAAGTGAACTAGTTTACATACATAAGCAAATAGCCACTAAAAAAGCAATCAGGTTAATGGGTTCTTAAAAGAAATATTTCGGACAAAACAGATAATTACGACACATAGGCTAATGCATGAAACACTCAGATGATAAAGGTGCTTATAAACAGATAAAGTACAACATCTAGACCTTCCTGGCATGCTTGATCATGACGCTGCGGCTGTCCGTGTACTCGTCGGTTACGAGAAGCAGATACGCCCTCATGTCCAAGATCTACATGTACATGTCGTAGAATGCGTATGCGTCCTTGGCCGCATAGGTTATGTAGGCTAGATTCAGAGGTACCTCCCACGTGTTCAGGTCATCTTCTTTCATGTTAGCGTATCAGGGGTCGATGATGGTCTCAACGAGGTCAACCACGGAGTCCTTCTCCTGCCCGTTGCTGATGATCTTGTATTGCTTTTGGATGTCGACAAGCTTGTTGCACCAGATGGCCGAATCGTCGCGTTCTTCCTTCTCTCCACCGTAGCGAAGGTGCAGTCGGCGCTGCCGATGAAACGGGCGAATGCTCCAGAACCTGGTGCAGCCATAGGACTGAGGTGAGGCAGAGCTTCACCGAGTCCGTATCATTGGTGTACATCACATTCAACTTGGTGCAGCCATAGGACTGAACGGTGAACTCAAAGGGGAACTCCTTGCTGAAGCCCATATCCAGTAGGCTCACCCCTCGGATCACCATTGGAGTCTCTTCGAGTGAACGAGTGTGTAGGCAGCGACAGCAGTTCGTTTTTCAGCTCTTGGGGAACTGGATTCAACAGTAAGCTCAGTGTGTACAGGCGATAACAGTTACTACCCCTCCCTCGTCCGCTGCACGCCCGGCAGAAGATGCACCCTCGGCCACACGTCGGCTCATGAGCGGGTCTGTATTGGTACTGTAATAACAGGAGTTAGTGGTCACTTTACTTAAATTTAATTAGCTTTAATAGAAATTTATACTTAAAACAAGCAATGCATTCGCTCGTTCTATCAGTGCCACAGGATCAACATGCACAACAATTAGAATTATTATTCTCAGGACGCACACGATCAGCACAATTATGCACACAAAGGTGACACGTTCCCTCCCAGAACCAAGAGCCTTCTTGAGAGAAGCTCCGATTTGCAAGAAGCTTATACCAAAATTTGTTCCTATTCGGCCCATTTTTTTACCATGGCATGGTACTACCATGACATGACACCATGCCAAGTTTCATGATTTTAAAACCAAGTTTCTCAATGTTCTCGGCCGAGCCACGATGCCAGATGTTTGAATTTTATTCTCATTTTTTGCATGGGACCTACTCCCTCCTTCCATCTATATAGGGTCTAATGTGTTTTTCAAGACAGTGTTTGACTATTGACAAGATTAATAGCACATGAGATGTATACTATGAAAATTATATTATTGGAAGCTCCTTTGACATACAAATTTGAAGGTATGCTTTGTGTAAGTTGCATGTCATATATTATTGCTCTAACGTTTGGTCAAAGTTAGCCTCGAAAAATGCATTAGGACCTATATAGATGGAAGGAAGGAGTAGAAATTCACCCGAGGACACAAATGTGATTTTTCAACCAACTTTGGTGCACGGGAGCATGTGCTTGTAGTTCAAATTTGAATTATGCACATTAAATGACCAAAAACTCAATAAATGTGTAAATAAGGCCAAACGAAGCCGGGTTCCAAAATTTAACAGGGCACTCATGTAGTTCTATGTTGCCTTTGTAAATAAACTCAAGGGGGACAACGTATATCGTTTCGCACTCAAAGGTGGCACGTTCCCTCTCAGAACCACGAGCCTTCTTGAGAGAAGCTTCAGTTTGCAAGAAGCTTATACCAAAATCTGTTCCTATTCGGCCAATTTTTTACCCCAACATGGTAGTACCATGACATGACATCCATGCCAAGTTTCATGATTTTCAGACGTGTTTTGGATTTACAAGAATTTTAAAACCAAGTTTCTCAATGTTCTTGGCCGAGCCACGATTCCCAGATGTTTTAATTTATTCTCATTTCTTGCATGGGACCTAGAAATTCACCCGAGGACACAAATGTGATTTTTCAACCAACTTTGGTGCACGAGAGCATGTGCTTGTAGTTCAAATTTGGCATATGCACATTAAATGACCAGAAACTCAATTAATGTATAAAAACAACAAACGAACCCGGAATAATTCCAAAATTTAACAAGGCACTAATGTAGTTCTATGTTGCCTTTGTTAACAAACTCAAGGGGGGCAGCGTATATCGTTTCACACTCAAAGGTGGCACGTTCCCTCTTAGAACCACGAGCTTCCAAATCGGCCCAATTTTTTACCACAACATGTTAGTGCCATGACATGACACCATGCCAAGTTTCATGATTTCCAGGCGAGTTTTGGATTTACATGAATTTAAAATCAAAGTTTCTCGATGTTCTCGGCCGAGTCATGACGCCCAGATGTTTGAATTTCATTCTCATTTCTTCCATGGGACCTAGAAATTCAACCAAGGACAGACATGTGATTTTTCAACCCACTTTGGTGCACCGGAGCATGTGCATGCAATTCATATTTAGATTATGCACATTAAAACTCTAGAAACTCAATTAATGTATAAAAAAGGTCAAATGAACCCGAAATAATTCCAAAATGTAACATGGCACTCATATAGTTCTATGTTGCCTCTGTAAATAAAATCAGGGCGGAGGCAGCGTATATCGTTTCGCACACAAAGGTGACACGTTCCCTCTCGGAACCACGAGGCTAGTTGAGAGAATCTCCGGTTTTGCAAGAGGCTTATACCAAAACTTGTCCCAATTTAGCCAAAAATTATACGTATGAAAACAGGGTTTAGATTATCCCGACCAATAATGTACTATGATTTGAATTCAACATAAAATGGATACAAATATTTGAATTGAAGAGCGTATGGTACATGTAGTTCATAGTGAAATATGATTACTGCTATATGTATGTTTTTTGTTATCAAGATAATATTTAAATTATTGTATAACTTGACAACACTCGTATTCAACTAAGGAAAATTGATTCAAATTTATTCCATATGGTAGACGACAATATATATGTTCACATGGTGGAGTAAAATGTTCATATATGATGGAAGATCAAAATGTACGACTACATCAATTATAAACCGCAAGATCACCTAACGATATATTCGAATTCAACATAACGTGGATTCAAAAATTGAGATTCGAGATCATGGCATCTGTAATCATATAAAAAGGGACATTACTCTTTCTTTGGTGGGAATTGATTTGTTTTTTGTTGTTGTTGAGGGAAGTGAGAATCGATTTGGTACTGTGCATGGTAATCTTGATCTCCTGATTTTTTTTACATTTTTCTTGTAGTTTTCTCAATGGCATCTATAGCAATATAGTAAAAGGGGACATGACTCTCTTGTGTCTTGTATGAATTGTTTTATTTACACGTTAAGTTTGTTCTGCCGAACAAGGAATTCGCACCTTGTTATCCCGAAATTTTCAAGCTCGAGTATCTTTTGTCTCACCTGCTTCGAAACTCCCGCTTCTTCAACCCGCGTCGCGCCTTGTTATCCCGAAATTTGGACGCGCGCGAGAACTCCCTTCTCATCCGAAATCGCTCCTGCAGCCCAGACACACGAAATCCCCCTTCTACCCCTCAGCCGGAAATGAAGCTCCACGTCGCGGTGTCAAAACCGGTGGGGGTACGCTGGTAACTTACCCTACATTTCGGACAAGCGCATCCCTAAGCTTGGCTCCCCCTCCCCCTTCCCCCCCCCCCCCATTCGTACACCGAGGCCGCCAAAACCCGCGAAACCGCACGCTCCTCCTCGGCCTCCCGACCGCCGCCCAGCCGGAGACTCTTCCCGACTACGTCGTCCACCACAACAGCTCGCCGTCCCTCATCCACCGCACCGGATGAGGATCCGTTGTCGATCTCGTCGTCCCGCCGGATCAGCTGCCCCGTCCTCCACCTCCAAGGAGCTGCCCCGACGTTCGCCTCGTCTATCGCGCCACCTCAATCCCCACAGCGCCGTCTTGACCTGCCCCACCGGAACCATAGCACCCTCACCAATTCCTCTGATGAAGTCGAGGCCAACTCGGCGCCACCAAGGAGGTTCTGCACTCACTGCTGCATTTTATCTTTTATTCGATCTCACGGGGCTGCCGGTGCTCGATACCGACAGACATGGCGTGTCTCCATCGACGGCGCCGTCGCCGGCCACATCATCCACGGCATCTCTCCCCCATGTCGTTGCTTCCTCGGCGGCGACTTCCACAACGGCACTAGCTGCAGCTGCTCCGGCTCTCGCTCGCGTTGCGGCTCTGTTCTTGCTGTCGGTCACGCTGCTACACTGCTCCTGCTTTCGTTCGTGCTGCTGCTCTGCTCTTTCTTGCGCTGCTGCTGCTGCACGACCTACGGCAGCTACAGGAGTTGCTGCTTTAGCACTCGCTCGCGGTGCTACTGCACGACTTGCTCTCTGCTAGTGCGTTCCCTGCTCGAGCGTCTGCTGATTTAGATCACTGCTTCTCTGCTACTAGTGCTCGAACGCCCTAAACATATATTGCAATGCTCTGTTACTAGTTCAATCAGTTTCAACAGTAAAATTCAGTTTCGACTGTGAAGTTCATTTTCTTCAGTTAAGTTCAGAGTGAACAGTACTTACAACATCTGTCGGAGCGGCTGTGGCGCAACTGATGCATTTTAAATCTATCACTTTTTGGTGATGTATTTTACATCATCTATTCGAGATGATATTAGGGTCCCACTTCAGATTAACATTGTCTGTCTTGTCATGCTTCAGCCTCGTCATCGTACACCTTAGCGGAGCTGCTCCAACGACGGAACCGTCCATCACAGCTGAGCAGTACCCTCGGCACCGTTTCCAGAGGCCTCGGATCTTCTTCCCCACCTCCGATAGTCACACCAACATCATCACCATCCTCCACGTCCAACCCAATGATGCTGAGGTCCACAAGGCTATGCCAAAGAGGTTGTACACTCGTCGCATCACTTTGTTTCTCCATTCCTCTGTTCTTCCAATTCATCTGAGCCAAACACACAGGTTGACTGAAATCCTATGTTTCCAAATGCTCTGTTTTGCACGTGCATTCCTATCCTATTCCTATGTTTTTCCTGTCCCTGCATTTATAGAATCCTCCAATTCTAAGGAGCCCTTACAGATTTACTTCATTTTCAGATAGGCGTTAAAGAAAACTCTGTGTGCTATGTCCTGCTCCTGCTGTGCCGTCATCCACCCCACTTGAGGTGCACCATCGACAGAAGTGTTCACTACAGCAGAGATCCCCCTGCAGACTTCCTTTCGCCGCCTCAGATCATCCTCCCCGTTGCCGGCAGCCACGCCAACTGCATTACCATCATCGACTGAGCAGATGAACCTGAGGACTACACAGTTCCGGAAGAGAGGTCGCAGTCTTTCGTGTTTGCTTACGTTATACATCGGTTATTATTACCTGCTACTTTATCGTTCAATCTTGAGTTTTGAATTGCCCATGGGTCTCATATCGAGCCAGCAACGAATAGTATCTGTCTACTATCTGGTTCATCTGGGGTCTTCTATGTGGTCCATGTTGGGTGGGCAACAAACAATAGATGATCCATTGTCTATCTTTTTAAACTGAAGCTATAATCTACCTGCTATCATTAGTTTTGGATCCATCCACTCGTTTGCTACCATCAGTCTTGATTTTTGCATGCACCCCTTAGGCCTTACAAAATCTAACTATTTTTTTATTATGCATGTCAGATATTGTACACAATCGTATTGAACATGTAGAGAAAAAGAGAAGACCGTTGCGTGCGAATATAATGTCATGCAGACGCTGCTCCATGGTGGGTGAAGTGCCCCCCCTCCTGCATTTCCAGATTGTATTCCAGAGGAAGATAACTGTTCAGATGGAGATTCAGAAGGAGCCGACCACGCATGTTTACCACCTGAGGTGTTTGCTCTAACCTGGCATGCTGATGTTGGTCATATCATGCATATGGCGCCTTGCATTGCTTACATTATGCATCTTATATGTCATCAGCTTAGTTTAGATTTGCTTTGTGAATGCCACCTGTTTGGTTTCTATATCATACTCCCACCATTCCTAAATATTTGTGTTTTTCGAGATTTCAACAAGTGACTACATACAGAACAAAATGAGTGAATCTACACTCTAAAATATGTCTATATACATCCGTATGTGGTAGTCCATTTGAAATATCTAAAAAGACAAATATTTAGGAACGGAGGGAGTATATGGGAATTATGCAATGCCATCTTCTTTAGCCAGGCATCATATACGTGAATCATGCAATGCCATCCTGTTTAGCCAGTCATCGTATATGTGAATTGTATCGTGCCATATTTTTTTCCATAATGTATTCCATTTGTCAACAATGTTTATACATTCATCTACTCTTCCTGTGCATCAGCCATTTGAGTCGGTCATGGGAAATCTGGAGTGAAAACAAGGTCTTTTGAGCAGTCAGTGCTACCTGTCGATGCAGATTTCTTGCTGGTTACAGATAGCTCCTTAGAGGAGGATTCAGAGAGAGAGAGATGACCAGTTGTATCCCCCCCCCGAGGTGCATGCTCTAACTTGGCTGGGTTATATTGTTCATATCATGCATATGGTGTCTTGCATTGCCATGCCATCTGCTTAGATTAGACATGCTTTGTGTGAATGCCTCCTGTTTTCTTTCTATATCAGATATGTGAATTATGCAATGCCATGTTTTTCAGCCAGTTATCATATATGTGAATTATATGCACCGCCATGGAGCCAGGCATCATATATGTGAATTATCTCATGCCATCTTTTTTTCATTACTTATTCCATTTGTCGACAATCTGTGTATATTGAACTACTCTTCATGTGTATTAGCCATTTGAGCCGGTTATGGAAAAATCTGGAGTGAAAACAAGGTCTTCAGAGCAGGCAATGGTACCTGTTGAAGCATATATCTCGATGGTTACAAGGAGCTCCTCAGAGGAGGATTCAGAGACAGATGACCAGTCCTATATCCCACCTGAGGTGTATGCTCTAAGTTGCAATGTTTATATTTCTCATATGATGCATATGGTGTCTTACATTGCTTAGTTTAGACATCATATGCACAATATTGAATTCTATTTGCTTAGTTTAGAGATCATACATGCGAGTGCCAGCTGCTTAGTATATGAATCAATTATGTCAATTATATCATGCCATCATGTATACTTAGACAATATGTATGTGAATTATTTCATCCCAACCTATTTTAGAAAGACATCATATAGTTTTTCCATGTCATCCTGTTTAGGTACTCATCATATGTTGAATTATGCCATTATATCCTGTTAAGTTATCCATCATATATCTGAAACAGTGTCATGCTATCCTGTTTAGTTAGGCATCATATATGTGAAATTGTGTCATGATGTCCTGTTTGGTTAGACAACATATATGTGAATTACCACATCTGTCTATCATACAATGTCTGTACGTTCAATTTATTTTCTTGTTTATCAGCCATTTGAATTGGAGGGGGTGATGACAGTATCTAAGGGAGCAAAAACCCGTTCTTCACAAAAGACAGTGCTACCCGTCGATGCAAATAGAACCATGGTTGTACTGGCCCACAAACTAGCCCCACCACACATAATCGAGAATCTTCCAGATTGCACACTTACACCGTTGGGCAGAGAACCAGCTACAACCCATCTAACCGCAACCCCAGCGGATAGTAACCCACTTATAGTTGACAAAGCACCATGTCCACCACAGAGTACCCCCACATGAGCAGTTTGTAAAGCTACTACAGTGCCCAAAGCATGAAGACCACCACAGCTAACCCAAACTCCATGTTTAAAGCAGAAGAGCAATTGTTCTCAGGTCAAATTCCGTAGCTATGGTCCATACTCCTTTGCTATTGCATCACTGTATTTACTCATACCAACTACTTTCGAATTTGAAGGATCCAATTGAAACTCCAATGGTGCAACAGGTATGTTTTAAACCTATTTCTTTAACTGGATTGCTGTTCTAACTTCTTGCTCTATGTTGATTTCAGTTTAAGTTGTATAAACAGTTATGTTCTCATGTGATGCACATTACAAGTGCTGCCAATGTTGTGTAGTTTCTCACACTTATATTCTGTCTATGATGTTGTGTCTTAAAAATATATGAGTTGAACTGTGTCTCTATCTTGATTAGGGAACATAAACTAGAATGATATGGACAATACAGTGACCATAGTACATAGATATATGTTTGTTTCATGCTGTTATCCTGTCCACCTTACTAATGAACCGGTTTACCAAAATGAGTTTCGTATACTACAAGCTAAACATGTGATGTGTCTGCTTGTTTCTCTTGTAGTATGCAAACAGAATATTGGAGAAGAGCACCCCACTATGCAATGGTAGAGAAAGTAATGCATATAAGGTTCAAGATAGTGAGACAACCCTGTTGGTCTCCAAGAAAGGTGATAAAAACGATCTTGTAGACAGTGAGAAAACCCCATAGTCCTGTATTGATGTAGTGTTCGAGTTACTGGCCAGTACCGCTGGCACAAGCTCTTCGAACTCGCTGCCTGAATCACTTCGGCTGCTTCGGTCTCAGCTACAAGCTGAAAGGCATCAGTCAGCTGTGCTGCGGCAAGAAGCCGAAGGACTGAGGAAGTCCCTACATAATTCAGATGCGTACTTTCTTGTGCAACAGCAAGCGCTGGAGGATTTAAGCGCCAAACAAGAGAAAGTTAATAAGCTTGCTAAGCATATTGCCAGCATTATGGGTACCCAGGATATTGTTTCTTGAACTCTTCTGAAGTGGTTTCAGTTCTGGACTTGTTTTGCTACGGCGTTTATATGCTGCTTTGTTCCCTATATTTGCACTGGTGGCGAACTTTGATGCCCAGTGGATGTAATATGTGTAATAGCCGTGATAGCCTAGCATAAGTTACTTGCTTATTTATTTCCTTGTTGTCTTGTTTATTTGTTTGCTTGTAGTCAGTGCAGTTCTTTTTTCGCGGTTTGCTAGTGGCTGCAATAACCTATTTTTTAAAACTAGGCCACAATAACCATGGGCTAATATTTACTGTAGTGACACTGGGCCTCCTACGGGCCGTAGAAATAGTGGGCCTTCTACGGGCCGTAGAAACAGTAGGCCTTCTACGAGCTGTAGAAACAATGGGCCTTCTACGGACCGTAGAAACAATGGGCCTTCTATGGTCCGTATCATCAATGGGCCTTATACGGGCCGTATGATCGATTGGCCAAACATGGGCCAATAATAGGCCGCATTATGGCCGTAAAAGGGATAGAGTTGGAATCGTCCGTTCATGGGCCGACCATAATGGGCCATCGTTAATAGGCCATATTTGATGACGCTATGAAAACGGCCCAACGTATTAACGGACCAAAAACGGGCCGACTATAACCACGGGATGAATTTGGCCCACAAGCAGAAAATGACAGTAACGGGCCGTAAGTAAACGAATGGTGGAAATGAGCCCAAGAATAAATGGGCTCTGAGAAGGCCGAAAGATAACATGGGCTGGAAACGGCCCAACGGAATAACGAGCCGTTAATGGGTATAAAGTGATACACTGTTCATTACGGGCCAGTTTCACCACGGGCCGTTAATGGGTGTAAAGTGATACACTGTTCATTACGGGCTAGTTTCACCATGGGCCGTTAATAGGCCAAGAGTTACATAGGGCCTCATATGGGCCGAAAGACATCATGGGCCATACATGGGCCAGAAGTGAAAATGGGCTGGAATCATATTGGATGGCCCAGATGACGCTATTGGGCCTAATTCGGATAGGGCGTAACGGGCCTTGGGTTAGCAGGCTATAAATGGGCTATATGCGAACATGCCGTTAACAGGCTTTCCATGGGCCGGCCCGCCACCTTTTGACCAAGTTAAACGGGCCGGCCTTTTCACATGAATGGGCCTCTGTTGGGCCGTGCCACGTGTCGATGTATCATAGGCGCCTTCTGTCCAATGAGTGGATGACATCTGTCCCAACGATGAGCCGGCATGTGTTTCCTCCAGCCAATGATGATTTTACATGTGGAAAATCCCCATTGGTCGGGGCTGTTAACGGGTTACCGGATCCAAAACCCGACCCGATAGCTTAATGGCGTTCCGTTACGGTGGATGCCACGTGTCGGTCACCCTTGACAAAAGCACTTCTGTGACGCGCGATTTATCGTCATGGAAGTGCACACTTCCGTGATGATAATTTTGGTAATGTCATGGAACACTTCTACGACAACACAGGTATGACTATCTTTATTCTGTCATAAAATCATCATGGATGTACATGCATGACAAAAAACGCGACCTACTGTGACAAACACGTATCATCACGGAAGTGTATTTTTTTGTAGTGTTTATGCTACCGTCGTTCTAAGCAAATAAGATGCAAACATGATAAACATCACATGCAAATCATAAAGTGACATGATATGGCCAATATCATCTTGCGCCTTTTGATCTTCATCTTTGAGGCGCGGTATGATCACCTTCGTCACCGGCATGACACCATGATCTCCACCATCGTGTCTTCATGAAGTTGTCTCGCCAACTATTACTTCTACTACTATGGCTAACGGTTAGCAATAAAGTAAAGTAATTACATGGCGTTTTTCATTGACACGCAGGTCATACAATAAATTAAGACAACTCCTATGGCTCCTGCCGGTTGTCATACTCATCGACATGCAAGTCATGAATCCTATTACAAGAACATGATCAATCTCATACATCACATATATATAATTCATCACATCCTTTTGGCCATATCACATCACATAGCATACCCTGCAAAAACAAGTTAGACGTCCTCTAATTGTTGTTGCATGTTTTACGTTGCTGTTATGGGTTTCTAGCAAGAACGTTTCTTACCTACGCAAAAGCCACAACGGTGATATGCCAATTTCTATTTACCCTTCATAAGGACCCTCTTCATGGAATCCGATCCGACTAAAGTGGGAGAGACAGACACCCGCTAGCCACCTTATGCATCAAGTGCGTGTTTGTCGGTGGAACCAGTCTCACGTAAGCGTACGTGTAAGGTCAGTCCGGGCCGCTTCATCCCACAAGCTGCCGAATCAAGATAAGACTAGTAACGGTAAGCAAATCGACCAAATCATCACCCACAACTACTTTGTGTTCTACTCGTGCAAAGAATCTACGCATGGATTGATACCACTGTTGGGGAACGTAGTAATAATTCAAAAATTCCTTTGTGTCACCAATATCAATCTAGGAGATGCTAGCAACGAGAGAGAGAGAGAGAGGGAGGGAGTGCATCTTCATACCCTTGAAGATTGCTAAGCGGAAGCGTTACAAGAACACGGTTGATGGAGTCGTAATCGCAGCGATTCAAATCGTGGAAGATCCGATCTAGCACCGAACGGACGGTGCTGATAGATCTCCAACGTATCTACTTTTCCAAACACTTTTGCCCTTGTTTTGAACTCTAACTTGCATGATTTGAATGGAACTAACCCGGACTGACGCTGTTTTCAGCAGGATTGCCATGGTGTTATTTTTGTGCAGAATTAAAAGTTCTTGGAATGACCTGAAAATTAATGGAGATTATTTTTTGGAATATATAAAAAATATTGGCGAAAGAATCAAGGCCAGGGGGCCACACCCTGTCCACGAGGGTGGGGGCGCGCCTACCCCCCTGGCCGCGCCCCCTGCCTCGTGGGCCCCCTGGTGCTCCTCTGACCTCAACTCCAACTCTATATATTCATGTTCGGGGAGAAAAAATTAGGGAGAAGGATTCATCGCGTTTTACGATACTGAGCCGCTGCCAAGCCCTAAACTCTCTCAGGAGGGCTGATCTGGAGTCCGTTCGGGGCTCCGGAGAGGGGAATACGTCGCCATCGTCATCATCAACCTTCCTCCATCACTAATTTCATGATGCTCACCGCCGTGCGTGAGTAATTCCACCGTAGGCTTGCTGGACGGTGATGGGTTGGATGAGATTTATCATGTAATCGAGTTAGTTTTGTTAGGGTTTGATCCCTAGTATCCATTATGTTCTGAGATTGATGTTGCTATGACTTTGCTACGCTTAATGCTTCTCATTAGGGCCCGAGTGCCATGATTTCAGATCTGAACCTATTATGTTTTCATAAATATATGTGAGTTCTTGATCCTATCTTGCAAGTCTATAGTCACTTATTATGTGTTATGATCCGTTAACCCCGAAGTGACAATAATCGGGATACTTACCGGTGATGACCGTAGTTTGAGGAGGTCATGTATTCACTATGTGTTAATGCTTTGGTCTGGTACTCTATTAAAAGGAGGCCTTAATATCCCTTAGTTTCCCATAGGACCCCGCTGCCACGGGCGGGTAGGACAAAAGATGTCATGCAAGTTCTTTTCCATAAGCATGTATGACTATATTCGGAATACATGCCTACATTACATTGATGAACTAGAGCTAGTTCTGTGTCACCCTATGTTATAACTGTTGCATGATTGATCGCATCCGACATAATTCTCCATCACCGATCCATTGCCTATGAGCTTTTCATATATTGGTCTTCGCTTATTTACTTTTTCGTTGCTACTGTTACAATCACTATAAAACCAAAACGGCTACTGTTACTTTTGCCACCGTTACCACTACTATCATATTACTTTGCTACTAAATACTTTGCTGCAGATATTAAATTTCCAGGTGTGGTTTAATTAACAACTCAGCTGCTAATAATTGAGAATATTCTTTGGCTCCCCTTGTGTCAAATCAATAAATTTTGGTTGAATACTCTACCCTCGAAAACTTTTGCGATCCCCTATACTTGTGGGTTATCAAGACTATTTTCTGGCACAGTTGCCGGGGAGCATAGCTCTATTCTTTGAGTCACTTGGGATTTATATCTGCAGATCACTATGAAGAATTTGAAAGATCAAAGAACCAAGATTTTTCCCTCAACTACGAGGGGAGGTAAGGAACTGCCATCTAGCTCTGCACTTGATTCACCTTCTGTTTTGAGTAAACTTGCGACACCTACACATGCTATTGATTCTGATAGGTTGCATGTTATTAATGATGCCACTTCTGCTTTGCATGATATTTATGATGAAACTACTTCTATGCTTGATACTACTGTGCCACTAGGTGAATTTATTGATGAACAACTTGCTAGGGCTAGAGAGAATGAAATTATTGAAACTGATAATATTGATGAAAGTGATGATGAAGATTCTCCCCCTAGATATGAATTGCCTGTTGTGCCTGAGGGTTATGTTATGGATGAAGAAACTGCTAGAGACTTCTTAGCTTGCAATCATAGATATGATCTTAAGAAATTATTAGCTAAGCTTAAAGAAAAATCCTTGAATGCTAGAATAAAACATGACCCTGCTTTTGCTACTTCACCTATCTTTATTACCGATAAGGATTATGATTTCTCTGTCGATTCTGAGTTAATTACTTTGGTTGAATCTGATCCTTTTTATGGCTATGAATCTGAAACTGTTGTGGCAAATCTTACTAAGTTAAATGATATAGCCACCTATTCACTCATGATGAGAAAACTCGCTATTACTTTATCCTTAAGTTATTTCTGTTCTCATTAAAGGGTTATGCTAAAACATGGTTTAATTCTCTTGATCCTAGTTGTGTGCGTAGTCCCCAGGATATGATTTATTACTTCTCTGCTAAATATTTCCCCGCTCATAAAAAACAAGCTGCCTTAAGGGAAATATATAATTTTGTGCAAATTGAAGAAGAGAGTCTCCCACAAGCTTGGGGGGAGGCTTCTCCAATTACTTAATGCTTTGCCTGATCATCCTCTCAAGAAAAATGAAATACTTGATATCTTTTATAATGGACTAACCGATGCTTCCAGAGACTACCTGGATAGTTGTGATGGTTGTGTTTTCAGGAAAAGAACTGTTGATCAAGCTGAATTGCTATTGAATAATATGTTGAGTAATGAAAATGATTGGACACTTCCTGATCCACCTCCTAAGCCAACTCCGAAGAAAAGGGGTATTCTATTTCTCAGTCCTGAAGATATGCAAGAGGCAAAGAAATCTATGAAATAAAAAGGTATTAAAGCTGAAGATGTTAAGAATTTACCGCCTATTGAAGAAATACATGGTCTTGATAACCCGGCACAGGTAGTAAAGGTGAATTCTCTCTATAGATTTGATGAAGGTGATATTCCTCGTTATAAGTCTGCTAGCCAATGCTTAGATGAGTTTGATAATTTTATTGTTAAACAAGAAAACTTCAATGCTTATGTTGGTAGACAATTGAAACGTAATGCTAATATGCTTGAACACTTGAGTGATTATATGTCTAGAGTTAAAGGTGAACTTAAACTTATTAGTAAACATGCTTCTATGGTTACCACTCAAGTAGAACAAGTACTTAAGGCGCAGAATGATTTGCTCAATGAGTTAAATAATAAGAAAAATGATAATGCTGTTAGAGTTATGACTAGAGGGGGTAAAATGACTCAGGAATCTTTGTATCCTGAGGGCCATCCTAAGAGAATTGAGCAAGATTCTCAGAGAACTAATGTTGATGCACCTAGTTCTTCTAAAAGGAAGAAAAAGAAAAATGATAGGACTTTGCATGCTTCCAGTGAACCTGTTGTTGACACACCTGAGAATCCCAATGATATTTCTATTTTTGATGCTGAAACACAATCTGGTAATGAACATGAACCTAGTGATAATGTTAATGATGATGTTCATGTTGATGCTCAACCTAGCAATGACAATGATGTAGAGATTGAACCTGCTGTTGATCTTGATAACCCATAATCAAAGAATCAGTGTTATGACAAGAGATACTTTGTTGCTAGGAAGCACGGTAAAGAAAGAGAACCATGGGTTCAGAAACCCATGCCTTTTCCTTCTAAACCATCCAAGAAAAAGGATGATGAGGATTTTGAGCGCTTTGCTGAAATGATTAGACTTATCTTTTTGCGTATGCGTTTGACTGATATGCTTAAAATGAACCCTTATGCTAAGTATATGAAGGATGTTCATTCAAGTAGTCGGCATCTGGGGATGCATAAGCTTCTGGAATATAATTGGGGCTATCATCGACGAGGTATATAATGAAATCATCACTAAAAGACCTTGCAATCCTGTATAACTTGCTCCTAGTAGGAGCTTCATTGTCTTATTCCACATGATTTTCACCAGTGTTTGTTCATAATATTTCATCAAAATGGCATGTTCAGAAGTCTCATCAGATTCATGTTCTATATGTTTACCAAACGATCTAAACTTATTGATTAAGAAAGAAAATCACATCAGGGTGAACATACCGGCACAAAAAGAATAACAATCATATGTGAGAAAACTAAAAATTACATCAAGTTTCTATGGTGTCGTTGCCTCGAGCTTCATGTCTTGCAAGTCAACGCTCCACCATAACTCCAGTGAAGAAACCACATAAGACCGAATTTGCACAAACTAGACTAACCTCAAAGGTTTTGGAAAACCACGCGAGCCATCCATCAATAGGTGAGAACCTGGTATCATTGAACATGGTGTGACTGCAGATACACCCCTTGGAAGGCAAATTTTCAAACCACTACATTCAATTGCGTTCTTTTAGGGAAGAAGACCAAAAGCATATAAAAGCTGAAAGTGACAAACACCTAACCACACCACACTTGACACCATCGTTTCAACCACAAATGGCAAACATGCCAAGCATCGAACAACAAACCACATGATGGAGAATCATTAATCCGCGGGCCTTAAACACTGCATCCTCTCCGGTATCGGCTTTGTCAGCCACAAAGCCGCACCAGAACTGGAGTAGAACGGTGGAGCCTTTATTCCATGCAACAATGTCTTTATGGTCAAGATGTCGTCGCCAAAGCGCCAAAGACACAAACTTGTGAAACTAAGACTTCAACTTGATCATTGGTTCCCCTCGTCTTCTGATGTCAGAGAAACAACCAGAGATGAGGGGAACCAGTGGAAACACAGTGGTTGAGAGCTACCATCGTAACGTTGGTGGATCTACAGTCGTGCACCCGTATATACCACCAAGATTCACAGCTAATTTCATCTCTCTATTTACATGGTCAGTTCTCCTTTTCCTGAATAGCATCCCTGATCAGCTTTCTACTTGCTGGAGGCCAGAATTCCACACATCCAAGTCAGAAAGAAAAAATTATGTCAACCCCAATGAACAATTTGTCACCAAGTGCATATCAACAGTTTAAGTACCACCACATATAGAAAAATAGCCTTTTTCGATAAAGGATATTTCACTCAACTGAAGCAAGAAAATTAAGCTAAAATGAGTGAACAAAGGAGTGACAAGAGTTGCAAAGTTTTATCAAGGCCCATCTCAGATTTTCAGGTAATAAACCGAAATACGAGCCAAGCTTCAACTCTCGTGCACATTAGATAAACCACCAATTCCAACAAACCACATTCCAGGAGAAGAGCTCAAAAATACCATATCTTTACTGATAAGCAATTATTGATGAACGTCGTCGGGCTAACATTGCTTATTATTATAGGACAGTAGAGAAGCACTGTAGCCGGACATTGCTAAGAATTGCACGACAATTCCAATATGTGCCATGAAGTTATATACATTATAGTACTCTGCTATGCAATAACAGAACCAAAAGAAGGGTTCAAAGTGTAAATTCAAGATTACAGTGGAATGATAAAGACAAGATCACTAGATTAGTATATCAAGAAATGCTATTTAACCCTGAAAAGCTGGAGGAGCCTCCTGACTCAACAAACCCACGAACTGAAAGTTCAGGAGCAGAAGCATTCCCCTCCTGCAGTAGCCCATGATCAATGAAAACTACAACAACTGTGATGTCATCATGGAAGAATCGACGGACCCCTTTCTCTAGTTTCGTAATATCGTTGTACCTCATTTCCCTCTTCCGTGCAGCTTCTTTCAAAGCTGCTTTGATCAGCCTCCTTGCAATACCCTGCAAAAGAAGAAAAGCAGAATTTAGACAGCAGCACAGAAAAAACTGCTTATTCATAAGCAAAGTTTCCCCAAAATAATATTACAGGTCCATCCAGAAAAGCAAAGACAGAGGGTGAAATGATGAAGAACATACTTCACGTGAATTGTTGTGCACGATTTCGACGGCTTGCTGGTTCGTAAGGTGCTCCCACAATCCATCCGACGCAAAGATAACAAAACTATCTTGTGGACGAATAAGTCTCGTACTTATTGATGGCTCGGAAGTTAGAACAGGCCGTCGGAGAGGCTCGGAGAGATGGAATCGAGTTATGGACGGATCAACAGCGAATTCTTGCTTCTTTAAATATGCATCACCTATAGACCTTGAAACCTAAGGGCGAATCAGACGAATGTTCCGAAGAAGAATAATTCAGAAGATTTAATAACAGTCCTAGATGACATAACATATTTTCCAATAAAAACACCTGAACATAGTGATACAACCCTGCACCTAGTGACCACCTGTTTGTCGTCAGATACATATACTAAATTAATCACTATTTACTGTTCCTTGAGAGATATGCTACTAAAAATAGAAGGTTGGTCATCTTCTTCCACAACAAAAGTATAAAGTTAGTACTCCTGTATGTTTACCCAGGCTTCATAAATACAGGACTCGTGATAAAAGGTCTGTATTGTATACCTGTATAATGCCTTTGATGCGCCAGACACCATTTTTCAGGACAACAATCTGTGAATCATCAGGATGAAGAGATTTAAGCTCCTGCCTCACTTCCTCGATGCTTGCGTTGTGGTCTCTCGTTAGCTGCTCGGCAACAATCTTGTTTGATCCAACTAAACAGCCGACAACCGCCCGAGAATCGCCAAGATTGGCCAGGTACAGTGTTTTTCTCCATATGACACCAACCAGACAGCAAGATCCGATGGCAGCTATAGAAGGTTTTATCAGGTGTGTCCTGCGCACAAGCGACAGGAAGCCTTCCTCTGTAGCAGAAAAGGCATTTCGGACAACATTCTCAGATACTGCTCCGCTTTCTTGGGCAAGACCTGTAATAACAACAGTTTCCATTAAAAATGGGTAAACAGTTTAATGAAAAAAATCCTTGTTATTACAGTACTCCTACTAATTAACACTAATAATAGTCAGGAAGGTGAATCAGGATATGTGAGGTGCAGCAATCATCAAAGGAAGTAAGATAAAAGTGAAACCCAGTTGGACAAATGGTATTTCAAAATTCCATTCGTCTTTACAGTGGCACAGATAAAAATAGCTACTCCTAGATCATGTTGTACTGAGGCTCTCGCTGGGACATTGATAAAAAACTGTGCTCGCAGACAAAATAGCTACTGGCAGCTAGTAGTACGTACTCCCTCCGTCCGAAAATACTTGTCATCAAAATGAATAAAAAGGATGTATCTAGATGTATTTAGTTTTAGATACACTCATTTTTGTCCATTTTGATGACAAGTATTTTCGGACAGAGGGAGTATAAATCAAGGAAAATCCTCGAGAGAAAAATGCAAGTTGTGTTACTGCATAGTGCATATTGCTTAGGCAATTCTGAGGGGGGGAAACAACTGCTACCAATTTGTAAGCTAGCGAACAGCACAAGTACAGTGACAAAAACATAGCTGAAATAAATGGGGTGGAAGGAAGGGGACAGTACGTACGGACGAGGTGCGCGGAGAGGTGGTTGGATATGAAGCGGGAGGCCTCGGCGCCGCCGTGGCCGTCGTAGACGCCGACGAAGGTGGCGGCGGCGCCGGTCTCGACCTGGCTGTAGTCCTCCAGCACCTCGTTGGCCTGCACGACGGCGAAGGAGAAGTCCCCCGCCGCGTGGCGCCCGAGGTCCCGCGACCAGAGCAGCAGGTCGTCGGCGTCGGCGCCGCTGCCGCTGCCGCCGTCCTCATCCCTCCTCGTACTCGTAGGCGCGTACCTCCGGACCCGGTCCCAGCACGCGGACGCAATCTTCTCCAGCCACGGCCACATCCCACATTTGGCTCGCCCCGGTGCCCAAGAGAAGAGAGCTAGCCCCGAACACGTCGACGCAGTTGCTTGAAGCTCTGACCTGAGCTGCCTACTGCCCCATCACAGATCACAAAGCCAGGTCACCCCTTCCCTTGTGCCTACGTACCGAGAAGGTGGGAGCAGTGGAATATTACTACCAGAGTGCACTCCGGTGCTGCGTGTGCGTGGTGTGGGGGCCCCGTGGCGACCATTATATAGGCTTTTTCCCGGAGATGAGCCTGTGAATTTCAGGTACCTGCCGGAGACCTATCATGGAAAAAGCGCGAAAGGGCAAAAAAGCGCAGCTCCGGTAGTGATGGTTTTCAGGTACTTGCCGGAAGGCTTTGACTTTTTGCAGCTGCATTCCCTTTCTCGCTTCCCTCTCCGGCGAGGACTCCTATCGTTTAGGGAAGGGGTCATGTGATCTTCTCCAGATAATGGTACGTAAAGCGAGATTGCAGCGGCGGACAGCCCGAGCCCGGGGGCGTAAAGGGGTCGCCCGACAGCTACGCCGACCCAACCCAACCGTGCACCGGCTACCGTCCCGATCTCCGGGAAGCGATCGATGGAGAAGAAAAGCCCTTGCAGAAATCACATAAAATGACCAAATGCACGCACGGACGCACTGTACTGTTATAAGTACGTAAGCAAACGATAGCACGTCCCGCTTTACAGATCAGAAAGCGCACTCCTGTGTGCAAGAAAAAGCGCGGGAGAAGCCGTCCGTGGGCGCTGACAGATGAGTCGAGCGAGCACTCGAGTCGAGCAGTTGGCGCGCATCACCGGGAACCTGTGACACCGCGCGCTCGCGGACCGTCTCGTTAGCTGTACGCCGGTCAGAGCTCTAGTCTAGTGGAGGCGCTTGCGGTACGGCTGATGTCTAAGCCAACGTTGGCATCGCGGCGATCGGTCCTGGACCCGATCCATCCATCCATGATACGTATCGCGCGCTGCCGAGAGAAGAGGAGAGATCGGACCGTACTGCACGCACAGGCTTGTGAATGTGATTTTCAGATAAGACTTGAATGCAAAGGGCACTGGCCTAGCCTAGTAGATGAATGCAACGTGCACCAGATGGCATGGGCCGCTGCGCCTCCCGTCAGCGGAAAACAGCCGGCGCTCGCCTGTGTGCCAAGCGATCCGGCCAGCGCCCTCGCAGCAACCCCTAGCTTGACTTTACCGGTCTCCAGAAACGACGTTCATGCATGTATCTGATGCAAGCTCTGGCTTTTGCGTGCTCTCTTTTAGGTAGGGTTGGTCGCGCTTTCCCCGGTGGCGGACGGACGGAGAAGCGCACCCGCTGATGATGATAAGAGTGGAAGCACATCATCGATCCATCCTTCTCCTGTAGCCCGGTAGTACGACGGATCAACGGTGTGTATGCACCGTGTGTTGACATACACTATTGCAGGTGGAGGGGATTGGAAATGGACGTGATCGACTCACAAGTCACCAACGTCTCCTAGGCTATGTTCAAAGAAAGAAAGAAAAAATGTCTCGTAGGCTTTTCAGACTACATGGTTCTTACGCAAACGCTTATATATACGCGCATACACTCACTCCTATAAATACATACACGCACACCCTGAACACCTCCGAGAAACTGAGCCGGCATATCATTTTGAGATTTTACGAAGACGCCACCTCAGAGTCGACGGGAATGTCTCCTCCCACTAAACGCGCATCGCCGGAAATCCTAAAATAAATTCAGAATAAATGTGAGCACCGAGACTTGAACCCTGATGGGCTGGGCCACTGGCCACCTAATCATCCAACCACAGGTTACTTCGCTACTACATGGTTTTCTTTGAGGGCTGGTGTAATCGTGCATGTACACACTGTGGCTTGCTTGTAAATTTAGACGAAGAGGAAAAGAAACTATTGGGATGACTAATCTCACTTTATCTCTTATTAATAATAATTGATTGACTTTCTTCACCATGCTTGGCTATCATGAAACTATTTGAAGCCCTACTGCATTCTACTCCCTCCGTCCCATAATATAAAATGTTTATGCAAGCTATGAGACGAAGGGAGTATTTTTTTTTATATGCACACCTTTTTTTAAACGGGGGCAAAAGATATGCCTTGTCCATTAATTAAATGGTATTGCTATGTGATTTAAGGAAGTCTCAGTCAACTTCACAACCGTTGGATAAACTACGAGGAGATGCGTACTGGTTTGGGCATGGTTCTGTTTCAGGTTACGTGTATGGGCAAGCGATTCAAATAGGGGCAGTGATATGTCTCGCTTATAGCAAGACCTAGCGTGCTCTCGTGTGAGGCGCCTCCGTAAATGGGCCGGTCCAGGTGTGCGGGACGCCATGGCCTCGTTTTTTCTGGGTTTTTCTTTATTTCTTTCTTACTTTAGGTTATACTACCAAAAATTCTAAATAAACATATTACAAAAACACTTTTCATAAAACATTTGAAAAACTTGTTCAACAAGCATTTGAAAATTATATAATGTGTATAAATAAAATATTTCTCATGTATACGAAAAATATATACAAAAAATATACAATATGTTTGAAAAAAGTTGATAATGTACTCCCTCCGTCCCAAAATAAGTGTCTTGACCTTACTACAACTTTGTACTAACTTTAAGTTGAGAAACTTATTTTGGGACGAAGGGAGTATTTAACAAACGTTAATCAAAAATTTGAATAAAGAAGTTAAACAACCATTTGAAAAATGTTAATCAAGCAATTCAAAATGTTAAATGTGTATAGAAAAAATGTTGATGTATCCAAAAAGTCAAACTTTGTATTTAAAATATGTTACTCAAGCATTTGAAAATATTAAAATGTGTACAAAAATGTTGAACATGTACTAAAAAAATATTAATCTTGTATATGAAAAATGATAATCAAGCATTTGAAAAAATTGTATAGAAAACATGTTGACAATGTATTAAAAATGTAAATCAAGCATTTCAAAAATGTGAAATGTGTACAAAGAAAATGCATCTAAAGTATATGAAAAATGTATACAAAAAAACATACAATGTGTCTGAAAAGGTTGATCATATAGTTATAAAATCTTAAACAAGCATTTGAGAAAATGTTAAACAAGTATTAGAAAAATGTTAAACAAGTATTAACAAGATGTTAATCAAGCATTTCAAAAGTGTTAAATGTTATAGAAAAAATATTGACGATGTATTAAAAAATAGTAATATTTTATTTGAAAATATTAATCAAATATTTTATAATGATAGTTGTATAGAAAAAATGTTGACCATGTATTAAAAAATTTAATATTGTGTTTAGCAAAATATTGAACAACTGTTTGAAAAATGTTAAAAGTGTGTGTAAAAAACTATTTAGCATGTATTTAAAAATATTTTTGACGCACACGAAATATATAGAATGAAAATCAAAAGAAACAAAGAAAAATGAAAAAAAATCAAACCAAAAAAGAAACCAAAGAGCAAGGGAAACAAAAAAGGAAATGAAGGAGACAAGTGAAAGAGAATGAAAAAACAGTGAATACAGAGAAAAAAAACCAATGAAAAACAAGAGAGATACAAAAAGAAACCAAAGAAGAAGAAATGAAAAAGTGAAAAGCACGAAAGAAACAAAACAAATGAAAGGAAAGCATGAAAGAAACAAAAATAAAAGAAAACCAGATAAAATAGTGAAACATAAAGAAATCGATGAAAAATAAGAAAGATACAAAAAGAAACCAAAGAAGAAGAAGAAGAAGAAGAAGAAGAAGAAGAAGAAGAAGAAGAAGAAGAAGAAGGGAAATGGAAAGCCTGAAAGAAACAAAAGCAAATTAAAGAAAACAAAAGAAGATAAAAACGAAGAAAACTAGTGTAAACCCCCCCCCCCCCCCCCCCCCCACCACACACACACACACAAAAAGTGAAAACAAGAGAAAAACCAGAGCAACAAGGAAAAAATAAAAAAACATAAAACCCAGAGAAAACCAAGACAGAAACAAAAAAAGAAATGAGGTATAATAAAAAATCGAAAAAGAAATAAAAACAGAAGAAAACGTAAAAGAAAACGAAAAAAGAGAAAGAAAAAATTAAAATAAATAAATAATAAACCAGTGATAAAGAAACGAATAAAGGAACAAATGGTGAATGACCAGGAAAACAAGTTATGCTGACCTGCCCATTCGCGCAGCCCTGCAGAAATCTTCAGGCAACGGGAGCTATCATCAGCGATTCCTATTCGGTGCTTCAGGCGCTCATTAATGTGTATTTTGCAAACGGGCGCCCGAAGCGTCCCCGCGCTAGGCCGGCCCGTGTAGGTTTTTCCCTATGTTTCAACCCGCATGAACCTACAACCTCCCACATCGATACATGCTGGTGCAACCACCCCGCCACCAAGCAATTTCTGATAACTTGCAACCTTTTCTATCTTTATTTATTTTTCTTTTTCTTTTTTTCTTTTTCATTTTCGTTTTTCTTTTTTTAGTTTTATGTTTTCCATTTTTTTCTTCGACCCGGTTCGATGAATTTTTTGCAAATACGTGAATTTCGTCTTCAAATTGAGGAATGTTTTTCAAGTTTTGTGGTCTTCTTTTCGAAACTTCATGAACTTTACTCAATTTTTCATGAGCTGTTTCAAAAATTAAGTAGCATTTTTGAATTCAATGAACATTTTTAAATAGGCTGAACTTTTTTTCAATTTTTATGAACTTTTTTATAATTCGATGAACTTTTTTCAAATCGACGAACTTATTTCAAAACTTATGAACGTTTTTGAAAACCGATGAACTTTTTCTCAAACCGATGAACTCGTTTCAGAAACGATGACATTTTTTCAAATTCGATGAACCATTTTTCAAATTTGATGAGCCTTTTTCAATTTTGAAAGAATTTTATTGAATACATGAACTTTTTTGTGTTTGTGCTTTTTATTTTAATACACGGACTTTTCTTAAATCTGTGAACTTTCATTTTTTGTTTACATTAATGAACTTTCAATCTTTTGTTTACATTAAAAAACACAATTTCCAAAAATGTATTCAAATAATTCAAGAATCAAGGCGCTATAGTTGTGCTCTTAGGAAGTCCGCGCTGTAATTAGTCGCTAGTACCTAGTGTTGTGTCACCCCTAAAAAAACCTAGTTGTTGTGTTGGTTAGCCATACTCGTACGTTGTAATCACGGCGCGAATTCGATCCACGAGGGGTCTACTTTTTTGGTTATTTCTCGCCCTGCCCGCCAGCAAGCGAACGAAGCTCCCGCTATCATCTCGCTATAAGCGAGATATAGCTCCGCTTTCAAACAGGGCCGCTGCGGGAAGCGTGCGTATTCTGGGCCTTTTCTCTTACACAAGGACGATTGGGCTCTTGTGGCGTTGGATCTCAAAAGAAAAAAAATGTGGCCTTGGTCTTCTTTGTTCTTTGACTTTTCCGTCACTAAAAAAAATTATTTGACTTTGACTTTCTCTTTTTTTTTAGATTTTCTCGTTGACCTGGGCTACTGTAGACTAGAGTGTACAGGGGAGAAAACATGCTGGAAGGGCGGGAGCTCTCGTTGAGTTCTTATTTGTCTGGTTTTCTTTTCTATTTTTTCCAAAAAAAAATCTAATTTTCTCACTTCGTGTACATAATGATAATGTCGAGATTTAGAAATATGGTTAAATCTCCTCACTTGACATGGAATTATTTCGCCATTTTTCAGTTTTTTATCTTCTTTTTTTCTGCACGATTCCCCACCTTCGCATCCTACCTGCAACTTAAGTTGTACTCCCTCTGTTTATAAATATAAACCTTTTTAGAAAGTTTAATATGAACTGCATATGAAGCAAAATGAGTGAATTTTCTCTCTAAAATATATCTATATACATCTATATGTAGTTCGTATTAAAATCTCTAAAAGGACTTATATCTAGAAACGGAGAGAGTAGATGGTTTTTTTTATTTTCACCTTTTACCCATCTTTTCTTTTCATTTTTGAAAGGCGCGCCACCTTTGTACCCCATGTAACCATAGTCAACACCCGCAACTAGAGTTGCATATAGTTTTTTCTCTAGCTTTTACGTATCTTTTTCTCCCTTTTTTTCTTGTTTTTGTATGGCATCCCACCCTCGCACTCCACATGCAACCACATTTGCACATAGTTTTTCTTTATCTATTTTTTCATTTTAAAGCCTTGTTTTTATTTTTATTTTATTGTCACCATGTTGATACAATAATGAAATTGAGATCTTAAAAAATGTTTTTTCAGTTTTAAACATGAATGGTTTTTTTTACTATGAGTTGCTTCTCTATATGTGGTTTTTATAATTAAATTTTCATATTGTTTTCAGATGTTATTTCTTATTTTTTGCATTTATGTTATTATTTTTGTGTTTGGGTTCTGCACATGTTGTGCCGTGATTGCATGTCTACCCCCAACCCATAATTGCACATGTTGTAACTTAATTGCAACTGCACTCTGTGACACGGCATACACTGCAAGGGATACAAACATGCATGCACCTAGAGATGCGGGAGGGAAGCGAGCGCGTGTACTTACTATGTGTTGCCAACGACAATGTGGGGTAGTGGTAGAGAATTGAGGTGAGTTGCTGACTATAGAGTCCACCCCAAGAGTGATGGTTAGGTTTCCTGTCTGGCGATCGCAAGGCGAGTCGCCCGCGGTTTCCAATCTAGCCTTTGTTAGGGTTTCATCTATTAGAATCTTAATCCACTTGATTCGCCCTCACCATCGTCCTCGCGGGGGTAGCGATCTCCCTTCGTGATCCAGATCTCGCACATCGAACCCAACCACCAAAAGCCTTCCGGGTGTGCTAGGGCACCGGGTCGTAAGACACCCAACCTAGATCATCAGTTTTCTCTCGGTTTGTTCTCACTTGTGGATCGGAGGAGGAAGATGGAGGGAGTAGAGGGGAAGATGAGGCGAATGAACTTGTCTGAGGCGGAGAGGAAGGGTGTAAAGGTTGGATGGAGGAAAGCTTTGCAGAAGCAGAAGGAAGGGGCGGGGTTTAAGGCGATGGGAAAACTTCTGTCACATCGGCCAGGCTATGCAACAGGAATGGAGACGGCGTTGGGGAAGGTCTGGTGCCCGATGAGCAGGCTCAATGTGAAGGACATGGGAGGGAACATATTTTTGTTCGTGTTTCAGCAGGAGGCAAGGAAGCGAAAAAGCGGTGGAAAATGGCCCATGGACGTTCGGAAAGGAGTTGTTGGTTGTGGAGGATTTTGATCCGGCAAAAACCCTAGATGAATATTTGTTTGAGAAGGTCCCGATCTGGGTGTGCATTTACAATGTTCCCCTGGGGATGATGTGCAAGGAGCTAGCATAGGATATGGGGGAGCAGATCAAGGAATTGATTGAGGTGGATACGAGCGAGGATGGAACAACGTTGGGTCAATGCCTCAGGGTGAAAGTAAAGATGAAGGTTGCAGAGCCACTGATGAGAGGAATGTATCTGGACGATGAGGAAGATGAAGAAGATGAAGATGGGGACACGGTTGTGGGGGAGTTTGGGAAGAAGAAGGATGAAGAGGAGGAGAAGAATTGGTGTCACTTCCAGTACGAGTTCCAGCCTGACTTTTGCTGCACTTGTGGGAGGATGGGACACATAGACCGGGAATGCAAGAAGAGGCTAAAGAAAGGGGAGGTAGCAGAATATGGGAGATGGCTTAGGTATTTACCAGAAGGGAACCATGCTTATGAAGAACGGAGGAGAAATGTGTCGGGGTATGGAGGTGGCTATGGGAGAAGGAGATATGGATGGTCTAGCAACGATAGCAAATCTGGAAGCGATGGCCCGTCGTGGAGGAAGAAGGGTAATCGGTCCTTGGAAGGCCTGGAGAAGAGGAAGAAGGCCGAGGAAGGTGAAGTAACTAACCCACCGAAATTGAATAACACGGAGGGGAAGGAGATGGAAGGGAAGGGGGAAGACGGAGGAAGCCCAAGGGGGGCACAACCCACCAGGGTGCGCCCCCAGGCGAACCCAGGTGGGTTGTGCCCACCTCGGTGGCCTCCCGCACCGCCTCTTTGCTCTATAAATATCCCAATATTCCAGAAACCCTAGGGGAGTCGACGAAAATCAATTCCAGCCGCCTCAAGTTTCAGAACCACCAGATCCAATATAGACACCATCACGGAGGCGTTCATCATCCTCATTGGTGCCTCTTCGATGATGCGTGAGTAGTTCTTTGTAGACCTTCGGGTCCGTAGTTAGTAGCTAGATGGCTTCCTCTCCCTCTTTTGATTCTCAATACAATGGTCTCTTGGAGATCTATTTGATGTAACTCTTTTTGTGGTGTGTTTGTTGGGATCCGATGAACTTTGAGTTTATGATCAGATCTATGTTTTTATCCATGAAAGTTATTTGAGTTTCTTTGATCTCTTATATGCATGATTACTTATAACCTTGTATTTCTTCTTCGAATCTTTGGTTTAGTTAGGACAACTAGATCGATTTTTCTTGCCATGGGAAGAGGTGCTTTGTGATGGGTTCGATCTTACGGTGCTTGATTCCAGTGACAGAAGGAGAAACGACACGTACGTATGTTGGGGAACGCAGTATTTCAAAAAAATTCCTACGATCACGCAAGATCTATCTAGGAGAAGCATAGCAATGAGCGGGGAGACCGGGAGAGTGTGTCCACGTACCCTCGTAGACCGAAAGCGGAAGCGTTTAGTAACACGGTTGATGTAGTCAAACATCTTCGCGGTCCAACCGATCAAGTACCGAATGTACGGCACCTCCACGATCTGCACACGTTTAGCTCGGTGACGTCCCTCAAAATCTAGATCCAGCTGAGGCCGAGGGAAAGTTTCGTCAGCACGACGCGTGGTGGCGGTGATGATGAAGTTACCGACGCATGGCTTCACCTAAGCACTACGACAATATGACCGAGGTGGAAAACTGTGGAGGGGGGCACCGCACACGGCTAAGAAATCAACTTGTGTGTCTATGGGGTTCCCCCTCCCCCGTATATAAAGGAGGGGCGGAGGAGGGTTGGCCACAAGGGGCGCGCCCTAAGGGGGGATTCCTACTCCTAGTAGGAGTAGGTTTCCTCCTTTCCCAGTCCAAGTAGGAGAGGAATAAGAGAAGGAAAGGGGGGGCAGCCCCCTAGTCCAATTCGGTTTGGGCTAGGGTGGGCGCGCGCCCCACCTTGACCTACCTCCTCTCTTCCACTACTAGGCCCAATACTTCCCCCGGAGAATTCCCGTAACTCCCTGGTACTCCAAAAAAATACCCGAACCACTCAGAACCTTTCCGATGTCTGAATGTAGCCTTCCAATATATCGATCTTTACGTCTCGACCATTTCGAGACTCCTCGTCATGTCCGTGATCTCATCCAAGACTCCGAACAAACTTCGGTCATCAAATCACATAACTCATAATACAAATCATCATCGAATGTTAAGCGTGCGGACCCTATGGGTTCGAGAACTATGTAGACATGACCGAGACACATCTCCGGTCAATAACCAATAGCGGAACCTGGATGCTCATATTGGCTCCTACATATTCTACGAAGATATTTATCAATCAAACCGCATAACAACATACGTTATTCCCTTTGTTATTGGTATGTTACTTGCCCGAGATTCGGTCGTCGGTATCATCATACCTAGTTCAATCTCGTTACTGACAAGTCTCTTTACTCGTTCCGCAATGCATCATCCCGTGACTAACTCATTAGTCATATTACTTGCAAGGCTTATAGTGATGTGCATTACCGAGAGGGCCCAGAGATACCTCTCTGACAATCGGAGTGACAAATCCTAATCTCGATCTATGCCAACTCAACAAACACCATCGAAGACACCTGTAGATCATCTTTATAATCACCCAGTTGCGTTTTGACGTTTGATAGCACACTAAGTGTTCCTCCGGTATTCGGGATTTGCATAATCTCATAGTCATAGGAACATGTATAAGTCATGAAGAAAGCAATAGCAATAAACTAAACGATCATAGTGCTAAGCTAACGGATGGGTCTTGTCCATCACATCATTCTCTAATAATGTGATCCCGTTATCAAATGACAACACATGTCTATGGCTAGGAAACTTAACCATCTTTGATAAATGAGCTAGTCAAGTAGAGGCATACTAGGGACACTCTGTTTGTCTATGTATTCACACATGTACTAAGTTTCCGGTTAATACAATTCTAGCATGAATAATAAACATTTATCATGATATAAGGAAATATAAATAACAACTTTATTATTGCCTCTAGGGCATATTTCCTTTAGTCTCCCACTTGCACTAGAGTCAATAATCTAGTTCACATCGTCATGTGATTTAACACCAATAGTTCACATATTTATGTGATTAGTTCACATCTCCATCTGACTAATACCCAAAGGGTTTACTAGAGCCTAGTTCACATCGCTATGTGATTAACACCCAAAGAGTGATCATGTTTTGCTTGTGAGAGAAATTTAGTCAACGGGTCTGCCACATTCAGAGCCGTATGTATTTTGCAAATTTTCTATGTCTACAATGCTCTGCACGGAGCTACTCTAGCTAATTGCTCCCACTTTCAATATGTATCCAGATCGAGACTCAGAGTCATCCGAATCAGTGTAAAAGCTTGCATCGGCGTAATTCTTTACGACGAACTCTTTATCACCTCCATAACCGAGAAATATCTCCTTAGTCTTCTAAGGATAATTTTGACCGCTGTCAAGTGATCCATGATACGTCTCCAAAGTATCTATAATTTTTTATTGTTCCATGCTATTATATTATCTGTTTTGGATGTTTAATGGGCTTTATTATGCACTTTTATATTATTTTTGGGACTAACCTATTAACCAAAGGCCCAGTGCAAATTGCTGTTTTTTTGCCTATTTCAGTGTTTCACAGAAAAGGAATATCAAACGGAATCCAAACAGAATGAAACCTTCGCATGGACCTTTTTTGGAACAAACGAAATCCAAGAGACTTGGAGTGGAGGTCAAGGAAGCAATGAGGCGGCCACAAGGTAGGGCGGCGCGCCCAGGGGGGCAGGCGAGCCCCCCACCCTTGTGGGCCCCTCGTAGCTCCACCGACCTACTTCTTTCGCCTATATATATACTCTTATACCCTGAAAACATCCAGGAGAGCCACGAAACCACTTTTCCGCTGCCGCAATCTTCTGTACCCGTGAGATCCCATTTGGGACCTTTTCCGGTGATCTGCCGGAGGGGGATTCGATCACGGAGGGCTTCTACATCAACACCATAGCCTCTCCGATGATGTGTGAGTAGTTTACCACAGACCTTCGGGTCCATAGTTATTAGCTAGATGGCTTCTTCTCTCTCTCTTTGGTTCTCAATACAAAGTTCTCCTCGATGTTCTTGGAGATCTATTCGATGTAATTCTTTTTGCGGTGTGTTTGCCGAGATCCGATGAATTGTGGGTTTATGATCAAGATTTTTTATGAACAATATTTGATTCTTCTCTGAATTCTTATATGCATGATTTGATATCTTTGCAAGTCTCTTTGAATTATCAGTTTGGTTTGGCCTACTAGATTGATCTTTCTTGCAATGGGAGAAGTGCTTAGCTTTGGGTTCAATCTTGCGGTGTTCAATCCCAGTGACAGAAAGGGAACCAACACGTATTGTATTGTTCCCATCGAGGATAAAAAGATGGGGTTTATATCATATTACTTGAGTTTATCCCTCTACATCATGTCACCTTGCCTAATGTGTTACTCTGTTCTTATGAACTTAATACTCTAGATGCATGCTAGATAGTGGTCGATGTGTGGAGTAATAGTAGTAGATGCAGAATCATTTTGGTCTAATTGATTCGGACGTGATGCCTATGTTTATGATCATGCCTAGATATTCTCATAACTATGCGCTTTTCTATCAATTGCTCGGCAGTAATTTGTTCACCCTCCGTAATATATGCTATCTTGAGAGAAGCCACTAGTGAAACCTATGGCCCCCGGGTCTACTTTACATCATATAAGTTTCCAATCTACAATTCTAGTTTACTATTTATTTTGCAATCTTTACTTTCCAATCTATACAAAAATACCAGAAATATTTATCTTATTATCTTTTCAGATCTCACTTTTGCAAGTGGCCGATTAACAACCCCTTTATCGCGTTGGTTGCAAGGTTCTTATTTTTTTGTGCAGGTACTAGGCGACTTGCATGTAGTCTCCTACTGGATTGATACCTTGGTTCTCAAAAACTGAGGGAAATACTTACGCTACTTTGTTGCATCACCCTTTCATCTTCAAGGGAAAACCAATGCATGCTCAAGAGGTAGCAATCCACTCCTAGATCATTATTGTACCCTCTTGCCAAACTCTTGGTGAGGTACACAATAGGTCTGGTACATAGCATAGCATACTTTATAGAACCTATGGCTGAGGCATAGGGAATGACTTTTCATTCTATTTCTATTTTCTGCCGTGGTCGGGTTTTGAGTCTTTACTCAACTTCACACCTGCAACACAGGCAAGAACTCCTTCTTTGACTATTCCATTTTAAACTCCTTCAAAATCTTATCAAGGTATGTACTCATTGAAAAAACTTATCAAGCTTCTTGATCTATCTCTATAGATCTTGATGCCCAATATGTAAGCAACTTCACCGAGGTCTTTCTTTGAAAAACTCCTTTCAAACACTCCTTTATGCTTTCCAGAAAATTCTACATTATTTCCGATCAACAATATGTCATTCACATATACTTATCAGAAATGATGTAGTGCTCCCACTCACTTTCTTGTAAATACAGGCCTTATCGCAAGTCTGTATAAAACCATATGCTTTGATCACTTTATCAAAGCATATATTCCAACTCCGAGATGCTTGCACCAATCCATAGATTGACAAAACCATTAAGGAAAGTAGTTTTGACATCAATTTGTTAGCATCTTTAGGATTGACAAAACCTTCTTGTTGCATCATATACAACTCTTGTTTAAGAAATCCATTCAGGAAAGTAGTTTTGACATCAATTTGCCAGATTTCATAAAATGTGGCAATTGCTAACATGGTTCGAACAGACTTAAGCATTGCTACGAGTGAGAAAATCTTATCGTAGTCAACACCTTGAACTTGTCGAAAACCCATTTGCGACAATTTGAGCTTTGTAGATAGTAACACTACTATCAGCGTCCGTTTTCCTCTTGAAGATCCATTTATTCTCAATGGCTCGCCGATCATCGGGCAAGTCAATCAAATGCCATACTTTGTTCTCATACATGGATCCCATCTCAGATTTCATGGCCTCAAGCCATTTTGCGGAATCTGGGCTCATCGTCACTTCCTCATAGTTCGCAGGTTCGTCATTAAGGACAGTAAAACTGAGCCTAAAGCGAGCTCTCTCACGCACTCAGCAATTTCGGCCGTCGGATGCGTCATTTGGATTGTTTTTGGCCGTAGGATTATTGTTTCAGAGCGATTTTTTCACAACTGGGCCAGCTGTCCTGATGGGCAGCTATTCTGGAGACTTTTTTCAAGGCCTGTCGTTGATTGGGCTTCAGTGGCCCATTCAGAGCGCTCGATGCTTCCTTGCCCATTTATCATCTGCATCCATCCAACCACGGTCAGGTGAGGACCAAGCCGAGGCGACGCTAGCGAGGGAACCGGCGGTCGAGGGGATCTAGCGGACGCCAGCCGCGCGAAGGATCCATCGCTCGAGGGAATCGGCGTCATCTCTCCTGATCTGATGGCGGTGATGGAAGGAGGAGTAACGGGCCAGCGGGCTACCAGCGACAAAGGACTTGCGGTGGCGACGGCGGGACTCAACAGATGAGTTCCGGCAGCGAGGTAGCACGGTTGGGGTGGAGAACTCGACTTCTTTACTCAAGGTATGAACTCAACCAAGTGACATCTCCCTTTGTTTCTTAATCTCCCCATCGGCCAGACAAAACCTTTCATAACTGCTTCATCTGATGTCTCTATCTCTCTACTCTGCCAGATCCTCTGCACCCACCCCTGGTGCCGCCGGCAGAAACCCTAGCAACAGCGGCCTCACCTGGCCGCGCCCTTAATCTATTGTACGCACACCCGCGGCATTGAGGATGACGCCTCCGCGAGGTTGCCACGATGAATCCCACGCCAGCGTTCTAGCCTTCCAGGTACTACCTAAGGGCGCAGGCACGAATTGCAGTGCCTCACGCACTCATCAGTGATGGTGACGGAGCCGTCGGCCATCAGGGTAGGAAAGCACCTTCGAGACGAGCAAGGGGAGTTGAGGTGCGCGAAGTGATCCAGAGGGCAGGTGCACGAGGGAATCCAGCCCGACGCGCATTAGCTGAGGCGCTTGAGGGGAGCCGATCCTGCCGACGAGGGTGTCCAGGCGACGAGGACTACAAATGCCACAGACTGGTTCTGATCTGTTGGTTTGGAGGATTCTTGTGGGCTAGATATCCATATTTGTAATTCTCTGATGTTTCCTGAAGCATGGTTGTGGGCAACGGTCCCCTGATGCTGCACGTGCTAGTATAAAAGGTCATCCGAAAGACAGTATTTGGGTCTCACATCATCAGCATCAAGTCACCAAACATATCAGCGGCTAGGGATGTCAGGGATGCCCATCAGACAATATATATGTATATCAGTACTAATATGTCCTATATTCAACATTTGGATCTAACATAGGGAACTCAAGACCTGTCCAATTAAGGCCAGATGGTTCATAGACTCCATTGATCCTTATGTTGTTCAAGAATTTCAGCATTTTTGATCTAACAATTGATTTGACAAGTCTGGGATGTGATTTTCTGGCTTGGGTAGTTATTTGTAGTACGTATTTATTTTGATAGCCAACACTTCAAAACAATGAAAATACGATCTTCTCAGGCTGAAAGCATGGACATGCTTCCCACTTTAGTAGGTACTTCTGTGCCACTGATCGATTTCAAGTAATACAACAATTCTACTGTCATTTTTTTCTTTTTGTGTCCAGTTTGCCTATCATTCTAATCACACTGTCGGTATTTCATATTCATGTTCAGACTTTCATACTCTTAAGAACTGGATGACTATCTATTTTGTGCGTTCATACTCAGATCTCTTGATTCTCTAGACAATGATGACATAGGAAATTTTAATTATATTTGTGATTTCTTCCATGGAAATTAAAATTATGTCTGTAACATCTCCAATTGATTCATGTGTATCTTCACTACTTGATTCATTATATTAATTTTAATTTCCCACACAATTAACATTATGGCGTAGTTGATTTATGGTCTGCCATATTATCTTCAGTTTTGAGATTTGTCGATGCAGTTGACGTGCCTCAGTTGAATGAAGTGAATTTGCAGATAACATAGTTAAATAGTCTCATTCAGATTTAGACTTGGGCATGGTGTCATCTCATCCGTATATAATCTTACACTGCATACTGTGGAAAATCTGAATGTCTTTTCACCACATGTGTGTTGATAATCCACAACACAAACAAAAAGGTATAAAAAGGTTGATTGCCAATTCTTTTACTTTTACTTTGTCCCTTTTTCTATGTTCATTATTTATGTCACTTCTAGATAATTGGTATAATAATTTTAGGTCATGGCTTCACCTTATGGAAATAAATCTTTCGTAGAGAAGATATTTCAACTGAGGTATCTACTACAAAACTTTGGAGAAGGAGCATACCTGGAATATTATGTTCTCTTCCTGAAAGTTTTCTCAAACTATTCATAGACAATGAAATGAAACTCAATTATTCAATTTCCTTGCGATTCGGGTAGGGATGAAAATGGAGTGGAAACTTCCCGTTTTTCCGGAGGAAAAATGGAAACGGAGAGGAGATATGAAAACGAAAATGGAAATTTGCAAAACGGAAGTGGAAATGGAAATTTTTATGCGGAAACAAAAACAAAAACAGAATGGTGTTTTCCGGTGGAACATGCATGGAAATGGAACTTTCTGTTTCCGTGAATATGGAATTTTTGTTTTTACTATAGACCAATAGCTGCTTTGTAGCCCAACCACCAAAGAGAACACAATGACAGAATTAGTAGAATGGATCTAAGGCCCAACTTCTACTACCACACATGTACTCAGCTTGACCCTATACGCAATTGTCCGGTACTACTACAATACTACGCTAAGTTGCTAACATAATGATATTATTTTGTAGCCATGTTAACAACTCATTAATTTTTTTGTGTATTTCTCTATGATTCAAGGGGTTTTTAAGTTCCGATCAACGCCTATTTCTGTTTCCGTATCTGCTTTGTATTCGCTCCGTGTCTATTTTCAATAATATCTGTTTCCGTGTTCATTTCCGGGGTTTCTGTATTCGTTTCCACTTCTGCAAAAAAATATGAAAACAAATATGATAGCACTCAATTCCGTCCGTTTCTGCTCCGTTTTCATCCCTAGATTCGGGGTGATTGAAACAAGTATCGTTGTATCTCTGTTTTTTCCATGCGATTCAGAATGATTGAAACTATTATATTTGACTGTGTCCTACCTTTTCAAATATTGGATGGGCTTAAATTCTTACTACTTGGCTTTCTTAGGGAAGAATATGATCTGGTGAATTTTAGCTCTATCGAAAAATTTGGGGATGATAAAGTGGGTTTGAGACATAACATGTCACGATGTTTCTACTATTATTTCTTCAAGTGCCTTCATGTTGTAGGCATATGTAGTTTCAGTGGTGCACTGCTTTTGCCTCAAATATTGGGAAATGATAATGCAACCAATGTCGAGCTCCAATATGGTTTCACTACTGTTAATTTTTGAACAAACACAAACTACGCTCAACCATATATGTTCATGTAAATATTACTTTCATGCTTCCCGTCCTCCCATATTTACATAATTCCTATCATTATATTGTAAAAATGGACGGGTGCAGCAACGCACGCCATCAATGATCTAGTGGTCTAGTAACATGACTTCCAGAACAGGATTACCGTACCACTCTGGTGCGGAACGTACTCTGGTTGACCTACGAGGTTCGGTAGTAACTTGATCTAAAGTTTTATGATCATCATCATTAACTTCCTCACTAATTGGTGTAGGCATCACTCGAACTGATTTCTGTGCTAAAACATTTTTCAATTTGAGAGAAGGTACAGTTACCTCATCAAGTTCTACTGTAACACCCCGGATGTAATTTACCTTATATGTATCCCAAGTCTTGCCGTTTCCGGCACTAAGTTATTTCATTTCGTCGTTGTCAGGTTTTTGTCTCCGTGTGTTTTGCCTTTGTCATGCATCTCATATCATGTCATCATGTGCATTGCATTTGCATACGTGTTCGTCTCATGCATCCGAGCATTTTCCCCGTTGTCCGTTTTGCATTCCAGCGCTCTTATGTCCTCCGGTGTCCCTTTCTACCTCTTTTCGTGTGTGGGGGTTAAACGTTTTCAGATTAGACCGAGACTTGTCATGCGGCCTTGGTTTACTACCAGTAGACCACCTGTCAAGTTTCGTGCCATTTGGGACTTCGTTTGATACTCCAACGGTTAACCGAGGGACCGAAAAGGCCTCGTGTGTGTTGCAGCCCAACACCCTTCCAATTTGGCCCAAAACTTACCAAAACCTCTCCCATCATCTAGAGCATTCGATCACGATCGCGTGGCCGCAAAGTGCACCTCATTTGGAGCTTCCTAGCTCCTCCTACCTCTATAAATAGATCCCTCCACGAAATCCCGGGTCTCCTCTCCCCCCTAACCCTAGATTTTCCCCGCGCCGTGCCGGACATGTCCAACACCGGCCGGATGCATCGCCACCGCCAATAGGAGGCCTCCACCTGTCCCACTACCGCCGTCTCTCTCCTCCGGCCCAGGCGAGCCTGCACCGGGCCCTCTAGGCCCATCGGGGCGCGCCGCCCGCCTCGGGTCGACCCGACGCCGCTCCTCGCGTCCGGCCGTCGAAGCCGCCGACCGCCTCCGCCGCGGCGCGCCTCGTCGCCGGCCGCCTCCGCATCGGCCGCTCCCCGCCGTCAGATCTCCAGCGCCACCCCACCGGACCGCTCCGCCGCGCCGGCCACCACCGCGGCGCTCCTCGCCGGCCCCGGCGAGCTCCCTCCTCTCCGGCCACCTCGTCCTTCTCCGGTGTCTACAGGAACTCCGGCGGTGCCTCAAAGTCCGTGCTCCGGTGAACAGTGCACATCGGGCCGGATCCAGATCCAGATCCGCGAGGGTTGACATTTTCCTCCCAAAACCCTTGTTTTTTTTGCATTCTTCCACATGCCATAACTCTGTCATCGTAGCTCCGATTCGTGCGTGTAGCATATCAAAATGTTCGTCTCGACGAGTACATCATTTCATCTCATTGCATCATTTTCATTTGAGCTCATCTTGATGCCCAAAATGCTGTTGGAAGAGGGCTATGTGATGAATTTGTCAGATCTGTTTCAGCAAATGGCCTTTTGTCATTTTTGCCATGATTAATGTGTGCATGCTATGATCCTGAGCTCTACATGTGTTTTGTTATATGCCATGTTATCTTTACATAGGTGCTTGCCATGTGTTTTTGTTATATTTGTGGTGACTAGCACAAGCATGCAAAGTAGCGTAATCGTTGATGCTGATTTCAGGGACTTAAAATTTCTCTAAGTCCTTGTCCTGTTTTTGTTTTTATGCGGTATGTTCATGTTGTTTCCTAGTGATCCATGCCTTTTTTGAGGATGATCAGTAAGTATGTTTTGTTATTATTGTGGTGCTCTATCCATCCATGTCCTTGTTTGAATTTATGGAGCACCCTAGCTTGAGTCAATCGAGCTCTACTTTTGCTATAAAATGATCCTGGCAGACTGTTGACATGTTTAACGATTTTGCCGAGGATGTTGCTATTGATCTGTGCATGCTATGATGTTGTTCTTGCCATGTCTAGCTTCTATGCCATGTCTTCTTGATGGGTGTATGCTTAGTTTGTCATGCCATGCTCTGTAGTGACTGCATCGAGCTCGTAAACATGCCTACTTGTTAATCTGTTTGCATGCTCCAGTTTTTCACAAAGTCTGAATCTGTTTATGTTTTTTCTATGTTCACATGCTTGCAATTGTATTTTCTGATCCCTTTTGGCTCAAGGTCACTAAGGGACTTTTGTTAAGTGCTTTGAGTAGCTTCATGCCATGCCTTGCTTTGCCATGTTCAGTTCCTGTAACATGTAGTTTTCATGCTCTAAAGATTGCTTCCTGATGATAAATTCCTGATTTGTTGTTATTTCACTAAGTCTGAAACCTATTATCATTTGCATTTTTGCCATGCTTGTTTGAACCTGTTAATGGATGAATTAGCCGTAGCTTAGTGTTCATCTTTTGTCAAGCATCATGAGTGGATCCCTGCCATGTATGTATGTTGTTGCCATGTTTGAGTGCTGTAGCATATTTATCTTGATGCATTTAGATGGCTACTTGCTGATTATCGCAGACCGGTGCCATATTTGTTTTGCTTGCCATTTCCAAACCGTGCATCCGATTCCGGTGATCTTTATATCGTTTTCAACCAAAATCACCTCACCTTTCCAGTGGCACTCTTGGATTCCAAGTTGAGGCCAGGTTCAATCATCCCTTTGCAAATCTTGCATATGCATCACATATCGCATCCCGCATATCATACCATGTTTGCATCATGTTGCTTGAGCATTGCACGTGGTTGATTGTGCTCCTTTTGCTTGTTGTTCTTGTTGGGTAGAGCAAGGAGACGAGTTCGTGAACGAGGAGCCCGTTGAGTTCGCTTTCGAGGATCAAGGCAACTCTGAAAACTTTGCAGGCAAGATGACCATACCCTCGAAATCACTTCTATCTTTGCTTGCTAGATGCTCGCTCTTTTGCTATGCCTATGCTACGATACCTACCACTTGCTTATCATGCCTCCCAAATTTCCATGTCAAACCTCTAACCCACCATGTTCTAGCAAACCATTGTTTGGCTATGTTACCGCTTTGCTCAGCCCCTCTTATAGCGTTGCTAGTTGCAGGTGAAGCTTAGAGATCGTTCCTTGTTGGAACATTGTTTATTGTTGGGATATCACAATATTATCTTGTTTATCTTAATGCACCTATATACTTGGTAAAGGGTGGAAGGCTCGGTCTTATGCCTGGTGTTTTGTTCCACTCTTGCCGCCCTAGTTTCTGTCATATCGGTGTTATGTTCCCGGATTTTGCGTTCCTTACACGGTTGGGTTATAATGGGAACCCCTTGACAATTCGCCTTGAATAAAACTCTTCCAGCAATGCCCAACATTGGTTTTACCATTCGCCACCTAGCCTTTTCCCTTGGGTTTCGCGGACTCAAGGGTCATCTTTATTTTAACCCCTATGGGCCCAACATTGGTCCAACTGAGCGATGTCCGGGGCTACCAGGGGCAACTCTGGGCTGGTCTACCCGACGTCTGGCTCATCTGAGTGTGCCCTGAGAATGAGATATGTGCAGCTCCTATCGGGATTTGTTGGCACATTCGGACGGTGTTGCTAGTTTAGTTTTACCATTGTCGAGGATGTCTTGTAACCGGGATGCTGAGTCTGATCGGATTGTCTTGGGAGAAGGAATATCCTTCGTTGACTATGAGAGCTTGTGATGGGCTAAGTTGGGACTCCCCTGCAGGGATTTGAACTTTCGAAAGCCATGCCCGCGGTTATGGCCAGATGGGAATTGTTAATGTCCGGTTGTAGATAACATGGAACTTAACTTAATTAAAATGCATCAACCGCGTGTGTAACCGTGATGGTCTCTTCTCGGCGGAGTCCGGGAAGTGAACACGGTGTTGGAGTAATGTTTGACATAGGTTGTTCTAGGATCACTTCTTGATCATAGTTGTTCGACCGTGCTTTTGCCTTCTCTTCTCGCTCTCTTTTGCGAATATGTTAGCCACCATATATGCTAGTTGCTTGCTGTAGCTCCACCTCATACCTTTGCCTTACCTATAAGCTTAAATAGTCTTGATCGCGAGGGTGTGAGATTGCTGAGTCCCCGTGACTCACAGATTCCTTCCAAACCAGATGTAGGGACCGATGATACCATTCCAGATTATATGACCGAGCTCAAGTGGGAGTTCGATGAAGACTCTCGCCGTTACTACGTGTCTTTCCCAGATGATCAGTAGTGGTGCCCAGTTGGGGCGATCGGGGACTTTGTCGCATTTGGGGTTTGATCTTTATTTTGGTACCATAGTTGGACCCTGAGTGTATTGGACGATAATAATGACTTATTTATGTATTTGTGTGATGTGGCGAGTGTAAGCCAACTATGTACTTTCCCCTTTATTCATTTACATGGGTTCTTGTGAAGATTACCTGACTTGCGACATTGCTTTCAATGCGGTTATGCCTCTAAGTCGTGCTTCGACACGTAGGAGATATAGCCGCATCGAGGGTGTTACATCTACTTTCGTCCTACTCACTTTTTTCAAGAGAAACTCCTTCTCTAGAAAGGATCCATTCTTAGCAACAAAATATCTTGCCTTCGGATCTGTGATGGAAGGTGTACCCAATAGTTTCTTTTGGGTATCCTATGAAGACACAGTTCTCCGATTTGGGTTCGAGCTTATCAATTTGAAACTTTTTCGCATAAGCATCGCAACCCCAAACTTTAAGAAACAACAGCTTTGGTTTCTTGACAAACCATAGTTCATACGGTGTCATCTCAACGGATTTATATGGTGCCCTATTTAATGTGAATGCAGCTGTCTCTAATGCATAACCCAAAATGATAGTGGTAAATCGGTAAGAGACATCATAGATCGCACCATATCCAATAAAGTACAATTACGACGTTCAGACACACCACTGAAGGAAATATGCCGTAGAGGCAATAATAAAGTTATTATTTATTTCCTTATATCATGATAAATGTTTATTATTCATGCTAGAATTGTATTAACCGGAAACATAATACATGTGTGAATACATAGACAACCAGATTGTCACTAGTATGCCTCTACTTGACTAGCTCGTTGATCAAAGATGGTTATGTTTCCTAACCATAGACATGAGTTGTCATTTGATTAATGGGGTCACATCATTAGGAGAATGATGTGATTGACATGACCCATTCCGTTAGCTTAGCACACGATCGTTTAGTATTCTGCTATTGCTTTCTTCATGACTTATGCATGTTCCTATGACTATGAGATTATGCAACTCCCGTTTACCGGAGGAACACTTTGTGTGCTACCAAACATCACAATGTAACTGGGTGATTATAAATGTGCTCTACAGGTGTCTCCAAAGGTACTTGTTGGGTTGGCGTATTTCGAGATTAGGATTTGTCACTCCGATTGTCGGAGAGGTATCTCTGGGCCCTCTCGGTAATGCACATCACTTAAGCCTTGCAAGCATTGCAACTAATGAGTTAGTTGCGTGATGATGTATTACGGAACGAGTAAAGAGACTTGCCGGTAACGAGATTGAACTAGGTATTGAGATACCGATGATCGAATCTCGGGCAAGTAACATACCGATGACAAAGGGAACAACATATGTTGTTGTGCGGTTTGACCGATAAAGATCATCATAGAATATGTGGGAGCCAATATGAGCATCCAGGTTCCACTATTGGTTATTGACCGGAGACGTGTCTCGGTCATGTCTACATAGTTCTCGAACCTGTAGGGTCCGCACGATTAACGTTACGATGACGGTTATATTATGAGTTTATATGTTTTGATGTACCTAAGGTTGTTCGGAGTCCCAGATGTGATCAAGGACATGACGAGGAGTCTCTAAATGGTCGAGTCATGAAGATTGAAATATTTGAAGCCTATGTTTGGATGTCGGAAGTGTTCCAGGTGGAATCGGGATTTTACCGGAGTACCGAGAGGTTACCGGAACCCCCCGGGAGCTTAATGGGCCTATATGGGCCTTAGTGGAAATAGAGGGAAGCAAGGGGAGTGTGGGGCGCGCCCCCCAAGGCCCAAACCAAATTGGTTTAGGGCAAGGGGAGCCGGCCCCCTCTTTCCTTCTTCCCCTCTCTCTTTCCTTCTCCCGAATCCTATTCCAACTAGGAAGGGGGGGAGTCCTACTCCCGATGGGAGTAGGACTCCTCCTGGCGCGCCCTTTTCCCTGGCCGGCCCACCCCCCTTGCTCCTTTATATACGGGGGCAGGGGCACCCCAGAGACACAACAATTGATCTGTTTGATCTTTTAGCCGTGTGCGGTGCCCCCCTCCACCATAGTCCACCTCGATAATACTGTAGTGGTGCTTAGGCGAAGCCCTGCGTTGGTAGAACATCAACATCGTCACCACGCCATCGTACTGACGAAACTCTCCCTCAACACTCGGCTGGATCGGAGTTCGAGGGACGTCATCGGGCTAAACGTGTGCTGAACTCGGAGGTGCCGTACGTTCGGTACTTGATCGGTCGGATCGTGAAGACGTACGACTACATCAACCGCGTTGTGCTAACGCTTCCACTTTCGGTCTACGAGGGTACGTGGACAACACTCTCCCCTCTCGTTGCTATGCATCACCATGATCTTGCGTGTGCGTAGGAATTTTTTTGAAATTACTATGTTCCCCAACAGTGGCATCCGAGCCAAGTTTTATGCGTAGATGTCATATGCACGAGTAGTACACAAGTGAGTTGTGGGCGATATAAGTCATACTGCTTACCAGCATGTCATGCTTTGGTTCGGCGGTATTGCTGGATGAAGCGGCCTGGACCGACATTACGCGTACGCTTACGCGAGACTGGTTCTACCGACGTGCTTTTCACACAGGTGGCTGGTGGGTGTCAGTTTCTCCAACTTTAGTTGAACCAAGTGTGGCTACGCACGGTCCTTGCGAAGGTTAAAACATCACCAACTTGACAAACTATCGTTGTGGTTTTGATGAGTAGGTAAAACCGGTTCTTGCTAAGCCCGTAGCAGCCACGTAAAACTTGCAACAACAAAGTAGAGGACGTCTAACTTGTTTTTGCAGGGCATGTTGTGATGTGATATGGTCAAGACATGATGCGAAATTTTATTGTATGAGATGATCATGTTTTGTAACCGAGTTATCGGCAACTGGCAGGAGCCATATGGTTGTCGCTTTATTGTATGCAATGCAATCGCCCTGTAATGCTTTACTTTATCACTAAGCGGTAGCGATAGTCGTGGAAGCATAAGATTGGCGAGACGACAATGATGCTACGATGGAGATCAAGGTGTCACGCCGGTGACGATGGTGATCATGACGGTGCTTCGGAGATGGAGATCACAAGCACAAGATGATGATGGCCATATCATATCACTTATATTGATTGCATGTGATGTTTATCTTTTATGCATCTTATCTTGCTTTGATTGACGGTAGCATTATAAGATGATCTCTCACTAAATTTCAAGATAAAAGGGTTCTCCCTGAGTATGCACCATTGCCAAAGTTCGTCGTGCCCAGACACCACATGATGATCGGGTGTGATAAGCTCTACATCCATCTACAACGGGTGCAAGCCAGTTTTGCACACGCAGAATACTCAGGTTAAACTTGACAAGCCTAGCATATGCAGATATGGCCACGGAACACTGAGACCTAAAGGTCGAGCGTGAATCATATAATAGATATGATCAACATAGTGATGTTCACCATTGAAAACTACTCCATTTCACGTGATGATCGGTTATGGTTTAGTTGATTTGGATCACGTGATCACTTAGAAGATTAAAGGGATGTCTTTCTAAGTGGGAGTACTTAAGTAATATGATTAATTGAACTTAAATTTATCATGAACTTAGTACCTGATAGTATCTTGCTTGTATATGTTTGATTGTAGATAGATGGCCCGTGCTGTTGTTCCGTTGAATTTTAATGCGTTCCTTGAGAAAGCAAAGTTGAAAGATGATGGTAGCAATTACACGGACTGTGTCCGTAACTTGAGGATTATCCTCATTGCTGCTCAGAAGAATTACGTCCTGGGAGCACCACTGAGTGCCGGGCCTGCTGCTGATGCAACTGCAGACGTTAAGAACGCCTGACAGAGCAAAGCTGATGACTACTCGATAGTTCAGTGTGCCATGCTTTACGGCTTAGAACCGGGACTTAAACGACGTTTTGAACGTCATGGAGCATATGAGATGTTCCAGGAGTTGAAGTTAATATTTCAAGCAAATGCCCGGATTGAGAGATATGAAGTCTCCAATAAGTTCTACAACTACAAGATGGAGGAGAATAGTTATGTCAGTGAGCATATACTCAGAATGTCTGGGTACCATAATCACTTGACTCAGCTGGGAGTTAATCTTTCGGTTGGTAGTGTCATTGACAGAGTTCTTCAATCACTGCCACCAAGCTACAAAAGCTTTGTGATGAACTATAATATGCAAAGGATGAATAAGACAATTCCCGAGCTCTTCGCAATGCTAAAAGCTGCGGAGGTAGAAATCAAGAAGGAGCATCAAGTGTTGATGGTCAATAATACCACCAGTTTCAAGAAAAAGGGTAAAGGGAAGAAGAAGGGGAACTTCAAGAAGAACATCAAGCAAGTTGCTGCTCAGGAGAAGAAACCCAAGTCTGGACGTAAGCCTGAGACTGAGTGCTTCTACTGCAAGCAGACTGGTCACTGGAAGCGGAACTGCCCCAAGTATTTGGCGGATAAGAAGGATGGCAAGGTGAACAAAGGTATATGTGATATACATGTTATTGATGTGTACCTTACTAGAGCTCGCAGTAGCACCTGGGTATTTGATACTGGTTCTGTTGCTAATATTTGCAACTCAAAACAGGGACTACGGATTAAGCAAACACTGGCAAAGGACGAGGTGACGATGCACGTGGGAAATGGTTCCAAAGTCGATGTGATCGCAGTCGGCACGCTACCTCTACATCTACCTTCGGGATTAGTATTAGACCTAAATAATTGTTATTTGGTGCCAGCATTGAGCATGAACATTATATCTGGATCTTGTTTGATGCGAGACGGTTATTCATTTAAATCAGAGAATAATGGTTGTTCTATTTATATGAGTAATATCTTTTATGGTCATGCACCCTTGAAGAGTGCTCTATTTTTGATGAATCTCGATAGTAGTGATACACATATTCATAATGTTGAAGCCAAAAGATGCAGAGTTGATAATGATAGTGCAACTTATTTGTGGCACTGCCGTTTAGGTCATATCGGTATAAAGCGCATGAAGACACTCCATACTGATGGACTTTTGGAACCACTTGATTATGAATCACTTGGTACTTGCGAACCGTGCCTCATGGGCAAGATGACTAAAACACCGTTCTTCGGTACTATGGAGAGAGCAACAGATTTGTTGGAAATCGTACATACAGATGTATGTGGTCCGATGAATGTTGAGGCTCGTGGCGCATATCGTTATTTTCTCACCTTCACAGATGATTTAAGCAGATATGGGTATATCTACTTAATGAAGCATAAGTCTGAAACATTTGAAAAGTTCAAAGAATTTCAGAGTGAAGTTGAAAATCATCGTAACAAGAAAATAAAGTTTCTACGATCTGATCGTGGAGGAGAATATTTGAGTTATGAGTTTGGTCTACATTTGAAACAATGCGGAATAGTTTTGCAACTCACACCACCCGGAACACCACAGCGTAATGGTGTGTCTGAACATCGTAATCGTACTTTACTAGATATGGTGCGATCTATGATGTCTCTTATAGATTTACCGCTATCATTTTTGGGTTATGCTTTAGAGACGGCCACATTCACGTTAAATAGGGCACCATCGAAATCCATTGAGACAACGCCTTATGAATTGTGGTTTGGCAAGAAAACAAAGTTGTCGTTTCTGAAAGTTTGGGGCTGCGATGCTTATGCAAAAAAGCTTCAACCTGATAAGCTCGAACCCAAATCGGAGAAATGTGTCTTCATAGGATACCCAAAGGAGACTGTTGGGTATACCTTCTATCACAGATCCAAAGGCAAGACATTCGTTGCTAAGAATGGATCCTTTCTAGAGAAGGAGTTTCTCTCGAAAGAAGTGAGTGGGAGGAAAGTGGAACTTGATGAGGCAACTATACCTGCTCCACTATTGGAAAGTAGTTCATCACAGAAACCGGTTTCTGTGACGCCTACACCAATTAGTTAGGAAGTTAATGATGATGATCATGGAACTTCAGATCAAGTTACTACCGAACCTCGTAGATCAACCAGAGTAAGATCCGCACCAGAGTGGTACGGTAATCCTGTTCTGGAAATCATGCTACTAGATCATGATGAACCTACGAACTATGAAGAAGCGATGGTGAGCCCAGATTCCGCAAAATGGCTTGAGGCCATGAAATCTGAGATGGGATCCATGTATGAGAACAAAGTATGGACTTTGGTTGACTTGCCCGATGATCGACAAGCAATTGCGAATAAATGGATCTTCAAGAAGAAGACTGACGCTGACGATAATGTTACTGTCTATAAAGCTCGACTTGTTGCAAAAGGTTTTCGACAAGTTCAAGGGATTGACTACGATGAGACCTTCTCACCTGTAGCAATGCTTAAGTCTGTCCGAATCATGTTAGCAATTGTTGCATTTTATGATTATGAAATTTGGCAAATGGATGTAAAAACTGCATTCCTGAATGGATTTCTGGAAGAAGAGTTGTATATGATGCAACCAGAAGGTTTTGTCGATCCAAAGGGAGCTAACAAAGTGTGCAAGCTCTAGCGATCCATTTATGGACTGGTGCAAGCCTCTCGGAGTTGGAATAAACGCTTTGATAGTGTGATCAAAGCATTTGGTTTTATATAGACTTTTGGAGAAGCCTGTATTTACAAGAAAGTGAGTGGGAGCTCTGTAGCATTTTTGATATTATATGTGGATGACATATTGCTAATTGGAAATGATATAGAATTTCTGGATAGCATAAAGGGATACTAGAATAAGAGTTTTTCAATGAAAGACCTCGGTGAAGCTGCTTACATATTGGGCATCAAGATCTATAGAGATAGATCAAGACGCTTAATTGGACTTTCACAAAGCACATACATTGACAAAGTTTTGAAGAAGTTCAAAATGGATCAAGCAAAGAAAGGGTTCTTGCCTGTATTACAAGGTGTGAAGTTGAGTAAGACTCAATGCCCGACCACTGCAGAAGATAGAGAGAAAATGAAAGATGGTCCCTATGCTTCAGCCATAGGCTCTATCATGTATGCAATGCTATGTACCAGACCTGATGTGTGCCTTGCTATAAGTCTAGCAGGGAGGTACCAAAGTAATCCAGGAGTGGATCACTGGACAGCGGTCAAGAACATCCTGAAATACCTAAAAAGGACTAAGGATATGTTTCTCGTTTATGGAGGTGACAAAGAGCTCATCGTAAACGGTTACGTTGATGCAAGCTTTGACACTGATCCGGACGATTCTAAATCGCAAACCGGATACGTGTTTACATTAAACGGTGGAGCTGTCAGTTGGTGCAGTTCTAAACAAAGTGTTGTGGCGGTATCTACATGTGAAGCGGAGTACATAGCTGCTTCGGAAGCAGCAAATGAAGGAGTCTGGATGAAGGAGTTCATATCTGATCTAGGTGTCATACCTAGTGCATCGGGTCCAATGAAAATCTTTTGTGACAATACTAGTGCAATTGCCTTCACGAAGGAATCCAGATTTCACAAGTGAACCAAACACATCAAGAGACGCTTCAATTCCATCCGGGATTTAGTCCAGGTGGGAGACATAGAAATTTGCAAGATACATATGGATCTGAATGTTGCAGACCCATTGACTAAGCCTCTTCCACGAGCAAAACATGATCAACACCAAGGCTCCATGGGTGTTAGAATCATTACTGTGTAATCTAGATTATTGACTCTAGTGCAAGTGGGAGACTGAAGGAAATATGCCCTAGAGGCAATAATAAAGTTATTATTTATTTCCTTATATCATGATAAATGTTTATTATTCATGCTAGAATTGTATTAACTGGAAACATAATACATGTGTGAATACATAGACAAACAGATTGTCACTAGTACGCCTCTACTTGACTAGCTCGTTGATCAAAGATGGTTATGTTTCCTAACCATAGACATGAGTTTTCATTTGATTAACGGGGTCACATCATTAGGAGAATGATGTGATTGACATGACCCATTCCGTTAGCTTAGCACACGATCGTTTAGTATTCTGCTATTGCTTTCTTCATGACTTATACATGTTCCTATGACTATGATATTATGCAACTTCCGTTTACCGGAGGAACACTTTGTGTGCTACCAAACGTCACAACATAACTGGGTGATTATAAAGGTGCTCTACAGGTGTCTCCAAAGGTACTTGTTGGGTTGGCATATTTCGAGATTAGGATTTGTCACTCCGATTGTCAGAGAGGTATCTCTGGGCCCTCTCGGTAATGCACATCACTTAAGCCTTGCAAGCATTACAACTAATGAGTTAGTTGCGGGATGATGTATTATGGAACGAGTAAAGAGACTTGCCGGTAACGAGATTGAACTAGGTATTGAGATACCGACGATCGAATCTCGGGCAAGTAACATACCGATGACAAAGGGAACAACATATGTTGTTGTGCGGTTTGACCGATAAAGATCTTCGTACAATATGTGGGAGCCAATATGATCATCCAGGTTCCGCTATTGGTTATTGACCGGAGACGTGTCTCGGTCATGTCTACATAGTTCTCGAACCCGTAGGGTCCGCACGCTTAACATTACGATGATGGTTATATTATGAGTTTATATATTTTGATGTAACGAAGGTTGTTCGGAGTCCCGGATGTGATCAAGGACATGACGAGGAGTCTCGAAATGGTCGAGACATGAAGATTGATATATTGGAAGCCTATGTTTGGATGTCGGAAGTGTTCCGGGTGAAATCGGGATTTTACCGGAGTACTGGAGGTTACCGGAACCCCCCGGGAGCTTAATGGGCCTATATGGGCCTTAGTGGAAATAGAGGGAAGCAAGGGGAGTTTGGGGCGCACTCCCCCAAGGCCCAAACCGAATTGGTTTAGGGCAAGGGGAGCCGGCCCCCTCTTTCCTTCTTCTCCTCTCTCTTTCCTTCTCCCGAATCCTATTCCAACTAGGAAAGGGGGGAGTCCTACTCCCGGTGGGAGTAGGACTCCTCCTGGCGCGCCCTTCTCCCTGGTCGGCCGCACCCCCCCATGCTCCTTTATATACGGGGGCAGGGGGGCACCCCAGAGACACACCAATTGATCTGTTTGATCTTTTAGCCGTGTGCGGTGCCACCCTCCACCATAGTCCACATTGATAATACTGTAGCGGTGCTTAGACGAAGCCCTGCGTCGGTAGAACATCAACATCGTTACCATGCCGTCGTGCAGACGAAACTCTCCGTCAACACTCGGCTGGATCAGAGTTCGAGGGACGTCATCGGGCTGAACGTGTGCTGAACTCGGAGGTGCCGTACGTTCGGTACTTGATCGGTCAGATCGTGAAGACGTACGACTACATCAACCGCGTTGTGCTAACGCTTCTGCTTTCGGTCTACGAGGGTATGTGGACAACACTCTCCCCTCTCGTTGCTATGCATCACCATGATCTTGCGTGTGCATAGGAAATTTTTTTGAAATTACTATGTTCCCCAACAATTATGTTGTGGTGTTCCAGGTGGCGTGAGTTGCAAAACTATTCCACATTGTTTCAAATGAAGACCAAACTCGTAACTCAAATATTCGCCTCCGCGATCAGATCGTAGAAACTTTATTTCCTTGTTACGATGATTTTCCACTTCACTCTGAAATTCTTTGAACTTTTCAAACGTTTCAGACTTATGTTTCATCAAGTAGATATACCCATACATTCTCAAATCATCTGAAGTTCAGAAAATAACGATACCCGCAGCGAGCCTCAACACTCATCGGATCATGTACATCAGTATGTATTATTTCCAATAAGTCAGTTGCTCGCTCCATTGTTCCGGAGAACAGAGTCTTAGTCATCTTTCCCATGAGGCATGGATTGCAAGCATCAAGTGATTCATAATCAAGTGATTCCAAAAGCCCATCAGCATGGAGTTTCTTCATGCGCTTTACACCAATATGACCTAAACAGCAGTGCCACAAATATGTTTCACTATCATTATCAACTTTGCATCTTTTGGCGTCAATATTATGAATATGTGTATCACTACGATCGAGATTCAATAAACCATTCACCTTGGGTGTATGGCCACAGAAGGTTTTATTCATGTAAATAGAATAACAATTGTTCTTTGACTTAAATGAATAACCGTATTCCAATAAACATGATCCAATCATATTATGCTGAACACAAACACCAAATAATATTTATTTTAGGTTCAACACTAATCCCGAAGGTAAATGTCGGAGTAATGGCCACGGGTAGGCTAACCCCGGCCCAGAACCTTTCAATACATTGAGGCAGACTGCGCCCCTCGAGACTCCAGGACGAAGAGCCGCCTTCTCAGGAGTCGGCGGCGAGGCGGCCGATTGCCCACTCGCGGCTGAGTCCCAGGAGCGGCTTCAGGATAAAGCCGACTCCTGACTGGCGACTTCAAGAGAAGCCGGCCTTGGGGAGTCGGCCCGCGACGCCAACAACCCCCATGCCCTCATAAAGAGGAACGAGACGGGGAGTGGCCATAGTAAGGTCCACTCCCACCCCTTTTTCAAGGGCAGGCGTGGCTATAGTACGCCGTACCTGCGGAGATCTCCGCGCGGTGCGACACTATTGCCATGCCGGCCCTGACGTCAGCCCAAGGTGGCGGAGCCCTGTGCCCACGATGGCCTGCTGGTACGACCCAGGGATGATGGGTCCCACCAATCGGCGGGCGTACGAAAGACGGCGAAAGCACCACCAGTCGGCCCGAATGGGAGTCGGCCACCAGAAGTCGGCCGGCCCCTCCCACGGGCCCCACGCGCCATTAATCAGACACGACAAGTAGTGGCCATAGTGATCGCCTGCCAGACGGCGGAGCTGTCGCCACGACCTCATGACCGAGCCTGCATCATTAGAGGCACGACTACAGTAATCTACAGCCGGCAAGACCCGCCCGCGGCGGATGCGGCCTGTCGGCTCCCTACTGAGCCAGTCGGCGGGCCCCAGGAGTCAGCGGATAAGACGGCGACCAGAGAGACTGACGGCTGGGCCCGCGCCCAGCCGGATTACCATTGTACCCCTGGGGGGTAGGCCTATATAAACCCCCCAGGGCATCCATGCAAAGGGTTGGAATCCATTAGCACTAGACCAGATCATATAGGAAGGAGAGAGCTAGCCTTGCCTTCTCCTACCTCCAGGAAACAGCTCGAGGAGCAACCATGTAAACGCTTTGCCATAGTGATCATGCAGAGACCCCGTAGAGCAGCAGTAGGGGTATTATCTCCCCGGAGAGCCCTGAAGTTGGGTAAGATTTGCCGGCGTGCATGTCTTCGCCTTATCCCGTTTCCAGGCACCGGCGACGTTCTACTCGCCCCCACCATGATAAGCCATCCTTTGGCATATGTCGCACCCAACCCTCGACATTTGGCGCCCACCGTGGGGCCTGGTGCACCGTCGTCCGGAGACCTGCTTTGGACGGGAACCCTTTTTCTCCCTGGCGAGCGCAGCCAGCCCGGCACGCCAGACGGAGTTTGCACTGACGCGCTGCACGGCGCTGAGATCGCCTGCGCAGCCAGCTGCCTCGCCGATCTTGTCGGTGAGGTTTGCCTCTTCGATGAACCTGCATCCAACGCAGGCACGGGCGGCCCCGAGAGCCTCCTCGCGGGCCTCCTCGACCAACTCCACGTCGCCGGCGAGCCTGCCATGGACTTGGTGTCTGTAGGCTCCACCGACCCGATGCTGGTCGACTCTGACACCGCGTCGCTCGACACGTTCCCCACCAACGTGGTGGTCTACGACGAGCCTCTCCCTCGTGCGGAGAGCGACAGAAGCACCGTCACTGAGGTGCTCGTCATCGGTCATGACGAGCCTCCTGGCGGAGGATCGCATGACCCACTTGGCGCGGCGCTGCAAGACCTGACTGTGCCCATTCCAGAAGACGCTGACGCGGAGACGTTGGAGGCGCGTCGCCTTCAGCTCGTCGAAGGCGCGAAGAAGCTGGCTAGCATGAGACACTTGTCAAAAGCCTACCAGCATGAGATGGATCATGCTGTGGGTGGCTCGCCAGCCCCAGCTGGGCCCAGCCGCCTTGGCGCAGTCCAGCAGCGCGGCGTGGCCATCGCCAACCTGTTCAAGGCAAATCGCCCTGTGTACGCCACACCTGCGGAGAACATTCGAGCCGCCCAGGCGGCGGCGGACGAGCTGGACAACTTCGAGGGCGAAGAGCGCCGCCTGATGACGGAGCGAGTCCAGCGGCTCCTCGACGCGGCTGCCGCACAGAACGAGGCTGGCTGCTCCACGGAGGTGCCGCAGCGACAAAACGACGACCCGCCTCCACGCCGAGATCAAGGCGCGACGTCTCGGACGCCGACTAGCGGCGCCCGAGGAAGGAAAGACAAGGATCCGGCTATCAGCCACAGTCGGACTCACATTACCATAGAGCGCGACCATGACGGCCGCCCGAGAGCAGTGGAACGACGGGACGACTGTCCTCCTACTCCTCGTCGCAAGGAAAGGCGAGTCTTCCTGCCGCCTGTTGACCATCCGACTCTCGGCGACCGCCTTGGCCATCGAGAGTGAGTCGGAGAAAACGACGCCCGCCACCGGATCGACCGACTTCACCGATCCCTGGCGCTGGAAGAAGAAGACGAGTTGGGTCCGCCTTGTTTCGGGCCCCGCATTCGAGACGAGCCCTTTCCCAAAGGGTTCACGCTCCCGAGAGACACGCCCAAGTACACCGGCTCCGTGAAGCCGGAGGACTGGCTGGTTGACTACTCCACGGCCGTCAACATAGCGAACGGCAACAAACGTGTCGCCGTAAAATATGTTCCGCTCATGCTCCAGGGCACGGCCCGGACATGGCTGAATAGCCTGAAGCCCCGCAGCATCAACAGCTGGGTCGACTTCACCGATGCATTCGTCCGCAACTTCACAAGCACGTACAAGTGTCCTCCCAAGCCTCGTCAGCTTTCCTTGTGCATGCAAGGCCCCAATGAGTCGACTCACGACTACCTCACGCACTGGGCCGAGCTTCGGAACTCCTGCGAGGGCGTGCACGAGGTGCAGGCTATCGAGTACTTCACCGCCGGGTGCAGAGAAGGCACCCTCCTCAAGCACAAGCTCCTCTACGACGAGCCAGAAACCCTCGACGAGCTGCTGATCATAGCAGGCAAGTATGCCACGGCCGACTCCTCCATGAACGCCGAGATTCAAGTTAGCGTGACTGGCAAAGTGGCCCCTCAGGCTCCAAGAACTCCGGCAGGAGACACCAGTCGGCGGCAACAGAAGAACGACCACAAGCGCAAGGCCCCACAGCCCGTTTCCAGCAGCCGGCAGGTGGCGACAGTTGAAGACCAGCAGCCGGATGGGCAGCCTCCACCCAAGCGACAGAAAGGTGGCAAGCCCAACTGGTTGCCGGCTTTCTCATATGAGCAGACTCTGGATGGTCCTTGCAAGTTCCACGGCGGCGCGAAGCCGTCGAATCATACCACCTGGAAGTGCCACTGGCTCAACAGGATCGCCAAAGGAGACGGCCTCCTACCTCCTCCGCCTGCTGGGCAGCAGCCTCTGCCTCCGCCCCAGCAGCCGGCTCTTAGGCCAGTCGGCGCAGTACAAGACGAGTACCCCGAAGAGCACGGAGCGTACGTGATATTTACCAGCGTGGCTGACGATCGACGCAGCAGGCGGCTGCAGCGACAAGAGGTGAATGCAGTAGCATCAGAGACACCAGAGTTCATGCACTAGTCCGAGAAGCCTATCAGCTGGAGCAGAGCTGATCACCCAGAGGTGATGCCGAGTCCGGGCTCTTATGCTTTGGTCTTGGATGCCACCTTTGCCACGGATAGACAAGCTGCTCGTTTCTTGCGAGTTGTGATAGATGGAGGCAGCAGCATCAACATCCTGTACAAGGACACCATGGAGAAGTTAGGAATCAAGCAAAGACAGCTTCAGAACAGCCGGATTGTGTTCCACGACATTGTTCCTGGTCTTTCCTGCTCACCAATCGGCAAGATCCTGATGGACGTCCTCTTTGGAGACAAAGATCACTTCCGCCGAGAGTCAGTTTGGTTTGAGGTGGTGGACCTCGAGAGCCCCTACCATGCATTACTTGGCCGACCCGCCCTGGCCAAGTTCATGGCGGTCCCCCACTACGCCTACCTCAAAATGAAGATGCCCAGTTCCAGGGGGATTCTGACCGTAGCCGGCGACTACCAGAAGTCGTATGCCTATGCGGCTGAGAGTAGTCGGCTGGTCGAGTCCCTGGTGATCGCAGCCGAGAAGCGGCTCCTTGACCGGGTTGTGGCGATGGCTGGCAAGCAGCTAGAGGTGTCGCCTAACCCAAAGGAGTCGGAGGCTGAGGGTTCGTTCAAGCTGACCAAAGAGACAAAGAAGATACCCTTGGATCCGGAGCACCCAGAGAGGTACGCTGTCATAGGCGCAAACCTCGACAGCAAATAGGAAGGCGAGCTCGTCGATTTCCTCCATGAGAATCGGGACATCTTCGCATGGTCCCCCAAAGACATGCCAGGTGTACCGACGGAATTCGCCGAGCACAAGTTACATGTTCGATCTGATGCAAAGCCGGTCAAGCAGCCCTTGTGCCGCCTATCAGAAGAAAAGAGAAGAGTTGTTGGAGAAGAGATAACCCGCCTCCTAGCAGCCGGCTTCATTATGGAAGTATTCTTTCCAGAGTGGCTAGCCAACCCGGTCCTGGTACTGAAGAAGAACAAGCAGTGGCGAATGTGTATTGACTACACAAGCCTCAACAAGGCTTGCCCCAAGGACCCGTTTGCTTTACCAAGAATTGATCAGGTGATAGACTCCACAGCCGGATGCGAGCTGTTGAGCTTTTTGGATGCATATTCAGGATATCACCAGATCAAGCTGAACCCGGCTGACAGACTGAAGACCGCCTTCATCACGCCATTTGGAGCCTTCTGCTACCTCACCATGACGTTCGGCTTGAGGAATGCCGGCGCCACCTTTCAGCGTTGCATGCAGAAGTGCCTCCTCAAGCAACTCGGCAGAAACGCCCACGTCTACGTGGACGATGTGGTGGTGAAAACGGAGAAGCGTGGAACACTGCTGGAAGACCTCAAGGAGACCTTTGAGAACCTGCGCCGATTCCAGATCAAGCTCAACCCTGAGAAGTGCATCTTTGGAGTACCAGCCGGCCAACTCCTTGGCTTCCTGGTCTCTGAACGCGGCATAGAGTGCAACCCTGTAAAGATCAAGGCCATTGAGAGGATGGAGGTACCCAGCTGACTGCTGGACGTGCAAAAGTTCACCGACTGCTTGGCGTCCATCAGCCGATTCATCAGTCGGCTGGGCGAGAAAGCTCCCCCCTTATACCAGCTCATGAAGAAGACCACTTTTTTTCGAGTGGAACCACAAGGCGGACGAAGCTTTTCTCCAGTTGAAGAAGATGTTGACTACTCCACCCATTCCGGCGGCTCCGACTCCTAAGGAGCCTATGCTCCTGTACATCGCCGCCACCAGCCGGGTAGTGAGCACAGTCATTGTAGTGGAACGCAAGGAGGAAGGCAAGGCACTACCTGTCCAGAGACCGGTATATTACCTGAGTGAAGTGCTATCGGCCTCCAAGCAGAACTACCCCCACTACCAGAAGATGTGCTATGGTGTGCACTTTGCCGCCAAGAAATTGAAGCCTTACTTTCAAGAGCATCCAATCACTGTGCTCTGCACGGCCCCACTTGCCGAGATCATCGGAAGCCGAGATGCTTCTGGCCGAGTGGCCAAATGGGCCATAGAGCTGGCTCCCTACACCATCCACTACCAGCCCCGCACCACTATCAAGTCACAAGCACTGGCCGACTCCCTCGTCGACTGGGCCGAGACCCAGTACCTACCTTCAGCGCCCGACTCCACCCATTGGCGGATGCATTTCGACGGCTCCAAGATGCGCACCGGCTTGGGAGCCGTCGTCGTCCTCACTTCCCCTAAGGGCGACAAGCTCAAATATGCACTGCAAATCCACTTTGCAGCCTCCAACAACGTCGCCGAGTACGAAGCGCTAATTCACGGGCTCCGACTTGCCAAAGAACTTGGCATTCGCTGGATCCTGTGTTATGGCGACTCGGACTTAGTGGTCCAGCAGTCGTCTGGCGACTGGGACGCCAAAGATGCAAACATGGCGAGTCACCGTTTCCTCGTGCAGCAACTCAGCGGATATTTCGAGGGGTGCGAGTTCCTCCATGTGCCAAGAAACGGCAACGACCAAGCAGACGCCTTGGCACGAATCGGCTCTACCCGCCAAGCAATACCATCCGGCGTCGCCCTTCAACGCCTCCTCAAGCCGTCTGTCAAGCCTTCACCAGAATCAGACTCCATCTTTCTGCCGGCTCCTCCCAAAGAAGTCGGATCCGACTCCAGAGCCCCGGCAGACGGTACAGGGATTTTGGCAGATGGCTCCAAAGCCGCCACAGTCGAGGCCGGCCCAGGGACTGCAGAACCCGGCCCGAGGACTACGGCGGCCGGCCCAAAGACTCCAGAACTCGGCCCAAGAGCTGCACCAGTCGGCCCGAGGACTTCATTAATCCAGCAAGCGGTTGTTGACTCCAGCCCGCCGCCTCCCAGCCCAGCTGCCCTCGTCCAAGTCGCAGTTCTGGCAGTCGAAGAAATAGCAGCACTCTCATGGGCCCAGCCCATCCTTAAATTCCTGGTGAGCAAAGAGCTGCCGACTGATGAGACCTTAGCTCGGCAAGTACAACGCCGAGCGGCAGCCTACACCATAGTCAATAGAGAGCTGGTCAGGTGCAGCGTCACTGGTCTCTACCAGCGCTGCGTAGAGCCAAAGCAAGGCCAAGCAATTCTCAAAGACATCCATCAAGGCGAGTGCGGCCACCATGCGGCTTCAAGAGCACTCATCGCCAAAGCTTTCCGACACGGTTTCTTTTGGCCAACGGCCTTAGAAGAGGCCAAGGAATTGGTCCAAAAATGCAAAGGGTGCCAGAAGTTCCGCTCCAAGCCGCATCAGCCGGCTTCTGCACTCAAGACCATCCCCATTGCCTGGCCTTTCGCAGTTTGGGGTCTAGACATGGTGGGACCATTCAAGACGGCACGAGGTGGCTTAACTCACTTACTTGTCGCGGTGGACAAGTTCACCAAGTGGATAGAAGCGAAGCCAATCAAGAAACTGAACGGTCCGACTGCCGTGACTTTCATCTCCGACATCACAATTCGGTACGGCATACCACACATCATCATCACCGACAACGGCACGAATTTTGACAAAGGCGCCTTGGCCGGTTTCTGTGCGACACAGGGCATCCGACTGGACCTAGCATCCGTCGCCCATCCACAGTCAAACGGCCAGGTGGAGCAAGCAAACGGCCTCATCCTGTCCGGCATCAAGTCCCGACTGATCGAGCCTCTGGAGCGCTCGGCTGGCTGCTAGCTCGATGAGTTGCCAGCCGTCCTCTGGAGTCTGCGCACGACTCCAAACAAGTCAACCGGCTTCACGCCTTTCTTCCTCGTCTATGGTGCTGAAGCCGTCATCCCAACGGACATAGAGTTCGATTCCCCGCGAGTCACCATGTACACCGAGGAAGAAGCAGAAGAAGCACGACAAGATGGCGTCGACCTGCTGGAAGAGGGCCGGCTGTTGGCACTCAGCCGGTCCAGCATCTACCAGCAGAGCCTACGCAGATACCACAACAGGAAGGTCAGGCCGAGATCTTTCCAGGAGGGCGACCTCGTGCTCCGATTAATCCAGCGAACAGCCGGCCAGCACAAGCTGTCGGCACCTTGGGAAGGCCCCTTCATCATCAGCAAAGTGCTGGACAATGACTCCTACTACCTGATCGACGCTCAGAAGCCCCGAGCACGCAAGAGGGACGGATCCGGCAAAGAGACAGAGCGGCCATGGAATGCAAATCTCCTCCGAAAATTTTACAGTTAAACGCAGTATGTATCACGCTACCCTTTGTATTAAAAGTACCAAGACTTCAGGCCCCCCGAGAAGAGCTCGGGGACTGCCCTCTTTTATCTATATGATAAGAAATATGCCTTCGAGTATATTACTCGTTGTTATGCCGCTTGGCACCGGGTTCGACTAGTCGGCCCGGGGACTTGCCAACCTGCGCTATGAAATGCTTCCTACAGCCGGACAAGTAGTGTGTGGCGTCTAAACCGTCTCCTGCCAGAAGCCGCAGCTCGCAGAGCGATTGTCTGGTGGGCAGGAGTAAGGAGGAATGGGTGTCCACATGAAAAATGGCTAAGGACTCAAAGCACAAACATAGCTTAAGGCCGGCTTCCAGCCTTTTTTCGCAAACCGACTCTTGAATAGTCGGCTTGCCGCCTTCTATTCGACTTGTTAAACAACTCTAAAAATGCCTAAGTACTTGCCTTCCCAAAAGTGACCAAGAATTTGATCCAGCAGCAGTCCGCGGAGCGGCTGTCTAACTGACAAAGACGGCAACTGAGGGAAGACGGCAAAGGAAAAAGCCAAAAGAACAATGAGCAAGAAAGATAGAAGTCGGATGAATACTTACATAACAAAGGCCCTTGGCCGAATCTTTGAATAGAATTTCAAAATACACCCCGCGGGTGGAATTGTGCGAATTAACAAGTTCTTCAAAAACTATTAGAACAGATAAAACAAAGACAAGGTGGCAGCCTAGGGGGCGGCAGACGGGTTTGGAGGATCGGAGGAGACGGCAGTGTTGGATGTTGAGGCGGTCGGCTGGGCGGTCTCGGCTTGATCACCTCTGGCAGCAGTCGGCTCGGGCGGGCACGACTCGTTGTTGGAGGCACGGTCGAGCTGAGGCTGGCCGTCCGCTCTGTCTTCCGGTGCCTCCGTCTCGCTCCCGTCCTCCGCCTTGTCTTCCTCCTCGACACTGGAGCCGATCACCTCTGCCGAGTCCTCGCCATAGTCGGGTTCAGCCCAAACCACTCCAGCGGCACCTCCTCGCCGTCTTCAGCCCGCCCGGGGACAAAGATGCTGGTGTCGGTGTACTCAGCGATCGCCGCCGCACGCTTGACAAGGGCGTCTTCTGTGGCTGCCAGCTCCGGCTGGGCCTCTGACCGGAGTGTGGCCAGCTGGTCTAGGTCTAGCCCCGGATACCACGCCTTGACGAATTCCAAGGCTCAGCACGCTCCGGCCCGGGCCGAGGAACCCTTCCAGGCCTCAAGATGGCCAGCCGCGACCTCCAGCCAGTCGGCAGTCCGACTGGGGGTGCGCAGAGCCTGCACGTCTGGCCACAGGGCGGCGATCGCTTGGGCGCCGACACGTTGAAGCCGGCGCAGCATCTGGTGGGCCGGCCACAGGCGAGCCCCAATGCTCAGAATATGCCCGTCAAGGGTCCGAGAGGCATCAGTGGCGATCTCCGCGCCATCCGCCCTCCACTCCTCGTGATCGGCCTCGATAGCTTGAAAGGCAGCCTGCGAGTGGCCGGGGAAGAAGTCTGCCAAGACGGAAAGAATGAAGAACAAGTCAAAAAACCAGGAGTCGGCTCGACATATAGTCGGCGGCTCGAAGAAGGAAAGCAAAGAAGCTCACCATCGACGAGGTCCTTGATATCGTGGAAGCCGGAGACCAGCATTGCCTCCTTGTCGGTCCAGGAGGAGCGCTCGCACGCGAATTCGGCCAGGAGGGCGGCTTCTGCCTCTTCCGCCTCCTTCTGCGTCTTCGTAAGCAGGTCCTTCTGCTCTGCCAATTGTGCGGCCAGCAGATCGCGCTCTGCGGCGAGCTTGCTGCACTCCTCCCCCTTAGCACGCAATGCGGAGTTGGCTTCGCTCAGCTGCTGTTGAAGAGTGGCGCTGGCCTCTGAAGAGAAAGAAGAAAGAAGGCGTTAAGTCATCAACGAAGAAGGTCGCCGGGGAGATCCGGCCCGACTACTCAGCAGTCGGCCTGAATCTCGGGGACTACAGCCCGCGGGTGCACCAGCGCGCCCCCGCAAAGAAGAAAAAGGACTCACTCTGGCTCTCCGACAAGTCGGCAGTCCGCTTGCCCAGCTCTTCAACGTTGCGGTTGAAGGCGGTGACATGGAGGTTGTGATAGTCCTGCAACAAGTATTTCAGAACAAAGGTTAGTACCCGGAACTTACCAATTGGAGTTCCAGTCCGCCTGCTCAGCAGCCGGCCCAGAACTCGGGGACAACACCCAGTGAGTGCGCTGGCGCGCCCCCACAGAGAGGAACAAGAAAACAGGGACAAAAGGAGAAAGCATACCCAGATGGCTGCCCGCGACGCCAGGCGCACCTTGGTGTAGTTTTGGATGGCGTCGCTCTCGGCTCGCAGCTTCGTCTGGACATCCAGAAGCGCCTGGTTCAGCAGGCCCGTGCCGCCTCCTCGCACCCACCCAATGGGCGCGGCACTCGTCGCCTCGGCGTCTGGAATCATCGAGCTGGCGGTGCCGGTCTCCAAGGGGCGTGGCGCCGAAGTCGCCTTCTCAAGACGGCGGCACGTTGGCGAGCCGACTTGAAGGAGTAGCCTTGCCATGGCCTCGTCTTCAGTCGGCGGCAAGGGCGGATCCGCCGGCTGTTTGCCCTGCGCGCTTCTAGACGGCGGCGGGGGCGGCTGTGGCGGCGCGACCGCGTCCGGCATGGGGGCGTCGCCGCCGCCCCTCTCCACGATCGGGAACTCGCCGCCGGCTTCCCCTGACTGCCCCGTGAACTCCGGGGGCGGCGGCGCGGAGTTTAGAGGGGTGACGAACACCGCCGACCACCGGGGCGCGACTTCCTTGGCCGGCCGCTTTGCCGCAGCGGCGGCCTCGGCCGCCTCCAGCTTCTTCAGGGCGGAGGCCTCCGCCTTCTCGGCCTCTGCTTTCTCCCGGCGGGCGGCCTCGTCCTCCTCGCGCTTCTCCCGCGCGTTTCGCTCCGTCGCCTCCCGAAGGTCGGCGGCGGGGTCAATCCGCCGAGTGGTGGCAGACGTCTCCACCGACCCCATAATGGAGGCGGCGGCAACCCTCTCAAGAGTGAGGGGAGCCCTGAGGCGAGAAAAGCATATGAAAAACTCAGACAAGATCAACAAAGAGAAAATAAAGATAAGGGATGGAGGCGCTTACGCAGAGACCAGCGGCGGCTTCTTCACTTCCTTGCGGAAGCGGTTGGCTTTCGTGGCCGCCTCTTCCCGCTTGGTCGCGGCGGCCGCTCCCTTGAACTTCTTCGACCGGCCACCAAGCGTACTCGGCCCGGCCCGACGCTTCTTCGCACCGCCTTGAGCGTCCAAGCCGGCGGAGGAACTCGCGCTTGGCTGGCCAGCCTTTGGCTGGGTACGCGGGGCGACTTCTCCCTCGGCCTCGTCGTCAGGCCAGTCAGCGAAAGTGGCCGAGGGCCTAGAGCCGCCTGCTTCTCCTCCTCCTCCCTCGGCGTCGGCTTCCATGGCCGCCGCCCCCAAGTCAGGATCGTCGACGTCGCTCTCCGCCCGATCGGCGACAAACTGACGAGCCGGCCCCGCGGTGCCGGCCGAGGGAGGGACGAGAGGGTTCTGATTCAAAACAAAAAAGCGGTCAGACTTGACAAGTCGGACTCGGCAACAAAAGAAATAGAAGAAGAAGGAAGACGACTTACAATAGGCGGGGGTTGGCGCGCGAATACGGCTCCTTGCCGAACCGCCAGTCCACCGAGAGACCACAGTTCACGATGTAGTTCACCATGTTTGCCACCTCCGCATGAGGCATGTCCTTGGAGCACATCCGACTCGGGTCCCGATGACCACTCATCTGGCAGATCAGGTGAGGTCGGCCTTGGAGTGGGAGGACTCGGCGCGCCACGAAGGCGGCCAGCAAGTCGGCCTCGGTCAGGCCCTCCGACTGCGTCAGCACCCGGAGTCGCGCGACGGCGGCAGCACCAGCGGGAGATAGCATCTTGGCTCGGTGTGACCAGCTGGGGAGCCTTCCAGCTGGCGCGCCGGCTTCGTAAGCCGGTAGGTTGACCTAGTCGCCTTCTGGGGCGACGTTCTTCACATAAAAATATGACCGCTGCCACATCTTCACCGACTTAATCAGTGCGATGGTGGGAAACGGATTGTCGGCCACTGATCTCCACATCGCGATGAATGCACCACAATAGGCCGGCATGCCGGTGACGTGTGTGCCGAGCTTGTACTGGAAGAACTCACCCCAGAGCTCGATGGTGGGGGGGGAGGGAGAACGCCGAGAAAGCCTTCGCACAGGGTGGCGAAGGCAGCTAGCAGCACCACCGTGTTCGGAGTAAGGTGGTGCGGCTGGAGCCCGTGGAACTCCAAGAAGGAGCGGAAGAAGCCGCTCGCCGGCAGCCCCAGGCCGCGCATAAGGTGCGAGCGGAATATGACCCGCTCGCCCTCCACCGGCGCCGGCGATATTTCTCCCTTCGGCGCGAGGCGGACCCGCACTAAGTCCCTGCCGGGCAGCCGCCGTGTCTGGCGGAGGATCTCGATGTCGTCGTCGTCAACCTCGGAGCCATCCCACACTCCAGAGCGAACAGCAGGAGGCGCGGCTGCGGCGGAGGAGCTCATCACTGCGGGCGCGGTGTGGTTCGGAGCAGCAGCGGCGGGAGGAAGAAGAAGCGAGAAGGAGCGAAAGGAAGTGGGGAGAATGGGCGCACGTGCTTCGCCGCCCCCCTCCCCCCACCTACTTGTAGGCTCGTGGGCTGAGAAGTCGAGGGGGCGGTCATGGGATTAACTGTGCCCGGGACCCCACGACCCCCACGATTTACCACACGAAGTTACCACGTGCAATAACTGCGCGGGAACCCCAACCGTCTGCGCGGCCACAACGGATCCGTTCGCATGCCGAGGCGCGGTAGTGGCGGGCCCCGCCTGTAGGCCTGTCCTGTCACGCGCGTGGGTGAGCAGACTAGCTCCGCCATGTGGCGCCTCGAGACGGGTCAATCACGAGCGGCAACCCGGAACCTTATCAAGCACGCCGCCTGAACTCCACCGCAACGTTCAAACTTTTTTAGGGGCAAGTCGGCCTTGAGCAAGTCCGACTCCAACTAGTCGGCTTGACAGAAGACGGATAGCGAAGCCCAGATCCAACCGCCGGAGAGAAGAAACTGTTGAGGCTCCACGACATGTCGCCCTCGGAGCCTCACCAGCTTCGGGGACTACTGTCGGAGTAATGGGCCACGGGTAGGCTAACCCCGGCCCAGAACCTTTCAAGACATTGAGGCAGACTGTGCCCCTCGAGACTCCAGGATGAAGAGCCGCCTTCTAAGGAGTCGATGGAGAGGCGGACGAGTTCCAGGAGCGGCTTCAGGATAAAGCCGACTCCTGACTGGCGACTTCCAGAGAAGCCGGCCTTGGGGAGTCGGCCCGCGACGCCAACAACCCCCATGCCCTCATAAAGAGGGACGGGACGGGGAGTGGCCATAGTAAGGTCCACTCCCACCCCCTTTTCAAGGGCAGGCGTGGCTACAGTATGCCATACCCGCGGAGATCTCCGCGCGGTGCGGCACTATTGCCATGCCGGCCCTGACGTCATCCCCAGGGGGCGGAGCCCTATGCCCACGATGGTGCGCTGGTACGACCCAGGGATGATGGGTCCCACCACTCGGCGGGCGTATGAAAGACGGCGAAAGCACCACCAGTCGGCCCGGATGGGAGTCGGCCACCAGAAGTCGGCCGGCACCTCCCACGGGCCCCACGCGCCATTAATCAGACACGACAAGTAGTGGCCACAGTGATCGCCCGCCAGACGGCGGAGCTGTCGCCACGACCTCATGACCGAGCCTGCATCATTAGAGGCACGGCTACAGTAATCTGCAGCCGGCAAGACCCGCACGCGGCGGACCCGGCCAGTCGGCTCCGTACCGAGCCAGTCGGCGGGGCCCACCAGTCGGCGGGCCCCAGGAGTCGGCGGATAAGACGGCGGCCAGAGAGACTGGCGGCTGGGCCCGCGCCCAGCCGGATTACCATTGTACCCCAGGGGGTAGGCCTATATAAACCCCCAGGGCATCCATGCAAAGGGTTGGAATCCATTAGCACTAGACCAGATCATATAGGAAGGAGAGAGCTAGCCTTGCCTTCTCCTACCTCCAGGAAACAGCTCGAGGAGCAACCGTGTAAACGCTTTGCCATAGTGATCATGCGGAGACCCCGTAGAGCAGCAGTAGGGGTATTATCTCCCCGAAGAGCCCTGAAGCTGGGTAAGATTCGCCGGCGTGCATGTCTTCGCCTTATCCCGTTTCCAGGCACCGGCGACGTTCTACTCGCCCCCACCATGATAAGCCATCCTTTGGCATATGTCGCACCCAACCCCCGACAGTAAAGGAAGTGTGCGATGGTGATCTTATCAAACATGGAATCACTTCCAACACACATCGTCACCTTGCCCTCAACTAGTCTCTATTCATTTTGTAACTCTTGTTTCAAGTTACTAATCATAGCAACTGAACCAGTATCGAATACCCAGGGGCTACTATGAATACTAGTAAAGTAAACATCAATAACATGTATATCATATATACTTTTGTTCACTTTGCCATCCTTCTTATCCCCCAAGTATTCGGGGCAGTTCCGCTTCTAGTGACCATTTCCTTTGCGGTAGAAGCACTCAGTTTCAGGCTTGGGTCTAGCTTTGGGCTTCTTCATGGGCATGGCAACTTACTTGCCATTCTTCTTGAAGCTACCTTTATTTCCCTTGCCCTTTTACTTGAAACTAGTGGTCTTGTCCACCATCAACATTTGATGCTTTTCTTGATTTCTACCTTCGTTGATTTCAACATCACGAAGAGCTCATGAATCGTTTTCGTCATCCCTTGCATATTATAGTTCACCACGAAGTTCCAGTAACTTGGTGATAGTGACTAGAGAACTCTGTCAATCACTATTTTATCTGGAAGATTAACTCCCACTTGATTCAAGCAATTGTAGTACTCAGACAATCTAAGCACATGCTCATTGGTTGAGTTATTCTCCTCCATCTCGTAGGCAAAGTACTTGTCAGAGGTCTCATACCTCTCGACTCGGGAATGAGTCTGAAATACCAATTTCAGCTCTTGGAACATCTCATATGCTCCGTGACATTTCAAAACATTTTCAAAGTCCCAGTTCTAAGCCGTAAAGCATGGTGCACTAAACTAGCAAGTAGTCATCATACCGAGCTTGCTAAACATTCATAACGTCTATATCTTCTCCTGCAATAGGTCCGTCACCTAGCGGTGCATCAAGCACATAATTCTTCTATGCAACAATGAGGATAATCTCAGATCACGGACCTAGTCCGCATCATTACTACTATCATCTTTCAACATAGTTTTTCTCTAGGAACATGTCAAAAATAAATGGGGATCTACATCGTGAGCTATTGATCTACAACATAGTTATGCAAATACTATCAGGACTAAGTTCATGATAAATTAAAGTTTAATTACTCATATTACTTAAGAACTCCCACTCAGATAGACATCCCTCTAGTCATCTAAATGATCACGTGATCCATATCAACTAAACCATGTCCGATCATCACGTGAGATGGAGTAGCTTTCAATGGTGAACATCACTATGTTGATCATATCTACTATATGATTCACGTTCGATCTTTCGTTCTCAGTGTTCCGAGGCCACATCTGCATATGCTAGGCTCGTCAAGTTTAACCTGAGTATTCTGCATGTGCAAAACTGGCTTGCACCCGTTGTATGTGAACGTAGAGCTTATCACACCCGATCATCACGTGGTGTCTTAGCACGAAGAACTGTCACAACGGTGCATATTCAAGGAGAACACTTATACCTTGAAATTTTAGTAAGGGATCATCTCATAATTCTACCATCATACTAAGCAAAATAAGAAGCATAAAAGATAAATGTCACATGTAATCAAAATATGTGACATGATATGGACATCATCATCTTGTGCCTTTGATCTCCATCTCCAAAGTACCGTCATGATCGCCATCGTCACTGGCATGACACCATGATCTGCATCTTCTTGATCTTTATCAACGTGTCGTAACATGGTTGTCTCGCCAACTATTGGTTTTGCAACTATTGCTATCGCATAGCGATAAAGTAAAGCAATTATATGGCGCTTGCATCTTATGCAATAAAGAGACAACCATAAGGCTCCTGCTAGTTGTCGATAATTTTAACAAAACATGATCATCTCATACAACAATTTATATCTCATCACGTCTTGATCATACCACATCACAACATGCCCTGCAAAAACTAGTTAGATGTCCTCTACTTTGTTGTTGCAAGTTTTTTGTGGTTGCTACGGGCTTCTAGCAAGAATCGTTCTTACCTATGCATCAAAACCACAATGATTTTTCGTCAAGTGTGTTGTTTTAACCTTCAACAAGGACCAGGCGTAGTCAAACTTGATTCAACTAAAGTTGGAGAAACAGACACCCACTAGCCACCTGTGTGTGAAGCATGACAGTAGAACCAGTCTCATGAACGCGGTCATGTAATGTCGGTCTGGGCTGCTTCATCCAACAATACCGCCGAATCAAAGTATGACATGCTGGTAAGGAGTATGACTATTATCGCGCACAACTCTTTGTGTTCTACTCGTGCATATAACATCTACGCATAGATCTGGCTCGGATGCCACTGTTGGGGAACGCAGTATTTCAAAAAAAGTCCAACGATCATGCAAGATCTATCTAGGAGAATCATAGCAACGGGCGAGGAGAGTGTGTCCATGTACCCTCGTAGACCGAAAGCGGAAGCATTTAGTAACGCGGTTAGTCGAACGTCTTCGCGATCCAACCGATCAAGTACCGAACGCACGACACCTCCGCGATCTGCACACATTCAGCTCGGTGACGTCCCTCAAACTCTAGATCTAGCTGAGGCCGAGGGAGAGTTTCGTCAGCACGATGACATGGTGATTGTGATGATGAAGTTACCGCTCGCCTAAGCACTACGACAATATGACCGAGGTGGAAAACTATGGAGGGGGGCACCGCACACGGCTAAGAAATCAACTTGTGTGTCTATGGGGTGCCCCCTCCCCCGTATATAAAGGAGGGGAGGACGAGGAGGAGGGCCGGCCACAAGGGACGTGCCATAAGGGGGGATTCCTACTCCTAGTAGGAGTAGGCTTCCCCCTTTCCTAGTCCAAGTAGGAGAGAAAGGAAGGAGAGGAAGAAGAGAAAGAGAGGGGGGCCGACCCCCTAGTCCAATTCGGTTTGGGCTAGGGGGGGGGGCACGTGCACCACCTTGGCCTGCCTCCTCTCATCCACTACTAGGCCCATGAAGGCCCAATACTTCCCCCTACGAATTCCTGTAACTCTCTGGTACTCCAAAAAATACCCGAACCACTCAGAACCTTTCCGATGTCCAAATGTAGCCTTCCAATATATCGATCTTTACGTCTCGACCATTTCGAGACTCCTCGTCATGTCCATGAGCTCATCCGGGACTCCGAACAAACTTCGGTCATCAAATCACATAACTCATAATACAAATCGTCATCGAACGTTCAGCCTGCGGACCCTACGGGTTGAGAACTATGTAGACATGACCGAGACACATCACCGGTCAATAACCAATAGCGTAACCTGGATGCTCATATTGGCTCCTACATATTCTACGAAGATCTTTATCGGTCAATCCGCATAACAACATATGTTATTCCCTTTGTCATCGGTATGTTACTTGCCCGAGATTCGATCGTCGGTATCATCATACCTAGTTCAATCTCGTTACCGACAAGTCTCTTTATTCGTTCCGCAATGCATAATCCTGTGACTAACTCATTAGTCACATTTCTTGCAAGGCTTATAGTGATGTGCATTACCGAGAGGGCCCAGAGATACCTCTCCGACAATCAGAGTGACAAATCCTAATCACGATCTATGCCAACTCAACAAACACCATCGGAGACACCTGTAGAATGATATGTCTGCAACGTATCTATAATTTTTGATTGTTCCATGCTATTATATTATCTATTTTGGATGTTTAATGGGCATTGTTATACACTTTTATATTATTTTTGGGACTAACCTATTAACCCAAGGCTGAGTGCAAATTGCTGTTTCTTTTGCCTATTTTAGTGTTTCATAGAAAAGGAATATCAAACTAAATCCAAACGGAATGAAACCTTCAGGGGAGTTATTTTTGGAAGAAACATGACCCAGGGGACTTGGAGTAGACGTCAAGAAAGAAACAAGGTGGCCACGAGGCAGGGAGGCGCACCCCCACCCTCGTGGGCCCCTCGCAGCTCCACCGACCTACTTCTTCCTCATATATATATATATCCATATACCCTGAAAACATCCAGGAGAAACACGAAACCCTATTTCCACCGCCGCAACCTTTTGTACCAAAGAGATCCCATCTTGGAGCCTTTTCCGGAGCTCCGCCGGAGGGGGAATCGATCACGGAGGGATTCTACATCAACACCATAGCCTCTCCGATGATGTGTGGGTAGTTTACCACAGACCTTCGGGTCCATAGTTATTAGCTAGATGGCTTCTTCTCTCTCTTTGGATCTCAATGCAATGTTCTCCTCGATCTTCTTGGAGATCTATTCGATGTAACTCTTTTTGCGGTGTGTTTGTCGAGATCCGATGAATTATGGGTTTGTCATCAAGTTTATCTATGAACAATATTTGATTCTTCTCTGAAATCTTTTATGTATGATTGGTTATCTTTGCAAGTCTCTTAGAATTATCAGTTTGGTTTGGCCTACTAGATTGATCTTTCTTGCAATGGGAGAGGTGCTTAACTTTGGGTTCAATCTTGCGGTGTCCTTTCCCAGTGACAGCAGGGGAAGCAAGGCACATATTGTATTGTTGCCATCGAGGATAAAAAGATGGGGTTTATATCATATTGCTTGAGTTTATCCCTGTACATCATGTCATCTTGCCTAATGCATTACTCTGTTCTTATGAACTTAATACTCTAGATGCATGCTGGATAGCGGTCGATGTGTGGAGTAATAGTAGTAGATGTAGAATCATTTCGGTCTACTTGTCACAGAAGTGATGCCTATATACATGATCATTCCTAGATATTCTCATAATTATGTACTTTTCTATCAATTGTTCGACAGTAATTTGTTCACCCACCGTAATACTTATGCTATCCTGAGAGAAGCCACTAGTGAAACCTATGGTCCCCGGATCTATATTTTATCATATAGATTTCCAATCTATTTTATTTTGCAATCTTTATTTTCCTATCTATATCATAAAAATACCAAAAATATTTATCTTATTATCTCTATCAGATCTCACTCTCGTAAGTGACCGTGAAGGGATTGATAACCCCTTTATCGCGTTGGTTGTGAGGTTCTTATTTGTTTGTGTAGGTACGAGGGACTTGCGTGTAGTTTCCTACTGGATTGATACCTTGGTTCTCAAAAACTGAGGGAAATACTTACGCTACTTTGCTGCATCACCCTTTCCTCTTCAAGGGAAACCAACGCAGTGCTCAAGAGGTAGCAAGAAGGATTTATGGTGCCGTTGCCGGGGAGATCTACGAACAAGTCAAGACATACCAAGTACCCATCACAAACTCTTATCCCTCGCATTACATTATTTGCCATTTGCCTCTTGTTTTCCTCTCCCCCACTTCACCCTTGCCGTTTTATTCGCCCTCTTTTCCGCTTGCCTCTTTTCCGTTCGCCTCTTTTTCACCCGCATCTTGTGTGCTTGTGTGTTGGATTGTTTGTCACGATGGCTCAAGATAATACTAAATTGTGTGATTTTTCCAATACCAACAATAATGATTTTATTGGCACTCCGATTGCTCCTCTTACCGATGCTGAATCTTGTGAAATTAATACTGCTTTGCTGAATCTTGTCATGAAAGATCCGTTTTCTGGCCTTCCTAGTGAAGATGCCGCTACCCATCTAAACAGCTTTGTTGATTTGTGTGATATGCAAAAGAAGAAAGATGTGGATAATGATATTGTTAAATTGAAGCTATTTCCATTTTTGCTTAGAGATCGTGCTAAAACTTGGTTTTCGTCTTTGCCTAAAAATAGTATTGATTCTTGGAACAAGTGCAAAGATGCTTTTATCTCTAAGTATTTTCCTCCTGCTAAGATCATCTCTCTTAGAAACGATATTATGAACTTTAAGCAACTAGATCATGAGCATATTGCACAATCTTGGGAGAGGATGAAGCTAATGATACGTAATTTCCCTACACATGGTTTGAATTTGTGGACGATCATACAAAATTTTTATGCTAGATTGAATTTTGCTTCTAGAAATCTTTTAGATTTGGCCGCGGGAGGCACTTTTGTGGAAATCACTTTAGGATAAGCTACCAAAATCCTAAATAATATTATGGTTAATTATTCTCAATGGCACACCGAAAGATCTACTAGTAAAAAAGTTCATGATATAGAAGAAATTAATGTTTTGAGTGGAAAGATGGATGAACTTATGAAATTGTTTGCTAATAAGAGTGTTTCTTTTGATCCTAATGATATTCCTTTGTCTACCTTGATTGATAATAATAATGAATCTATGGATGTGAATTTTGTTGGTAGGAACAATTTTGGTAACAACGCGTATAGAGGAAACTTTAATCCTAGGCCGTATCCTAGTAATTCCTCTAATAATTGTAGTAATTCCTACAACAATTCTTATGGTAATAATAATAAGATGCCATCTGATTTTGAATTTAGTATTAAATAATTTATTAGTTCGCAAAAGAGTGTCAATGCTTTGATTGAAGAAAAATTGTCTAAGATTGATAAGTTGGCTAGGAACGTGGATAGAATTTCTCTTGATGTTGATTCTTTCAAACTTAGATATATTCCACCTAAGCATGATATCAATGAGTCTCTCAAAGCCATGAGAATTTCCATTGATGAGTGCAAAGAAAGAACCTCTAGGATGTGTGCTAAAAAGGATTTCTTTATAAAAGCGTGTTATTCCAGTTTTGATGATAATAAGGATGAAGATCTAAAAGTGATTGATGTGTCTCTCATTAAATCTTTGTTTTTCAGTATGAATCTTGATAATGATGGGACTGGAGATGAGTCAACTTTAGTTAAAAGGCGTCCCAATGATTCGGAGTTTTTAGATCTTGATGCAAAAATTGGTAAAAGTGGGATTGAAGAGGTCAAAACTTTACATAGCAATGAACCCACTATTTTGGATTTTAAGGGATTTAATTATGATAATTGCTCTTTGATAGATTGTATTTCCTTGTTGCAATCCGTGCTAAATTCTCCGCATGCTTATAGCCAAAATAAAGCTTTTACCAAACATATCGTTGATGCTTTAATGCAATCTTATGAAGAAAAACTTGAATTAGAAGTTTCTATCCCTATAAAACTTCATGATGAGTGGGAACCTACTATTAAAATTAAAGATCATGAATGCTATGCTTTATGTGATTTGGGTGCTAGCGTTTCCACAATTCCAAAAACTTTGTGTGATGTGTTAGGTTTCCGTGAATTTGATGATTGTTCTTTAAATTTACATCTTGCGGATTCCACTATTAAGAAACCTATGGGAAGGATTAATGATGTTCTTATTGTTGCAAATAGGAATTATGTGCCTATATATTTCATTGTTCTTGACATTGATTGCAATCCTACATGTCCCGTTATTCTTGGTAGACCTTTCCTTAGAACGATTGGTGCAATTATTGATATGAAAGAAGGGAATATTAGATTCCTATTTCCGTTAAGGAAAGGCATGTAACACTTTCCTAGAAATAAAATTAAATTACCTTATGATTCTATTATGAGAGCCACCTATGAATTGCATACCAAAGATGACAATACCTAGATCTATTCTTGCTTTTATGCCTAGCTAGGGGCGTTAAACGATAGCGCTTGTTGGGAGCAAACCCAATTTTATTTTTGTTTCTTGCTTTTTGGTTCTGTTTAGTAATAAATAATTCATCTAGCCTCTGTTTAGATGTTGTTTTATGCTTTTAATTAGTGTTTGTGCCAAGTAGAACCTTTGGGAAGACTTGGGGGAAGTTTTAGTGATCTTGCTGTAAAAAACGGAAACTTTTGCGCTCACGAGATTTGCTGCCATTTTTTTACTGGAGAGTACGATTAGGTTGATTATTTTTGCAGATAATTAATAGGCAAATTCCTCACGCCCACCATTTTATTTCAGAATTTTTGGGATTACAGAAGTATTCTAAACCTACAGATTACTACAGACTGTTCTGTTTTTGACATATTCTGTTTTTCGTGTGTTGTTTGCTTATTTTGATGAATTTATGGCTAGTATCGGAGTGTATGAACCATAGAGAAGTTGGAATACAGTAGGTTTAACACCAATATAAATAAATAATGAGTTCATTGCAGTACCTTAAGTGGTGGTTTGTTTTCTTATACTAACAGAGCTCATGCGATTTTCTGTTGAGTTTTGTGTTGTGAAGTTTTAAAGTTTTGGGTAAAGATTTGATGGATTATGGAATAAGGAGTGGCAAGAGCCTAAGCTTGGGGATGCCCAAGGCACCCCAAGGTAAATTCAAGGACAACCAAAAGCCTAAGCTTTGGATGCCCCGGAAGGCATCCCCTCTTTCGTCTTCTTCCATCGGTAACTTTACTTGAGGCTATATTTTTATTCACCACATGATATGTGTTTTGCTTGGAGCGTCTTGTATGATTTGAGTGTTTCATTTTTAGTTTACCACAATCATACTTGCTGTACACACCTTTTGGGATAGACACACATGAATTGGAATTTTTTAGAATACTCTATGTGCTTCACTTATATCTTTTGAGCTAGATAATTTTGCTCTAGTGCTTCACTTATATTTTTTAGAACACGGTGGTGGTTTTATTTTATAGAAATTATTGATCTCTCATGCTTCACTTATATTATTTTGAGAGTCCTTTAGAACAGCATGGTAATTTTCTTTGGTTATAAAATTAGTCCTAATTGATAGGCATCCAGGATGGGTATAATAAAAACTATCATAAAAAGTGCATTGAATACTATGAGAAGTTCGATACTTGATGATTGTTTTGAGATATGAAGATGGTGATATTAGAGTCATGCTAGTTGAGTAGTTGTGAATTTTATAAATACTTGTGTTAAAGTTTGTGATTCCCGTAGCATGCACGTACGGTGAATTGTTATGTGATGAAGTCGGAGCATGATTTATTTATTGACTGTCTTCGTTATGAGTGGCGGTCGGGGACAAGCGATGGTATTTTCCTACCAATCTATCCCCCTAGGAGCATGCGCATAGTACTTTCTTTCGATAACTAATATATTTTTGCAATAAGTATGTGAGTTCTTTATGACTAATGTCGAGTCCATGGATTATACGCACTCTCACCCTTCCACCATTGCTAGCCTCTCTAGTATCGCGCAACTTTCGCCGATACCATAAACCCACCATATACTTTGCTCAAAACAGCCACCATACCTACCTATTATGGCATTTCCATAGCCATTCCAAGATATATTGCCATGCAACTTACCACCATTCCGTTTATTATGACACGCTTCATCATTGTCATATTGCTTTGCATGATCATGTAGTTGACATCGTATTTGTGGCAAATCCACGTTCATAATTATTTCATACATGTCACTCTTGATTCATTGCACATCCCGGTACACCGCCGGAGGCATTCACAGAGTCATATTTTGTTTTAGTATCGAGTTATAATTTTTGAGTTGTAAATAAATAAAAGTGTGATGATCATCATTATTAGAGCATTGTCCCAAGTGAGGAAAGGATGATGGAGACTATGATTCCCCCACAAGTCGGGATGAGACTCCGGATGAAAAATAAAAAAATAAAAAAGAGGCAAAAAAAGAAGAGAGAAGGCCCAAATAAAAAAGGGAAAAAAGAAATGAGAGAAAAAGAGAGAAGGGACAATGCTACTATCCTTTCACCACACTTGTGCTTCAAAGTAGCACCATGACCTTCATGATAGAGAGTGTCGGTGTCAAAACCGGCGGATCTCGGGAAGGGGGTCCCGAACTGTGCGTCTAGGATCGATGGTAACAGGAGACAGGGGACACGAGGTTTACCCAGGTTTGGGCCCTCTCTATGGAGGTAATACCCTACTTCCTGCTTGATTGATCTTGATGAATATGAGTATTACAAGAGTTGATCTACCACGAGATCGTAATGGCTAAACCCTAGAAGTCTAGCCTATGAATATGGTAATGAGTATATGTGTTGTCCTTTCCGGACTATCCCCTTCGGTTTATATAGACACCGAGGGGATCTAGGGTTTACATGGAGTCGGTTACATAAGAAGGAATCTTCGGTCATCAAGCTTGCCTTCCATGCCAAGTAGAGTCCAGTCCGGACATAGTGCAGTCTTTGGTCTTCATGTCTTCACAGCCCATCAGTCTGACCCATAGATAACAGGCCGGACGTCCGAGGACCCCTTAGTCCAGGACTCCCTCAGTAGCTCCTGAACCTGGCTTCAATGACGAGGAGTCCGGCGCGCAGATTTGTCTTCGGCATTGCAAGGCGGGTTCCCTCCTTCCAAACTCCAAAATAGTCTTCGGACAAAATAAATGCATCCGGACCTGTTACGCACACCATACACAACCGCGGAGAGAATATAATATTTGCACGAATCCAATCTGTGGACAGCGTCTCTCCAACACGGCATCGTGTCTGTCCGGTTATAATTTCGAACCATTTTTCTTCTGCCAGCCCACGTTTCGAGATGCGGTTGGTATTGGCACGTCTTGTCGAAACAGAGATCATGTCCCCTTATCGCGGGATTCTCATCAATGCGGGCATGGGTAACTCAACCGTGCCGTTCATACAGCCCTAGGGAACAGGGGAATCCTAAGGCGAGTGAGGAGGCGTTTAATATCTGCTGCCTTTATAAGGGGATAAGGATTCCCCCTTCCACTCCTCACGCCTTCTCTCTATCTTCGCCCTTCCGATCTCAAGCTCCAGCACCCAAGTTCCCATCTCCTTTCCACTCAAGAAACCATGTCCGGGTCTGGCGGTCAGGGCAAGTGGATGGTCTCCTCCGTCAAGGAGGAGGACATTACTGAGCTCCGGGCAATCGGATATTTGGCAAAGGAGATCGCCCACCGTCTGCCAGCCGAGGGACAAGTCGTCCCCATGCCGGAGCCCACAGAGAGAGTAGTCTTCATCCCCCATTTCCTCCGCGGGCTAGGGCTTCCACTCCGCCCTTTCGTCCGTGGGCTGACGTACTATTACAGGATAGATTTCCATGATCTGTCCCTGAATTCCTTCCTCAACATCTCGCCGTTTATCATCGTGTGCGAGGCCTTCCTCCGCATCCATCCCCACTTTGGGCTGTGGCTCAAAGTCTTCAACGTGAAGCCGAAGGTGGTGGATGGTCAGCACGCGGAGTGCGGAGGGGCCATGCTGAGCAAGCTGTCCAATGTCTCCTGGCCCAAAGGCACCTTTATAGAGACTGTAAAGAGGCAAAAGAAGTGGTTCTATATCACAGAACCTCGCGGCACCACCTGGGCCACAGCTGCCGAATTCCGCTCTAGTGCTCCCACACGGCTCACCTCCTGGGTCGAGAAGAGTCCAGGCTAGTGTTCTCCTAATGAGTTGATAGCGCTGCAGACGCGCATTCAAAGCATGGTGACCAAGGACGTTAAGCTCGTCGACGTTATCAAGGTGATGCTGATCTGCCAGATTCTTCCATGCCAGCGCCGAAGCCGCCCTTTATGGGAGTTCAATTCAAAGAAGCAACAGACCCTGAGAAGGCTCTTTGACACCTCTCATGAAGGGGCCTGGAAGTTGCTCTTTAAGGGCAACGAGAATCCACCGGCCACGGACTCAGACCGTGGTCACAATTGTAAACACCCCACCAACGAGGTATGTTCCTTTTGACGTATTCCCAACTTGAATGTTTCGAGGATGATGTCTGAGATTTGGTATTGCTCCTTCAGGACTGGGTGGAGAAGGCGTAGTGGATCCAGTGTCTGGCGCTGCTGCCCGAGGAACCGGTCATCCCATGTCTGGTGAGGATGCTGGTGTCGGTGCCGTATACGACGCTGGAGAAGAAGGCCCAGGGGGCCAAGAGTGGCCCTCGTCGCAAGGGCGCTTCGGACGCGACGTCCGAAGATGACAAGGCCCATTCCTCGTCCCCGAGGACAATGACGAGGAAGAGGAGGAGGAGAAAAACAACCCTCCTCCCGAGGAGAAGAAGAAGAAGAGGGTGGCCCCAGCACATTCGGAGGCGAAAGCGCCCAAAAGGGGGAAGGGCGCCCCAGCGGTCAACACCGTGTCGCACGTTGACAGTAGTCTGGAACGACGCCCCCGCACTAGGCCTCAGGCCGCATCGTAAGCGACATGGCTCATTTACGCGCATACCCAACCCTTTCTTTTTATTATGCTAACATGGTTAATCCATACTTTTGTAATCCGGCCCGTGACCTTATCCAGTGTTCCTCATCTGGAGGTTCGCTGGCTCCGTCGGAGATGACGAGCATGTCGCCACCGGCTGCTTGCTCCCCCGGGGCCATGGACGACACCGAAGTGTTGTCCTAGAGGGCCGCTCCGAAGGGAGGAGCTCAGGACATTGTCCAGGGTCGCCACAAGGCGGGACCTCCGCTGCCGGTCAGATGGGGGAGCAGATCCCCAAGGAGACCGACGAAGAGGGCCGTATTCAGTTCGGCCCTTAGCCGGATACGATTCCGGAGATCCATATGGCTCCAGAATCAGGCGAGCACCCTCCTTGGAAGGAGGGGGGTGTGCCAATTCCACCAGTGACCCCTGTCCACCCAGGGGCGCTGGATGACCTGATGGAGGCGTTACGAGGCGCCTCCGTTGTGGACGAGCACCACGTCCTTATGGGTGCGGTGATCGAGAAGGTACAGTCCGCCAAGAGTGGACTAGACGAAGCCTGCAGCAATCTGTTGACGGTTTTCGAGGTAAGTGACATAGAAAGAGGAAAACCCCATGTATTCAGTAGCCCCTGAGACACTGTTCGGAGTTCGGCAAGAAGAACCGGACAGAGGATCAACCTCTTATTGTAGGAGACTAACAAAGTATGTATGAATAAGAAAGCGTCGCTGTTGGCCGCGACCTCGCATACTGTCGAGGTCTCCGAGCTGAAGCGGAAGCTGGAGTGGACCGAGAACAAGCTCGGCGAGATTAAGGTTCGGCTCCAAGAGAAGCAAGGTGAGGAACGACTTGCTGTATGTTCGGGAAAGGATAAGCGCTATGTAGTGACAGCGATATCATTATATGTGCAGATGCCGCGACCGAGGTCGGGCCCTGAAGAAGGCCCTGGGCGAGGCCGAGTAGAAGGCTATCCAACAGCAGGCCGCCCGTAAGAAGCTCAAGGCCTGGGTCAAAGAAGTCCAGCAGGAGCTCCAGGATGCGGTGAAGAAATGCGAGACCTTGGAGCATGATGCGTCGGTTCAAGGGACCGAACTTGCCAAGGCTCATCAAAGCACGGAGACTGCCCGAAATGAGGCCCAGGCCGCCGTCCAGGAGATCCAAGAGGCCAAGAAGATCACTGCAGGTAAGGCATTTAAGATGCAAAGCAAGTATGCGGAGAAGCAGTACCTTTTACTAACTCGAGTTCGGAGTTCCCCAGGGGCCTTCACGGATTTTCCATGGAGTGTATCCGATGTCACGGAGTTCTATCGAGCCGAGGGAGGAGGTTCCACGGAGAGGCTATTTTGGTCGGAGTATGCGGCGTCGGAGCATCCTGTGTCCTTCACCGATCAACTGAAACAGCTGGTGGAGCTGCATAGGGTGTCCGAACTAGCCATTAAGGATTTGATAATCCGGCTATGGCCAGTCGAAGCTATGCCCAGCAGCTACTTCGGACTAGTGAGGCGGGTGGTGAATGCCTGTCCTTGGCTGGACGTCGTGAAGTGCTCGGCCTGTATTGAAGGTGCGCGCATGGCCTTCGCCTGTTGCAAGATGTGGTGGGCGAAGATGGACGCTGTCGAGGTGACCAAGGGGCCATCGGAGGGCTAGGAGCACCGTACACCAGAACGGTATTTTGCGGATGTCCTGGAGGGGTCTCGCCTTGTGGCAACACAATGTTCACAGGACATTGTGTTTGAATAAATGTATTCATGTTTGCCTTTGCCTTGTATTATGAGAAACAAAGCCTGTTTTGTTAATGCAATTTTGTTATGCTTTGATTGTTTCCTCTTGTGCGGCCGTGTTATATGTAATCTGAAGGTTGGCCCGTCGTCGGCTTCTGCCCTCACGTAGATAGTACGGAGGTGTTCGGGATGGAATCTAAACAATCTTGATCCAATTACATGGTCCTTGAAGGAGTTGTTCAGCGCAACGAACAAGGCAAACGGACCATACAGCTTAAACGCCTCACTTAGCCATAGGAGTTTTATAATAAAGCATGGGTGCAGCCCATGGTTTGGGCCAGAGTGATGTCATCATCTGATCGGGAAGTGCCGATCTTTCGCATAATGCGGATAAAATCTCCAACGATTTGTAACCCTTGAGTAGCTGACCGGCTCTCGCAGTATCATGACAGTCAATTTTTGGATTTCTCTACTGAGGTGCTCGTCGAGTCCAAGCCAGGCCACAATCGCAGTAGTTCTCCCTTTACTACCCTAGCCGATGGAGCGGAACGTAGGGTAGCAAGCACAGGAGCCGGGCAACCCAACTATTGACCAAAGACATGATTCAGAGCCAATGCATATAATGCTAGATTCGGGGTGCCGAACTTATATATAAGAGATGTTCGGACTGTGCTGTCGTATTGTGGGCGATAGGTAGCCCCTGGCGAATATGAAACGTAAAATAGTGTCGATGCAGCAGATAGGCAGATCGAAATAAAACAAAGTAAGAAGCGAAAAACACAGAGACTGGGCCACTAACCATTTTTATTATAACTGGATGGATACGTCAAGGCGTATCTTGTACAGATGGTGCTGGAAGTATCCGGCCATTTAACATGCCGGAATCAGTATGGCGCAGCGTGCGGGTCCTGAGAAATAAGTGTGAATACCGTCAAGAAGAACGTGTAAAGGTTACCCTACACATCTGTGTTGCTTGCCTCCGTAGCGTTCCAGTCCTTCTAGACGACTTGATATCAGGCCTGCGAAAAAAGGTGCGTGTAATGAGAAAATAAGTAAAAGTGTGTGTGTCCGGGATCGGTTTTGCCGAATTGTAGCCCCCGGGTTGTCTCGTGCCTCCGTCGATGTCCATGGAATTTTGAGTGCGTAATTTTGTATCCGTGGTACGAATGCCACTACCTCATTGGGGCTGGGACGGAGGCCGAATTGCTAGTCGAGCTCTTGACGAGCCGCGCTGTCCTGTTGCAGTGTAGTCCGGACCCTCTTGATGGTGTCCAGGGGCTCGGCAGCTGGATTACAATGCTGCTTGAGAAGGCCGTTCTGTACTTCTGCTGCCAGGGCGGCGGTTTGCTCCTCTGTTCAGAGGGAGCGTTCCGTATTGCCATTCACTGTTATGACGCCGCGTGGACCGGGCATCTTGAGCTTGAGATAAGCATAGTGTGGGACTGCGTTAAATCTAGCAAACATGGTTCGTCCGAGCAGTGTGTGGTAGCCGCTGCAAAAGGGGACGATATCGAAGATTAACTCTTCGCTTCGAAAGTTGTCCGGAGAACCAAAGTCCACCTCCAGCGTGATTGAGCTCGTACAGCGGGCCTCTACACCTGGTATGACTCCTTTAAAGGTAGTCTTTGTTGGCTTGATTCGTGAGGGATTAATGCCCATGTTCCGTATTGTATCCTGGTACAGCAGATTGAGGCTGCTTCCACCATCCATCAGGACTCGTGTGAGGTGGAATCCGTCGATGATTGGGTCAAGGACCAGTGCGGTGGAACCGCCATGGCGGATACTAGTCGGATGATCTTGTCGATCAAAGGTGATCGGAAATGACGACCATGGATTGAACTTGGGGGGCAACTGGCTCTACTACGTAGACGTCCCTGAGTGCTCGTTTGCGCTCCTTTCTGGGGATGTGCGTGGCGTATATCATGTTCACTATTTTGACTTGGGGGGGGGGGATTTCTTCTGTCCCCCGGTGTTCGGCTGCCGGGGCTCTTCATCATCGTCCTCACTTTGTGATCCCTTTTCTTTGTTTTCGGCATTTAACTTGCCAGCCTGCTTAAAGACCCAACAATCCCTGTTGGTGTGATTGGCTTGCTTATCCGGGGTGCCGTGAATTTGGCACGGACGGTCGAGTATGCGGTCCAGGCTGGAAGGTCCTTCGTTATTTCTTTTGTAGGGCTTCTTCCGTTGGCCGGACTTGGAGCCACTGAATCCGGCGTTGACTGTGGTGTCCTCGGTGTTGTCGCCATTGCTTCGGCATTTGTGTCTATTGCGCCAGAGCTTGCCGGTGTTGTTCTTGGCCTCGGTGGGGCCTGCCTCGCTGGCTGTGTTTTTGCTACGAGCCAGCCAGCTGTCGTCGCCTGCGCAAAAGCGGGTCATGAGTGCCGTAAGGGCTGCCATTGACTTCGGTTTTCTTGTTTGAGGTGGCATGCTAGCCATTCGTCATGGATGCTGTGTTTGAAGGCTGCTAGGGCCTCGGCATCCAGACAATCAACGATCTGGTTCTTCTTGGTTAGGAACCTAGTCCAGAATTTTCTGGCTGATTCTCCAGGTTGTTGAACTATGTGGCTTAGGTCATCAGCGTCTCGTGGCCGGACATAAGTTCCTTGGAAGTTGTTGAGGAAAGCCTCTTCCAAGTCTTCCCAGCTGCCGATGGAGTTATCAGGCAGGCTATTTAACCAGTGCCGAGCTGGTCCTTTGAGCTTTAATGGGAGGTATTTGATAGCGTGGAGGTCGTTTCCTCGGGCCATGTGGATGTGGAGGATGAAATCCTCAATCCATACTGCAGGATCGGTTGTGCCATCGTATGATTCGATATTAACGGGCTTGAACCCCTCGGGGAATTCATGATCCAATACTTCATCTGTGAAGCAGAGCGGGTGTGCGGCGCCTCTGTATCGGGCTACATCATGGCGGACCTCCTAGGGAGTCCGTCTGCGGTATTCGGCCCGAGCGTGGTTAGGTTTGTCACGTACGAATAGGTGGCCATCATCGTGTCTCGAAGCACGTCCTCGCGATCCATAGATCAATCTTGTGTGTCCTGCTCTACTGTCCAGTGTCTATCGGAGGTCTTACATATGACTCCGGACTTTTTTGTCTTTATTATGGCGGGGTGGTGTGGTGGTCTGCTGTTCGGCCTAAGTTGCTGCTTTATCCCGACCTCGGGGTGGCCGTTCGGCCGCCCTGTCCTGACCACGTGGTGGTCGGTCCACATTACGCGAGGGAGATATGTGCTCCGGCACCTCCTCATCAAATTGAGGTATCAGTCTGCGTTTTGGGTAGCTCTTAGCTGGGCGGTAGAGGCTGTATTCCTCGGCTGTCAGGACATTAGTCCATCTGTCGACGAGCAGGTCTTGTTCGACTTGAAGTTGTTATTGTTTCTTTTTCAGGCTCCTTGCAGTGGCCATGAGCTAAAGCTTAAAGCGCTCCTGTTCGAGAGGATCCCCAAGCACGATGAAGTCTTCGTTGCCAAGGCTTGTCTCCTCCTCGGAGGGTGGACGGTAAGTATCATCCTCCGGGTCATCTTCTATGGCCTGTTCATCAGGGTTGTCTTGCCTGCTGTTGTGTTCCTGTTTGGATGTAGCACCGACAGGGTCTTCATTGTTATCGACGTCGCTTGGGGGTACTATTTTCTCCAGTGCCAGTGTTGTGTCCTTGGAGCGGCGGGGCTTGGGGCGGCGTTTGGGCCGCCGGCACTTGGACTGTGTCTCACAAGCTTTATTCACATCTGGCTCTTCTTTGCAGTCGCCAGATCCTTTAGGTGTATCAACCATGTACATGTCGTATGAAGAGGTAGCCGTCCAACGTCCAGTGAATGGCGGGTCTTGGCCCTGCTCCTTGTCAGCATCGTCGTCCATACCGTCGATGTCTTCGGAGCTATAGTCAAGCATGTCGGTTAAATCATCGACAGTGGCTATGAGGTGGGTGGCGGGTGGGGAGCAAAATTCCTCATCATCCGTCTCTAGCTCGAACCAGACATAGTTCGGCTGTGGGTCCTTCTCCAAGGACAAATTCTTAAAAGATTTTAGCACGTCACCCAAAGGCGAGTGCTGGAAGACGTCCGCAGCGCTGAACTCGAAGATCGATAACCGATCTAACTCGGTGTCCGTGGGCGTACACAATCCGGAACTTACAGCCAGAGTCGAGTCCGGAGTTCCATTAAAGTGAATGCTGCAGGGCGTCGAGTCCATGCGCGGCTCCAACTCCGTGGACTCTGAGGCCTTGGATGGCTCGATCTGCTTTGGCTCTAAGGTCATTGCAGCCGTAGGAACCATCTCCTGGGTGTGATCCGATGACAGATTTAGGTCACATTCATCGGGATGAGGGAAGCGATCTCCATAGGCTCAAATCCCTTGAAGATCAAGTCTCCACGGATATCCGCGACGTAGTTCAAGCTTCCGAATCCGACCTGATGGCCGGGGGCGTAGCTGCCGATCTGCTCTAGATGGACAAGCATGTTGGCCCACAGTACGAAGCCGCCGAATACGAAGATCTGTCCGGGGAGGAAGATTCCTTTTTGGATAGCTTCATTATTGACGATTGAAGGTGCCATCTAGCCTATTGTCGACTGCACAGTGGAACTCTCAATGAAAGCACCAATGTCGGTGTCAAAACTGGCCGATCTCGGGTAGGGGGTCCCGAACTGTGCGTCTAGGATCGATGGTAACAGGAGATAGGGGACACGATGTTTACCCAGGTTCGGGCCCTCTCTATTGAGGTAATACCCTACTTCATGCTTGATTGATCTTGATGAATATGAGTATTACAAGAGTTGATCTACCACGAGATCGTAATGGCTAAACCCTAGAAGTCTAGCCTGTGAATATGGTAATGAGTATATGTGTTGTCCTTTCCGGACTATCCACTTTAGTTTATATAAACACCGAGGGGATCTAGGGTTTACATGGAGTCAGTTACATAAGAAGGAATCTTCGGTCGTCAAGATTGCCTTCCACGCCAAGTAGAGTCCAATCCGGACACGGTGCAGTCTTCGGTCTTCATGTCTTCACAGCCCATCAGTCCGGCCCATAGATCACAGGCCGGACGTCCGAGGACCCCTTAGTCCAGGACTCCCTCAGAGAGTCTCCTATTTTGTCACCTTCACATACTAGTGGGAATTTTACATTATAGAACTTGGCTTGTATATTCCAATGATGGGCTTCCTCAAATTGCCCTAGGTCTTCGTGAGCAAGCAAGTTGGATGCACACCCACTTAGGGCCAGTTCTTTTGGGCGATTCTACCAGAATCGCCCCCCTCCCCAGCTTCTCCCAGAATCACCACTCCATATGTTTTTTACAATCCTAGCTAATTAGACCTTAACTAGATAGGATTGTAAAAAAAATATGGAGTGACGATTCTGGGAGAAGCTGGGGAGGGGGGCGATTCTGGAAGAATCGCCGAAAAGAACTGGCCCTTAGTTTCTTTTTGAGCTTTCATACACTTATAGCTCTAGTGCATCCGTTGCATGGCAATCCCTACTCACTCACATTGATATCTATTGATGGGCATCTCCATAGCCCGTTGATACGTGTAGTTTATGTGAGACTATCTTCTCCCTTTTATCTTCTCCACAACCACCATTCTATTCCACATATAGTGCTATGTCCATGGCTCATGCTCATATATTGCGTGAAGATTGAAAAAATTTGAGAACATCAAAAGTATGAAACAATTGCTTGGCTTGTCATCGGGGTTGTGATTGATTTAAATACTTTGTGTGGTCAAGATGGAGCATAGCCAGACTATATGATTTTGTAGGGATAACTTTCTTTGGCCATGTTATTTCGAGAAGACATGATTTCTTTGTTAGTATGCTTAAAGTATTATTATGTTTATGTCAATATTAAACTTTTTTGTTGAATCTTTCGGATCTGAACATTCATGCCACAATAAATAAAATTACATTGAGAATTATGCTAGGTAGCATTCCACATCAAAAATTCTGTTTTTATCATTTACCTACTTGAGGACGAGCAGGAATTAAGCTTGGGGATGCTTGATACGTCTCCAATGTATCTATAATTTTTGATTGTTCCATGCTATTATATTATCAGGTTTGGATGTTTAATGGGCTTTATTATACACTTTTACATTATTTTGGGGCAAACCTACTAACCCAAGGCCCAGTGCACATTGTTATTTTTTTGCCTATTTCATTGTTTCACAGAAAAGGAATATCAAACAGAATCCAAATGGAATGAAACCTTCGGGAGAGTTATTTTTGGAACAAACGTGATCCAGGGGACTTGGAGTAGATTTCAAGAAAGAAACAAGGTGGCCACGAGGCAGGGAGGCGTGTCTGCCCCCCTGGGCGCGCCCCCCACCCTCGTGGGCCCCTCGCAGCTCCACTGACCTAATTCTTCCTCCTATATATATATCCATATACCCCGAAAACATCCAGGAGCACCATGAAACCAAATTTCCACCGCTGCAACCTTATGTGCCCAGGAGATCCCATCATGGGGCCTTTTTCGGAGCTCCGCCGGAGGGGGAATCGATCACGGAGGGATTCTACATCAACACCATAGCCTCTCCGATGATGTGTGAGTTGTTTACCACAGACCTTCGGGTCCATAGTTATTAGCTAGATGGCTTCTTCTCTATCTTTGGATCTCAGTACAATGTTCTCCTCGATCTTCTTGGATATCTATTCGATGTAACTCTTTTTGCGGTGTGTTTGTCGAGATCCGATGAATTGTGGGTTTATGATCAAGTTTATCTATGAACAATATTTGATTCTTCTCTGAAATCTTTTATGTATGATTGGTTATCTTTGCAAGTCTCTTCGAATTATCAGTTTGGTTTGGCCTAGTAGATTGATCTTTCTTACAATGGGAGAAGTGCTTAGCTTTGGGTTCAATCTTGTGGTGTCCTTTCCCAGTGACAGCAGGGGCAGCAAGGCACGTATTGTATTGTTGCCATCGAGGATAAAAAGATGGGGTTTATATCATATTGCTTGAGTTTATCCCTCTACATCATGTCATCTTGCCAAATGCATTACACTGTTCTTATGAACTTAATACTCTAGATGCATGTTGGATAGCGGTCTATGTGTGGAGTAATAGTTGTAGATGCAGAATCATTTCGGTCTACTTGTCATGGACGTGATGCCTATATACATGATCATGCCTAGATATTCTCATAATTATGCACTTTTCTATCAATTGCTCGAGAGTAATTTGTTCACCACCGTAATACTTATGCTATCTTGAGAGAAGCCACTAGTGAAACCTATGGCCCTGGGGTCTATCTTTTATCATATAAATTTCCAATCTATTTTATTTTGCAATCTTCATTTTCCTATCTATATCATAAAAATACCAAAAATATTTATCTTATTATCTCTATCAGGTCTCACTCTCGTAAGTGACCGTGAAGGGATTGACGACCCCTTTATCGCGTCGGTTGCGAGGTTCTTATTTGTTTGTGTAGGTACGAGGGACTTGTGTGTAGTCTCCTACTAGTTTGATACCTTGGTTCTCAAAAACTGAGGGAAATACTTACACTACTTTGCTGCATCACCCTTTCCTCTTCAAGGGAAAACCAACATAGTGCTCAAGAGGTAGCATAGAGCATCTTTATAATCACCCAGTTGCGTTGTGACGTTTGATAGCACACTAGGTGTTCCTCCGGTATTCAGGAGTTGCATAATCTCATAGTCATAGGAACATGTATAAGTCATGAAGAAAGCAATAGCAATAAACTAAACGATCATAGTACTAAGCTAACGGATGGGTCTTGTCCATCACATCATTCTCTAATGATGTGATCCCGTTCATCAAATGACAACACATGTCTATGTCTAGGAAACTTAACCATCTTTGGTAAACGAGCTAGTCAAGTAGAGGCATACTAGGGACACTTTGTTTGTCTATGTATTCACACATGTACTAAGTTTCCGGTTCATACAATTCTAGCATGAATAATAAACATTTATCATGATATAAGGAAATATAAATAACAAATTTATTATTGCCTCTAGGGCATATTTCCTTCAATGTATTGTTGCTATTAAGGATAACAAGATGGGGTCTATTTCTACATAAATAGATCTTGTCTACATCATGTAATCGTTCTTATTGCATTACTCCGTTTCTCCATGAACTTAATACACTAGATGCATGCTGGATAGCGGTCGATGTGTGGAGTAATAGTAGTAGATGCAAGCAGGAGTCGGTCTACTAATCTTGGACGTGATGCCTGTATAATGATCATTGCCGGGATATCGTCATGATTATTTAAAGTTCTATCAATTACCCAACAGTAATGTGTTTACCCACCGTGTGCTAATTTCTCGAGAGAAGCCACTAGTGAAATCTATGGCCCCCGGTCTCTTCTCTATTATATTTGCCTTCACGATCTATTTTTATTTGCTTTTATTTTCAGATCTATTAATCCAAAAACCCAAAAATACCTTGCTGCAATTTTTATTTATTTATTTATTATATCTCGCATTCTCGTGAGATCTATTTATCCAATCTACTACAATTTTACCTATCTTTTTACCCGTGAGGGATTGACAACCCCTCTCTTACGTCAAGTTGCAAGTATTTGTTATTTGTGTGCGGGAGCTATTTACGTGGTGTTCCATGGTTCTCCTACTGGTTCGATAACCTTGGTCTCATCACTGAGGGAAATACCGACGTAGTTCAAGCCGCATCAAAAGGAATTTCTGGCGCCGTTGCCGGGGAGACATCATCAACACCTACCAGGTTCCTAATCACAAATCTCATCTCCTTGCAATTTACATTATTTGCCATTTGCCTCTCGTTTTCCTCTCCCCCACTTCACAAAAATTTGCCGTTTTATTTGCGCTCGTTTTCGTTCGCCGTTTTCTCGCCAGATCTGTTTTTTAGTGCAATCTTGTTGCGTAGTCACAATGACTCAAGAGAACACCAAGTTGTGTGTTTTCTCCAATACCAACAACAATGATATATTAGCACTCCAATTGCTCCTCCCACCACTAGTGCAGAGTCTTGTGATATTAATATCGCTTTGCTGAATCTTGTTATGAAAGATCAATTTTCTGGTACTCCTAATGAGGATGTTGCGTCCCATCTTAACACATTCGTGGAATTATGCGATATGCAAAAGAAATATATGTGGAAAATGATGTTGTGAAGTTGAAATTATTCCCTTTTTCCTTGTGAGATCGTGCAAAAATTTGGTTTTCTTCTTTGCCTCGCAATAGTATCGATTCTTGGGATAAGTGCAAAGATGCTTTTATTACTAAATATTTTATGCCTACAAAATTTATTTCCCTTAGAACCTAGATCATGAATTTCAAGCAAGTTGAACATGAGCATGTTGCGCAATCTTGGGAAAGGATAAATTAATGCTAAGGAATTGCCCAACTCATGGGTTAAATCTTTGGATGATCATACAAAAAATTTATGCGGGGTTGAATTTTGGTTCTCGTAAACTTTTGGACTCCGCCGCGGGTGGTACTTTTATGGAAATAACTTTGGGTGAAGCCACCAAATTGCTTGATAATATTATAGCAAATTACTCACAATGGCATACCAAAAGAGCTCCTACTAGTAAAAAGGTTAATTTGGTTGAAGAAATTTCTTCTTTGAGTGAAAAAGTTGATGCTCTTATGAAATTGGTTGCTAATAAAAGTGCTCTTATTGATTTTAATGATGTGCCTTTCTCTACTTTGATTGAGAAAAATAGTGATGTCATAGATGTGAATTTTATCTCGCAAAACAATTTTAATAACAATGCTTATAGAGGTAATTTTAATCCTAGGCCTTTTCGTAGTAATTCCTATAATAATTATGGTAATTCCTATGGTAATCCTTCTTATAATAATAATAATAGGAACACCTCTGATCTTGAGAATAATATTAAAGAATTTGTCAATACTCAAAAAGTTTTCAATGCTACAATAGAACAAAAGTTGAATAAGAGCGATGATATGTCTAGAAGTATTGATAGAATTTCTCATGATGTAGAAAATCTCAAGATGAAAACTTTTGTGCCTAAGGTTGAGGAATCAATTAAAGCTCTTTATGTTTCTATGGATGATAGTAAGACAAGAACCACTATACTTAGAGCTAGAAGAGTATTTTTAGAAAAAACGTTTTCTAGTGATTGCTTTCATAAAAGTGATGAAGATCTTAAAATGATTGGTGTTTCTTCTATTGATTCTTTGTTTAGTAAAATTAAGATTGGTAATAAAGGGACTAAAGAAGGGTCAACTTTATCTATAAGGCGTCCCGATAATTCAGAGGGTGAAAATCTTGTTGAGAAAATTGATAAAAGTGGGTTTGAAGAGTGTTGAGGCATATCTCTCTCGAGGTAGTTTTGGTGATTGATGACAACATGTTTGCGGACTAATCATGTGCTTTGAGTAGTTCACAGATTCATCCTTGGCACGAGACGTTTTCTTCGCTTCGGAGTGTCATTCAAGACGGTGTAGCTCTTTCGTTTCTCTTTTGGTGGACTAGTTGCGTAGAGGGCACCGTACTATCAAGAGGGGGTCCGCTGGGGTATTGCATGGGTGGTATCAACACGTACACGTCAGCTTCTCACCCTCCGAGCTCTTCCACTTCTTTGGAGAGATCTCTTCTCTTTTCTGTGGCCTGTCTGGGTTCCAGCGGTAGTACTGTGCAACCCAGCGGTAGTACCGTTGAGGAGTCACAAGCGGCAGTGCCGCTCCAAAGCGGTAGTACCGCCCGTGACTCCGCAGTAGTACTACCGCTGGCCTGCCTGGCACCACCGCCTCGTCCTTACCCTCGATGGAGAGATCTTCTCTCTCTCTTCTGTGTCCCAGCGGTAGTACCGCACTACCAGCGGTAGTACCGCCGAAGGGTCACAAGCGGCAGTACCGCTCCGCAGCGGTAGTACCGCCCGTGACCCCGCTGTTGTACTACCGCTGGGCTGTCTGGCTCCTGCCGCCTCGACTCGAGGGCTCTTTTTCTCGTGTCGGGTTTTGTGGCACTAGTTGCGGTAGTAGAGGCGGTAGTACCGTTTCGGAGCGGTAGTACCGCCCTTACCACCGCGGTAGTACCGCGCTGGGTCTAGATCCCTGCTGCTCTTCCCTGCGCGGCAGTACCGCTCGCTGGAGCGGCAGTACCACTGGCTCAGCGGTAGTACTGCCCCCTTTAGCGATACTACCGCCCTGTGCGGGGCTGGTTGGTGGGGCAACGGTTGGATTGTTGCCCCCACTATAAAAGGGGTTCGCCTTCTTCTCCTTTGACTTACCTCTTCCCCCTCAAGCTCCATTAAATGCTCCAAGCTCCATTTTCGCCCGATCTATCACTCTAGCCAATCAAACTTGTTGATTTGCTCGGGAGTGGCTGAGAAGGCCCTGATCTACACTTCCACCAAGGGATTTTTCGATTCCCCCACTCATCCCTAGCGGATCTTGTTACTCTTGGGTGTTTGAGCACCCTAGACGGTTGAGGTCACCATGGAGCCATAGTCCATTGTGGTGAAGCTTCGTGGTTTTGTTGGGAGCCTCCGATTAAGTTGTGGAGATTGCCCCAACCTTGTTTGTAGAGGTTCGGTTGCCGCCTTCAAGGGCACCAATAGTGGAATCACGGCATCTCGCATTTCTTGAGGGCGTGAGGAGAATACGGTGGCCCTAGTGGCTTCTTGGGGAGCATTGTGCCTCCACACCGCTCTAACGGACACGTACTTCCCCTCAAAAGGAAGGAACTTCGGTAACACATCCTCGTCTTCACCGGATCCACTCTTGGTTATCTCTTATCTTCACTTGTGCAAGCTCTTTGGTGTTACTTCTCTTGCTTGCTTGTATGCTTGTTGTTATTGCATCATATAGGTTGCTCACCTAGTTGCACATCTAGACAACCTACTTTGATGCAAAGTTTAATTTGGTATAGAAAAGTTAAAAATTGGTAGTTTCCTATTCCCCCCCCCCCTCTAGTCAACCATATCGATCCTTTCAATTGGTATCAGAGCCTCGTCTCTTTATTAAGGACTTTACCGTCCAAAGAGTATGGTTGATACCGTAGATGGTGTGGAGGAACACTCCGGTGTGAATCCGACCTCGTCTACGGGCGATGGGGGAACCTCGGTCTCTCGTGAGGAGTTCAATGTGGCCTTGGAGACATTGAAAACCTCCATGACGACCGAGGTTGAAAGCATGTTTACTAAATTTCTTGAGGGGCTTAAACTATCCACCGCACAGTTGAAAGTGGGTGACCCCACCGACAAGGTGACGGATGCTATCCCCGACAAGGGGGAAGCTAGTAGTGAAAAGGCTCCTTCTTCTGGTGGTAAAAAAGGCACCGACATCTTTGCTCATGTGGAACCACCGCTTGTTTATGGTGGACCGGTTCCTTCTACTCATTTGAATCATGCCGGTCCTCCCCTTAAGATTGTGTTGTCTCCCTCTACCGGGGAAGCGCAAGCATTCAACGCTCCAATTATGAAGTGGTCCAAGATGAGGCCGATGAGTTTGCAATGAAAGAAGATGAAGACCTCGTGAGCTTTATCGGAGGGTAACTAAACTCGCGGTCTCACTCCAAGATCACGGGAGCAAGGACACGGATGACAATTGGATCAAGCACAAATTCCTCAAGGCAATGATGCCCTACCACAAGGCCATGTCCTCCGTCATTCGTCAAAGACCGGACTTCCACACTTTGACCTCAAGCGAAGTGTTGGATGAGTTTGTGGCCATGAACATTTTGGACAAGACCGCCGACAATGCGGTGCTTCATTCTCAAAGGGCAAAGAAGCCCAACCTTGCATTGAAGGCCAAGCTCTCCGTTGAAGAAGAAGAAGAGGAAGAAGAGGAGAGCAACCCCGATGATACGAAGTATGCTTATCATGAACACATGGAACTCGCTTCAAGGCAATTTTGGAGCAAGAAAAACTCGAGGCCAAACTTTAACAAGAACAACTCAAGTGGCACGAAGAGCAAGCAACATGTAAGGACTTGCTACAATTTTGGCAACATGAGTCATTTTGTTGCGGAGTGCCCGTATGAGAAGAGGGAAGACAATGGTGGCAAGCTCATCCGGAAGGACAAGGCCAAGTCGTTCCCCAACAAAAGCAACTTCACCAAGAAGACTCCTCCCAAGGCATTGGTGGTACAAGAAGAGTACAATGAGGATGACGACGATGATGAAGGTGATGAGTCGGTTGCCATGGCCTCCATTGCCATTGCGACGACCCCACGGGTGTCCCTCTTTGACTCACCCAATGAGAGCATCACCGCCAAATGCCTCATGGCTAAAGCCACCAACAAGGTAACCCCCAACATCAAAACTACCATCATTAATCATCCTTCTCCGATGGATAGCATTAATGAACTTGAGGGAGCGAATGTGGAGACTAATGAGTTTGAGGCCTTTATGGGCAAACTTAAGGGAAAATCCAAGAAGCACTTTGTTGCTCTCTTGGAACAACTTGGTGAAGCCAATGACATGATCGAGGCTCACGAAGACACCATCACTAAGATGGAAGAGCATAGTCGTGACTATGCCGATGAGATTTTGGATCTTTCCAATGCTCTTGAGGAAGAGCGTGGTCTTTGTTTGGCTCTTGAGGAGTCACACAACGTTGATCATGCTAAGTTAAAGAAAGATTATGATCATGTCCTCATTGTTTCTCATGTGCTAAACTCCGAGAAGGCCGAACTTGAGGTTGATCTTGCTAGACTCAAAGAGGAGTTTGATCTACTTGACAAGGCTCACAAGGTCTTGAAGGGTGCTCATGCTAGCCTCAAAGAGTCTCATGATCAACTTCAAGTAAAGCTAACCAAGGAAAAAGCCACTTTTCCTCGTATGATGTTAATTGATAATGCAAATGCTACTAACCCGTGTTGTGAGCATGTGCATCTCGTTGAGGAGAACGCTAAACTAAAGGGGCAAATTGAGAGAGGTCTTGCGACTTGCATACAAGGTAAGAAGAACCTCAACGACCTCTTGATCAACCAAAAGGGAGTTGTGGCCAAGGAAGGGGTTGGGTACGTGCCCGACTCCAAGAACAAGAAGAAGAATGACAAGACCAAACGACCTCCTCATCTCATGCAAACCTTTCTGAAGGAGGGAGAGAGTGCCTCCGAGGAGAATAAGAAGAACAATGAGAAGGTTGGCATTGTCAAAAAGGGAAATTCCACTCCTCGCATCAAAGCCGGCGACTTTAATCCTTCATATGTGTTATGCCGTGCTAGTCATGGGCATGTCTATGCCAAATTCGTTGGCTCTCCTCATGAATACATTGAATGGTCTATTTGGGTTCCAAAGACCCTTGTTACTAACATCAAAGGACCCATTACAAAATGGGTACCTAAAACCAAGCATTAATCTCTTGTAGGTGTTTGCTTTCGGTGGGGGATCATGGTTGCTCGATAGCGGAGCTACAAATCATATGACCGGAAGCAAGGACTTGGTGGTGGATGTGCACAAGATTTCATCTATGCCCACCAATGTCGAGTGGGGTGACGCCTCATCCTCTAAGGTATTGGGACTTGGCAAGGTGGTCATCTCTCATGATCTCACGATCGAGAAGGTCGTGCTTGTTGAGTCCCTTGCATACAATTTACTTTCCGTTTGTCAACTTGCTATCATGGGCTTTGCCACTTTCTTTGATGTCGATACCGTGGCCCTCTTGTGGAGCAAGACTCTTAAAGTAGCCTTTGTTGGGCATGTCGAGAATGGTCTATATGTGATTAACTTTTCGGAGCGACCCACTAAGACCGCGACATGCCTAATGGCTAAAGTTGATGTGGGATGGCTTTGGCATCGCCGTCTAGCCCATGTCAATATGAGATCTTTGCAAAGTCTTCTCAAGGGGGACCATGTTTGTGGACTAACGAATGTTAGTTTTGCTAAAGATCGTGCTTGTAGTGCTTGTATCAAAGGAAAGCTACATGAGAAGGGTCACCCTCCCACGACTATCATTTATTCAAAGAGGCCTTTGGAGCTCCTTCACATGGATCTCTTTGGGCCTCCATCCTTCGATAGTCTTGGAGGTAGGAAGTATTGCTTGGTGATTGTGGATGACGACTCAAGATACACGTGGGTGTATTTCTTCAAGAGGAAGAGCGAGACCCAACAAACCGTCATTGACTTTGCAAATGATGCACAACGTCAACACAATGCAAAGATCTTGACAGTAAGAAGTGACAACGGCACTGAGTTCAAGAACTACACCTTGGATGAGTTTCTTAGTGATGAGAGGATCAAGCATCAATATTCTACACCTTACACCCCTCAACAAAACAGTGTTGCGGAGAGGAAGAATCAGACGTTGATGGATGCGGCAAGGACCATGATGGCGAAGTTCAAGTCTCCGTACAACTTTTGGGCCGAAGCCATCAACACCGCGTGTCAACTTGTGATGTAGGTGATGAAATACCTCCCAAAGCCATAAGAAGAATGGGTGTTGGCTTTATCCTACCCATTGAGGAACCCGTTGTGGCCGAAGGAGAAGGACAAAGCTCCACTCAAGTGGAGCCATCGCCAACCCAAGGCCCACATGCTTCCGAAGAACAACATGAAGGCCCTCATCCTCAAGAACATGACCAAGGGCAAGATCACGCTCAAGACAGTGTTGACACATCAAGTGATGCCCAAGGTCAAGTTCTCTCCTCCAAGCAAGTTCAAGAACAAGAACAAGCCCAAGACGACGCTCAAGATGATCAAGTGACCACTGTTGGAAATATGCCCTAGAGGCAATAATAAAAGGATTGTTATTATATTTCCTTGTTCATGATAATTGTCATTTATTCATGCTATAATTTTGTTATCCGGAAATCGTAATACATGTGTGAATACTTAGACACCAACATGTCCCTAGTAAGCCTCTAGTTGACTAGCTCGTTGATCAACAGATAGTCATGGTTTCCTGACTATGGACATTGGATGTCATTGATAACGAGATCACATCATTAGGAGAATGATGTGATGGACAAGACCCAATCCTAAACAAAGCATAAGATCGTATAGTTCATTTGCTAGAGTTTTCCAATGTCAAGTATCTTTTCCTTAGACCATGAGATCGTGTAACTCCCGGATACCGTAGGAGTGCTTTGGGTGTACCAAACGTCACAACATAACTGGGTGACTATAAAGGTATACTACGGGTATCTCCGAAAGTGTCTGTTGGGTTGACACGGATCAAGACTGGGATTTGTCACTCCGTATGACGGAGAGGTATCTCTTGGGCCCACTCGGTAATGCATCATCACAATGAGCTCAAAGTGACCAAGTGTCTGGTCACGAGATCATGCATTACGGTACAAGTAAAGTGACTTGCCGGTAACGAGATTGAACGAGGTATTGGGATACCGACGATCGAATCTCGGGCAAGTAACGTACCGATTGACAAAGGGAATTGTATACAGGGTTGCTTGAATCCTCGACATCGTGGTTCATCCGATGAGATCATCGAGGAGCATGTGGGAGCCAACATGGGTATCCAGACCCCGCTGTTGGTTATTGACCGGAGAGCCATCTCGGTCATGTCTACATGTCTCCCGAACCCATAGGGTCTACACACTTAAGGTTCGATGACGCTAGGGTTGTAGGGATATGTATATGCAGTAACCCAAAAGTTGTTCGGAGTCCCGGATGAGATCCTGGACGTCACGAGGAGTTCCAGAATGGTTCGGAGGTAAAGAATTATATATAGGAAGTGCTATTTCGGCCATCGGGACAAGTTTCGGGGTCACCGGTATTATACCGGGACCACCGGAAGGGTCCCGGGGGTCCACCGAGTGGGGCCACCTATCCCGGAGGGCCCCATGGGCTGAAGTGGGAAGGGATCCAGCCCAAAGTGGGCTGGGGCACCACTTTCCCCTAGGGCCCATGCGCCTAGGGTGGGGAAACCCTAAAAGGGGGCGCCCCCTTGCTTGGGGGGCAAGTCCCCCACCCCTTGGCCGCCGCCCCCCTAGGAGATTGCATCTCCTAGGGCCGCCCCCCCCTAGGCCCCCTATATATAGTGGGGGCGAGGGAGGGCCTCAGACCTACGCTTTTTGGTGCCTCCCTCTCCCTCTGCAACACCTCCTCCTCCTCCTCCTCCATAGAGCTTGGCGAAGCCCTGCCGGAGTACTTCAGCTCCACCATCACCACGCCGTCGTGCTGCTGCTGGAGCCATCTTCCTCAACCTCTCCTTTCCCCTTGCTGGATCAAGAAGGAGGAGACGTCACGCTGACCGTACGTGTGTTGAACGCGGAGGTGCCGTCCGTTCGGCGCTAGGATCTCCGGTGATTTGGATCACGTCGAGTACGACTTCCTCATCCCCGTTCTTTGAACGCTTCCGCACGTGATCTACAAAGGTATGTAGATGCAATCCGATCACTCGTTGCTAGATGAACTCCTAGATGGATCTTGGTGAAACCGTAGGAAATTTTTTATTTTCTGCAACTTTCTCCAACAGTGGCGTCATGAGCTAGGTCTTTGCGTAGTTCTCTATGCACGAGTAGAACACAATTTGTTGTGGGCGTTGATGTTGTCAACTTTCTTGCCGCTACTAGTCTTATCTTGCTTCAACGGTATTGTGGGATGAAGCGGCCCGGACCAACCTTACACGTATGCTTACGTGAGACCGGTTCCACCGACTGACATGCACTAGTTGCATAAGGTGGCTGGCGGGTGTCTGTCTCTCCCACTTTAGTTGGAGCGGATTCGATGAAAAGGGTCCTTATGAAGGGTAAACAGAAGTTGAAAAATCACGTTGTGGCTTTCACGTAGGTAAGAAAACGTTCTTGCTAGAACCCTTTTGCAGCCACGTAAAACTTGCAACAACAATTAGAGGACGTCTAACTTGTTTTTGCAGCAAGTGTTTTGTGATGTGATATGGCCAAAGTTGTGATGAATGATGAATGATATATATGTGATGTATGAGATGTTCATGCTATTGTAATAGGAATCACGACTTGCATGTCGATGAGTATGACAACCGGGAGGAGCCATAGGAGTTGTCTTTATTTTTTGCATGACCTGCGTGTCATTGAGAAACGCACAGTAAATTACTTTACTTTATTGCTAAACGTGTTAGCCATAGTAGTAGAAGTAATAGTTGGCGAGCAACTTCATGGAGACACGATGATGGAGATCATGATGATGGAGATCATGGTGTCAAGCCGGTGACAAGATGATCATGGAGCCCCAAGATGGAGATCAAAGGAGCTATGTGATATTGGCCATATCATGTCACTATTATTATTTGACTGCATGTGATGTTTATCATGTTTTTGCATCTTGTTTACTTAGAACGACGGTAGTAAATAAGATGATCCCTCATAATAATTTCAAGAAAGTGTTCCCCCTAACTGTGCGCCGTTGCGACAGTTCGTTGTTTCGAAGCACCACGTGATGATCGAGTGTGATAGATTCCAACGTTCACATACAACGGGTGTAAGACAGATTTACACATGCAAACACTTAGGTTGACTTAACGAGCCTAGCATGTACAGACATGGCCTCGGAACACAGAAGACCGAAAGGTCGAGCATGAGTCGTATAGAAGATACGATCAACATGAAGATGTTCACCGATGTTGACTAGTCCGTCTCACGTGATGATCGGACACGGCCTAGTTAACTCGGATCATGTTATACTTAGATGACTGGAGGGATGTCTATCTAAGTGGGAGTACATTGAATAATTTGATTAGATGAACTTAATTATCATGAACTTAGTCTAAAATATTTACAATATGTCTTGTAGATCAAATGGCCAACGTAGTCCTCAACTTCAACGCGTTCCTAGAGAAAGCCAAGCTGAAAGACGATGGCAGCAACTACACGGACTGGGTCCGGAACCTGAGGATCATCCTCATAGCTGCCAAGAAATATTATGTCCTAGAAGCACCGCTAGGTGACGCACCCGTCCCACAGAACCAAGACGTTATGAACGCTTGGCAGACACGTGCTGATGATTACTCCCTCGTTCAGTGCGGCATGCTTTACAGCTTAGAACCGGGGCTCCAAAAGCCTTTTGAGAGACACGAAATGCCGGGTGGTAGGTGCGACATATGCCAACGGGTGGCTTATCATTGTGGGAGCCAGTAAGACATCGCCGGTGCCTGGAAACGGGATAAGGCGAAGACATGCACGCCGGCGGATCTTACCCAGCTTCGGGGCTCTCTGTGGAGATAACACCCCTACTGCTGCTCTGCGGGGTCTCCGCATGATCACTAGATGAACAAGTAGCTACACAATGCTCCTTGAGCTGTTTGGTGGGAGGAGGAAGAAGGGCACGGCTAGCCTGCTTCCTCTCCCTGTGTGGTGTCTAAGACTAGCAGGGGGTCGAACCCTTTGCATGGGTGCCCCGGGGGGTTTATATAGGCCCACCCCCAGGGGTACAATGGTAATCCGACTGGGCGCGGGGCCCAGCCGTCTGTGACTGCGCTCGCCGGCTCCTGCGCCGGCTGCTGGGGCCCGCCGACTGGTGGGTCCCGCCGGCTGCCGGCCCCTTGGTCGACAGGCAGGCCCCACTGTCCAGGGCCTGGTCGGCGGCTGGTTACTGTGGCTCCATCTTGGTGACGTGGGCCTCGTCGTGGTAGGCACGGCTACAGTGCCGCCGCCCGTCGGGCGATCGCTGTAGCCTCACCGCGTCTTGTCTCCTTAATGGGGCGTCTCCTTCAAAGGAGGCGGCAAGCCGGCTGCGGGGAGCCGGCACTGTCTTGGGCCGACTGGTTGGAGGCGTGGCCGCCTTCGGGCATCTCTCTGCCCGAAGGGGCCCACCATCTGTGGGCCGCGCTGGCGGCCCGTCGTGGGTGACATCAGGGTCAACATGGCAACAGTGCCGCGCCGGACGGGTCATGGCTACTCCGTATGGCGCACTGTGCCAGGCGTGCTCCGGGATACGGGGGTGGCAGGCTTCACTGTAGCCACGCCCCGTCGCACTGCCGTTAGGTGGGTGCAAACTTTGAGGGTACGGTCTCGACCGCTTTATGGGAGCCGGCTTCTTGGAGTCGGCCTTCCCCTGGCCGGCTTCCCGAAGTCGGCCCTCCCGTGGCTTCCTTCATGAGGGCTAAAGTCGGACCGCCTTCCGAAAGCCGGCCTGGGTGGCAGCCAGCAAGGGGAAGGCGGCTCCATGTCTTGGATTCTTGAGAGCCGGACGGGCTCGTGATTTTTTCAGAAGGGCCAGGGGAAGCCGGCTAGGCTACCCATGGCTATTTACTCCGACAGTAGTCCCTGAAGCTGATCGAGCTTCGAGGCGGACAAAGGGACGAGAAGCTTGGTCAGCTTCCTATCCTGAAGAGCCGGCTTTGCTGACGTATGCCGATTTCGGGGAGCCCTGCGTCTTGCAGGCGGGAAAGTGGTCGACCCGCATGCTAACCGCGGGCCCTCCCGCGGGCCACGTGGCAGCGAGACCCTGCCGTCGCACGCGTGCGATGGGACGCCGCTGCAGGCCCGGGCCCGCCACTCCTAGGCCTCGGCCCGAACACTGATCTTCTGCGGCACAGGTGGACCGCTCGCCTTCCTGTGGCGATTTTATTTCGCCATTAGGGCACAACAAACGCACGACGTGGGGGAGTGGGCACGATCGATCCCCACGTTTCCCCACGCCGCGCCTCCTCGGCTCCGCCACGCGAGCCTATAAGTAGGGGGAGGAGGGGGAGCGACAGAGGTTCGCACGCTTCCTCTCGCTCCGCCCCCTCTCGTCCTCGTTTCTTCTTCTCGTTGCCGCCGCAGCCTCCCGTCTCAGCGCCGCCGCGCCTCCACATCGTCTCGCTCCGATGGCGTTGTCAAGCTCGTGGGACAGCTCCAACGTCCATGAGGACCACGTTGAATTCCTCCGCCAGACTCGGCGCCTGCCCGACGCCAACCTCGTGCGGGTCCGCCTGGTGCCGAAGACGGAGATTTCGCCGGCGCCGGAGGAGGGCGAGTGGGTCGTCTTCCGCTCGCACTTCCTGCGCGGCTTCGGCCTTCCGGCGAGTGGATTTCTGCGCTCCTTCCTCGAGTTTTACAACCTTCAGCCGCATCACCTCACGCCCAATGTGGTGATGCTGATGTCGGCCTTCGTCTCCCTCTGCGAAGGTTTCTTGGGGCTGGTCCCCACGCTGGAGCTCTGGGGGGAGTTCTTCCAGAGCAAGCTCGGCACCGTCGTCACAGGCGTGCCCGCCCCCTGCGGGGCCTTCATCGCCATGAGGAGGGCGAGCGAGAACAACCCATTCCCGCCCATCCCCCTGATCCAGTCGGTGAAGATCTGGCAGAAATCATATTTCTACGTGAAGAACGTCGCCGAGCAAGGAGACCACGTCAACCTACTGGCTTACGTAGCCGACCCACCGGCTGGGAGGCAGCCCTCATGGAGTTTCCGGTCCCGGTCACTGTCTCAGGCCGGGAACGCCGCCGTCTCCCGGCTTCGGGTGATGATCCAGTCGGAAAACCTGAACGGGGCCGACTTGGTGGCCGCCTTCGTGGAGCGCCGGATATCTCCTCTCCAAAGCCGGCCCCACATGATGTGCCAGATGAGCGGCCGCTTCGACCCAAGCCGGCTGAGCACCAGGGAGATGCCTCACGCTGAGGTATCGTATATGGTAAACTATATCTCCAACTGCAAGCTCACCGAGGACTGGCGATACGGCAAGGCGCCGTATTCTCGCGCCAACCCTCCGCCCGTGGTAAGCTTTCTTTTCTTCCTTCTTTTCGTTGGTAGCCGGCTTTATGATGGCCGGCTTCTGATCAGTCGGTTCTTCTTAGCAGAACCCCCTTCTCCCGCCGACGACCGGGTCAGCGGGGATAGAACACCAGTATGCCCCCGACCGCACGGCGGACAACGTCGACGATCCGGACTTGGGGGCGGCCGCCATGGAAGACGCCGTTGTGGGGGACGACGCCGAGCCCGGGGGCTCAAGGCTCACCACGAGCTTCGAGGACTGGCCGGACGATGCTGAAGCCGAAGTGGCCCCGCGTCGCCAGCCGGCGGCCGACCATCAGGGCGCGGGCTCGTCCATCGCGCCGGCTGCCGGTGGTGGCGCACAGAAGCGCCGGGCCGCTTCAGGCCTCTTCGGCAGTCGGCCGAAGAAGTCCAAAGCCTCCACCGCGGCGACCAAGCGAGACGAGGCGGTCGCGAAAGCGGCCCGCTTCCGCAAGGCAGTGAAGCAGCCTCAGGCGGTCTCAGCGTAAGTCGTCAATTGCCTTGTCGCATGCTCTTCATCATTCTCTTCTTGTTCGAGCATTCTTCTTAATTTCTTCCGCTTGCTGGACAGGGCGCCGCTTTCCCTTGAGCGTGGTCCGAGCGGCTCCGTAGTTGGGCCGGCTAGAGGTTCTTCAAGCTCCCGCCGCGTGGACCCCCGCGCCGACCTCAAGGAGGCCACAGAGCGGAATGCCCATGAAGCGCGGGAGGAGCGCGAGGCGGCGGAGAAAGCGGCCGCCCAGGCGGCGAGGGAGCAGGCCGACGCGGCAGCCAAGGCCCAGACGGAGGCGGCGACCGCGGAGCCGGAGGTGGAGGGTTCGCGCAACAAGCCTCCGCTGCTCGCCATTCCCCTCCGAGCTGTGGCCCCCGACACCCCATTGCCCTTGGCGGAGGAGATCGTCCTAGACCCGCTGCTGATGGAAAGGGGGGAGGACCCCGTGGCCTTTGCGAGGAAAATGCCGCCAGCAGCGCCAGCCGGAGCGGGCCAAGGCGGCCAATCGTCAGCGGCGCCAGAGGGGCCGTCCGGGGGTGAGCCGGAGGATAGAGCCGGCCTTGAGATGCAGCCGGTGACGGGCCGCCGCGCAGGGGGAGGCGCCGCTCTGCCGGAGTTGCGCCGAGTCGCGGGCGCAGGCCAGCCGGCGGAAGATCTGGAGGCGGCCAGCACTGCCACGTCCGAGTGGACTCCCAGCGGGGGGACTGGCGAGCTGAATGTGGCGGCTCAAGGGGTCCAGAGCCGGCTGCAAGCTCAGGCCGCCCTGCTGCAACAGTTCACCCAGGACTTCTTGTCGACGCGAGCCACCATCCGGGTGAGTCCTTCGTTCTTGGCTGCTTTGCTCTCTTAATTTCTTCCATGGGGACGCGTCAGCTCACCCACTGGGTGTAGTCCCCGAGATTCGGGCCGACTGCTACGCAGTCGGGTCGGATCTTTCTTGATGGATACCTTATTTTTGCCTCTTGTCTGAATTTCCAGGAATATCACAACCTCCGTGCCGCCGCCTTCAACTCCCAGGCTCGGGAGTTGAGTCGGAGGACCGACGACCTGGCCGACAACCGAAGTAAGTACTCGATCTTGTCTGTCTCCTGTGGGGGTGCGTCAGCGCACCCACTGGGTGTAGTCCCCAAGATTCGGGCCGACTGCTGAGCAGTCGGGTCGGATCTTTCTTGACGACTCTTTCCTTATTGGTTTTTCTTTTTCTTTGTCTTCAGGGGCCAACGCCGACTTAAGGAAGGAGCTCGGCGAAGCGAAGGCCGCCCTTCATACCAAGGACGCCGAGTACGCTGCCTTGGTCCAGGAGCGTGATCGCCTGGCCAAGAAGCTGGCCAACCAGGAGAAGAGCCACAGGGCGGCCCTGCAGGCGGCGCAGGATAGCGAAGCCGCCCTGAAGGCAGAGTATGAGACCGAGGCGGCGAGCTGGGCTGAGACCCGACGAGCCTTGGATGAAGGCTTCGGCCGGATCGAGGATTTGATCGACAGAAAGCCGCCTTCCTCGCCCCTCTCCTGCCCCTTTCCGCCTAGGTTTTTGGCTTAACTTGAGCTGCTGCTTGTTTTTTGGTGCAGACTACTTCCCCGGCTACTCCGCCTTCGCCGCCCAAAGCATTGAGGCCCATCGCGAGGCGCGCCGTCAGGCGGGGGCCAACATCGCGCCGGATGCGAACCGGACGCTTGAGGAGCAGCTCTTGACTATCCAGGCGCGGTTGCAGCCGGCTCATCGGATGCTTCGCCGGCTCCAACGTGCCGAGGCGCAAGTGTTGGCCGCCCTCTGGCCCGGCGAGACAATCCCCCGCACCCCAAGCCGAACTGCCGACTAGCTAGAGGTCGCAGTCGGTCGCTTTGAGGCTTGGAAGGTGTCGGCAGCCCGCCTCGGAGCCGGGCGGGCGTTGGAGTTCGTTCGGGCTTGGTACCCAGGGCTGAGCCTGGACCAGCTGCGCACTTGGCGGATGGAGGCCGACGCGGAGCTGGAGGAGGTGAGGCCGACTATCGCCCAGCGGGCTTCGACGATCGCCGAGTGCACCGACATCAGCGCTTTCGCACCCAAAATCGATGATGATGGTGTTGCTCAGCCGGAGGAGTGGTTCGGGCTGAACCCGGCGGTGGGCGAGGACTCGGCGGAGGAGATTGCCTCCAGCGACAAGGGCGAGGATGACGAAGAGGAGGATGGCGAAGACGTCGAGCCGGCTGGTGGAACAACCGGACGACCTCAGGCCGACTGTGCCTCCAGCAACAAGGCGCGTGCAAGCGCGCCCTCTACGGGAGGCGGTGACCAAGCCAAAGTTCGCCAGCCGGCCGCTCCTTCAGCCGGCACGACCGTCTCTGCCAACCAGTCCGGCTCGTCGGTCGCTCCGCCAGCTTGACCTGCCGTCTTTATCTTTCCTGCTTGTTGTCTTTTGAACAATCTTCATTAAGTTTTCGCAGTTCCACCCACTGGGGGTGTATCCAAACTATGTTGAATGCTGGCCTCTCGGAGGTCTTTTATGTAAATATTATTATGTGCATGTTTGGTTTCCATTCGCGTATGCTTTTTATCCTTAGGCTTTTTCCTTTGCCGCCTTCCCTCTTTGGGGGGGCAAGTACTTGAGCTTTCTTGGATTGAAGTGAAGTGAATGGAAACCGGCCGGCCGGCTACTATGGTAGCCATTCGGCGGTGGGAGAAAAACCGGCTTTTGTTATATTAGTCCGTTAGTCCCTAGCCGTTTTTCGTGTGGGCGCCCGTTCCTGCCTTTAACTCTTGCCGGCCGGACAGCCGGTTCTTCGAACTGTAACTTTTGGTGAGAGAAGGCTTGGGAGCCAGCACACTACTTGTCTGACTGTGGGTAGGACTTCTAATATAACTCCAGTCGGCGAGTCCCCGAGCCGACTAGTTGAACCCGGTGCCGGACGGAACAAGTAAATGAAATGACAAGGTCATAAGCATGATACTTTTCATTCATAAATAAGGGATGGCAGTCCCCGAGCCCTCCTCGGGGGGCCTATTGTTTCGAACTTAGTACAAAAGTTAGCGTGATACATACTGCTTTTCAACTGTAAAATCTTCGAAGGAGGTTGGCGTTCCATGGTCGTTCCGACTCCTTGCCGGAGTCGTCTCTCTTGCGTGCCTTCGGCTTCTGTGCATCGATCAGGTAGTAGGAGTCGTTGCCTAGAGCTCTGCTGATGACGAAGGGACCTTCCCAAGGGGCCGAGAGCTTGTGCTGGCCGGCTGTTCACTGGATCAGCCGGAGCACAAGATCGCCCTCTTGGAAAGATCTTGGCTTGACTTTCCGGCTGTGGTAGCGGCGCTGGCCCTGCTGATAGATGGCGGACCGGCTGAGGGCTAACAGCCGGCCCTCTTCCAGCAGGTCGACGCCGTCTTCTCGTGCCTCCTTGGCCTCCGCCTCTGTGTACATGGCTACTCGAGGTGAGTCGAACTCGATGTCGGTTGGGATGACCGCCTCGGCACCATACACGAGGAAGAAAGGAGTGAAGCCGGTTGACTTGTTTGGAGTAGTGCGCAGACTCCAGAGGACAGCCGGCAGCTCATCAAGCCAACAGCCGGCTGAACGCTCCAGTGCTACGACCAGTCGGGGCTTGATGCCGGAGAGGATGAGGCCGTTGGCTCACTCGACCTGGCCGTTTGACTGCGGGTGGGCGACGGATGCTAAGTCCAGTCGGATACCTTGGGCTGCGCAGAAACGTGCCAAGGCTCCTTTGGCAAAATTCGTGCCATTGTCGGTGATGATGCTGTGTGGCACGCCGTACCGAGTTGTTATGTCTGCAATGAACTTCACAGCAGTCGGCCCATTCAGCTTCTTGATCGGCTTTGCCTCAATCCACTTGGTGAATTTGTCCACGGCGACGCGCAAATGCGTCATGCCACCGCGCGCCGTCTTGAATGGGCCCACCATGTCCAGTCCCCAAACGGCGAAGGGCCAAGTGAGGGGAATGGTCTTGAGTGCCGAAGCCGGCATGTGTTGCTTGGAGCTGAAAAGTTGGCACCCCTTGCAATGTTTAACTAATTCTTTGGCGTCATCCAAAGCAGTCGGCCAGAAGAAACCATGGCGGAAGGCTTTGGCGACAAGTGATCTTGAGGCCGCATGGTGGCCGCATTCTCCTTGGTGAATGTCTCTGAGGATTGCAATGCCCTTCTCTTGCTCGACGCACCATTGGAGGATTCCAGTGACACTGCACTTGACTAGTTCTCTGTTGACGATTGCGTACGCTCCGGCTCGACGTTGGACTTGTCTTGCTTCCGTTTCGCCAGCCGGCAGATCTTGGTTTACTAGGAAATTGAGGATAGACTGAGCCCATGACGGAGCCGCGACTTCTTCTACCGCCAACGTGGCTACCACCACCAGGGTGGGCGGGCTGGGTGGTGAGATGCTGGAGTCGGTCGCCGGCTGTTGCGCTGGTGCAGTCCCCAGGCCGGCTACCGAAGTCCCCGAGCCGGGTGTGGCAGTCCCCGAGCCGGTTGCCGAAGTCCCCGGGCCGGCTGCGGGAGTCTCGGGGTCGCCTGCTAGGTTCTTCGAGCCGGACCCGGCCGCATCGGGGTCAGGCGGCACGAAGATGGAGTCGGACTCTGGAGACGGCTTGATGGATGGCTTGAGGAGGCGTTGTAGAGCGACGCCGGTTGGAATTGCTTGCCGAGTGGAGCCTATTCGAGCGAGGGCATCGGCTGGCTCGTTGTCGGCTCGCGGTACGTGGAGGAACTCGCATCCTTCAAAGTATCCGCTGAGTTGTTGAACCAGGAAGCGGTAGCTCGCCATGTTTGCGTCCCTGGCATCCCAGTCGCCGGATGATTGCTGGACCACCAAGTCCGAGTCGCCATAGCATAGGATCCGGCGAATGCCGAGTTCTTTGGCAAGCCGGAGCCCGTGTATGAGCGCCTCGTACTCGGCCACGTTGTTAGAGGCGGCAAAGTGAATCTGCAGCGTGTATCTGAGCTTGTCGCCTTTAGGAGAGGTAAGGACGATGCCAGCTCCCAAGCCGGTGCGCATCTTGGACCCGTCAAAGTGCATGCGCCAATGGGTGCAGTCGGGAGCCGGTGGCAGGTACTGGGTCTCGGCCCAGTCGACCAGGAAGTCGGCCAGTGCTTGGGACTTGATGGCGGTGCGGGGCTGGTAGAAGATCGTGTAGGGGGCCAGCTCGATGGCCCATTTCGCCACCCGGCCGGATGTGTCCCGGCTGCCTATGATCTCGGCCAGCGGGGCGGTGCATACGACCGTGATGGGATGCTCTTGAAAGTAGGGCTTCAGCTTCTTGGCGGTGAAGTACACGCCGTAACACATCTTCTGGTAGTGCGGGTAGTTCTGCTTTGAGGCGGACAGCACCTCGCTCAAATAATACACTGGCCTCTGGACCGGCTGGGCTCAGCCTTCTTCTGGGCGCTGGACTACGATGACGGTGCTGACCACCCGGCTGGTTGCGGCGATGTAGAGGAGCATGGGCTCTTTCTCAGTCGGCGCCGCTAGAACGGGCGGCGTGGCCAGCATCTTCTTCAGCTCGTGAAAAGCTTGGTCGGCCTGGTCGTTCCACTCGAAGTGAGTGCTCTTCTTCATGAGGCGGTAGAGGGGGAGAGCTTTCTCTCCGAGCCGGCTGATGAAGCGGTTCAAGGAGGCCAAGCACCCGGTGAACTTCTGAATGTCTCGAAGCTTGGTGGGGATCGCCATTCTCTCGATGGCCTTGATCTTCACCGGGTTGCATCCGATGCCGCGTTCGGAGACCAGGAAGCCTAGGAGCTGGCCGGCTGGCGCTCCGAACACGCATTTCTCGGGGTTGAGCTTGATTTGGAACCGGCGTAAGTTCTCAAACGTTTCCTTGAGGTCTCCCAGCAAGGTGCCGCGCTTCTCCGTCTTCACCACGATGTCATCCACGTAAACGTGAGCGTTTCGGCCGAGTTGCTTGAGGAGGCACTTCTGCATGCAACGCTGAAAAGTGGCACCGGCATTTCTCAAGCCGAATGTCATAGTGAGGTAGCAGAAGGCTCCAAATGGCGTGATGAAGGCGGTCTTCAGGCGGTCGTCCGGATCCAGCTTTATCTGGTGATACCCGGAGTAAGCATCCAAGAAACTCAACAGCTCGCATCCGGCTGTGGAGTCTATCACTTGGTCGATCCTTGGCAGGGCAAAGGGATCTTTGGGGCAAGCCTTGTTGAGGCTCGTGTAGTCTATACACATGCGCCACTTGTTATTCTTCTTTAGCACAAGGACCGGGTTAGCGAGCCACTCTGGAAAGAAAACTTCCATAATGAAGCCGGCCGCCAGAAGCCGGGCTATCTCCTCCCCTACGATCCTGCGTTTCTCCTCCGACAGTCGGCGAAGGGGTTGTTTGACTGGCTTTGCGTCTTCTCGGACGTGTAGTCTGTGCTCGGCGAATTTCCTCGGAACACCCGGCATGTCCTTGGGGGACCATGCAAAGATGTCCCGATTCTCACAGAGGAAATCAACGAGCTCGCCTTCCTATTTGCTGTTCAGACTTGCCCCGATGACGGCAAACCTCTCTGGATGCTCAGGGTCAAGAGGTATCTTCGTCTCCTTGGCCGGCTGGAAAGATCCTTGAGCATCGTGCTCCTTGGGGTCGGGGGACACGGCCGACTGCTTGCCGTCTATGGCCATGACTTGGTCCAACATCTTCTTTTCCTCGGCAATCACAAGGGACTCGGCCAGCTGGCTGCTGGCTGCCGCGCACTCAGAGGACTTCTTGTAATCGCCGGCTACGGTGATGACGCCTTTGGTGCTTGGTATCTTCATCTTGAGGTATGCATAGTGGGGAACTGCCATGAATTTGGCCAAGGCAGGTCGGCCAAGCAATGCATGGTAAGGGCTCTCCAGGTCCACCACTTCAAACCAGATCGCTTCCCGGCGGAAATGCTCCTTGTCCCCAAAAAGTACATCGATCTTGATCTTGCCAATGGGGGCGCAGGATAAGCCGGGTACGATGCCATGAAACACTGTCCGAGTAGGCATGAGCTGCTTCGTCTTGACGTTTAGCTTCTCTAGGGTGTCACGGTACAGGATGTTGATGCTGCTCACGCCGTCTATCAACACACGGGAGAAGCGGGCGTCGCGTCTGTCCGTTGCAAGGGTGGCTTCCAGGACCAAAGCATAAGAGCCGGGAGACGGCATTACCTCTGGATGGTCGGCCCGGCTCCAGCTGATGGGCTTTTCTGACCAATGCATGTGTCCAACGGGGTTGGCAGCGACCACGCTGACTTCCTGGTGCTCTCGGCGTTTGCTGCACCGGTCTTCGGGCTGGCTGGTAAAGACGATGTAGGTTGCTTGCTCGTTGGGGAATTCGTCGTGCACGGCTCCGACCGCGGGCCGAGCGGCCGGAGGCGGCGGGGCCGGAGGCGGCGGGCCGGCAGGAGGAGGCGGCACGAGCCCCTCGCCTTTAGAGATTCGGGTGAGCCAATGTCACTTCCGGGTTGTGTGGTTGGACGGCTTCGTGCCGCTGTGGAACTTGCACGGGGCGTCGAGAGTTTGCTTGTAGGAGAAAGCCGGCTGCCAAGTCGGCCGGCCGCCCTTGGGTTTCTTGGGCGCGGGCCGTCCTTCAGGCGGCACGTCTTCAACTGTGGCCACCTGCCGACTGGCGGGAGGCGGCGCGGGGCCCTTGCGCTTGTGGTCGTTCGAGTGTGGGCGTCGGCCGGAATCCCCAGCCGGCGTCTTGGGCGCCGGGTTGAGTACTTTTCCTGACGCGTCTACCCGAAGCTCGGTCTTCATCGAGGAGTTGGCGGTGGCGTACTTGTCCGCTATGTCCAGCAGCTTGTCGAGGGTAGCCGGCTCGTCGCAGAGGAGCTTGTGCTTGAGGAGGGTGCCTTCTCGGCATCCGGCTGTAAAGTACTCGATGGCTTGCACCTCGTGCACCCCCTCGCAAGAATTGCGGAGCTCGGCCCAATGCGTGAGGTAGTCGCGAGTGGACTCGGCGGGGCCTTGTACGCACAAGGAGAGCTGTCTGGGCTTGGGAGCCCGCTTGTAGGTGCTGGTGAAGTTGCGGATGAAAGCTTCGGTGAAATCTAGCCAGCTGTTGATGCTGAGAGGCTTGAGGCTATTGAGCCAGGTTCGCGCCATGCCTTGCAGCATGAGGGGCACGTACTTCACGGCAACGCGCTGGTTGCCGTTGGCTATGCTAACTGCCGTGGAGTAGTCGATCAGCCAATCTTCCGGCTTCACGGAGCCGTTGTACTTGGGCGTGTCTCTTGGGAGCGAGAACCCTTTGGGGAAAGGCTCGTCGCGGATGCGGGGGCCGAAACAAGGCGGGCCGACATCGTCTTCTTCTTCAAACGCCAGAGATCGCGCCAGGCGGTCGATCCGATGGCGGGCGTCGTTCTCGCTGACTCCTTTGCGGCGACCTAGTCGGCCGCTGAGAGTCGGGTGCGCCACTGGCGGCGGGGTGGGATATCTCTCTCCAGGGGTCGAGGCGGAGGCGGGTTGCCCCGCCATTCCATGGCTCGGGGATGGCCGTTCGCATCTCGCTCGATGGAGATTTGGGTCCGGCTGCGGCTGGCAGCCGGCTCTTTCTCGCGCCACGCGCGGGTGTTGCTCGTAACCGGCGTCCGGGACGTCGCGCCGTGATCTCGGCGCGGGGGAGGGCTTCCCGCGCGGGCGTCTGCTTCGTGCCACTGCGCGGCTGCATCGATCAGTTGCTGGATGCGCCGGGTCATGTGGGGGAGGTCTTCGGCCTCCAAGCCGTCCAACTCGTCTACGGCCGCCTGGGCGGCACGCAAGTTCTCGAGCGGAGTGGCATAGACCGGGCGGTCGACTCCCAGCGTGTCGGCGATGACGGCGCCGCGTTGCTTGACAAGGCCGGCCCGGCTTGGCCCGCCCGGGGCCGGCGTGCCGAAGGCGGCGCGGTCAGCTTCGCGCTGATAGGCCTCAGTGAGGCGTCTCACGGAGGCCAGCCTCCGGCCCTCTGCGAGGAGGGCGAGGCAGCGTGCCTCCAGTGCTTCGTCGTCAGCATTGGCCGGGAGGGGGGCGCACAAGTCGTGGGCGCTCTCGTCGGCCGGGCCGCCGTGGCCAACAACCATCACTTTGGTGGTGACAGCATCGCAGCCGTCGGCTCGAGGAAGCGGGTCTTTGTAGATCGTGACGTTGGTGGGGAAGGTGTCGTAGGAGGTCGTGTCGAAGTCGACAGGCATCGGGTCGATGGAGCCAACCGACTCCAGATCCGCAGCGGGCTCGCTGGAGACATGGAGCTGACCGAGAAGGTTGGCGAGGTGGTCGGTGCCCGCATCGGAGGCGAGCTCGTTGGAGATGAGGGTTTCGTCGAAGAGATCGGCGAGGCTGCTCGCCGCGCAGATGCTGGTGATGCCTTGTAGCGCGTCGTGGCAAGCGCCATCGGGCGTGCCGGGCTGGCTACGCTCGCGGGGGAGGAAGAAGGTTCCCGTCCAGAACAGGTCTCCGGACGACGGTGCACCTGGCCCCACGGTGGGCACCAAATGTCGGGTGGTAGGTGCGACATATGCCAACGGGTGGCTTATCATTGTGGGAGCCAGTAAGACATCGCCGGTGCCTGGAAACGGGATAAGGCGAAGACATGCACGCCGGCGGATCTTACCCAGCTTCGGGGCTCTCCGTGGAGATAACACCCCTACTGCTGCTCTGCGGGGTCTCCGCATGATCACTAGATGAACAAGTAGCTACACAATGCTCCTTGAGCTATTTGGTGGGAGGAGGAAGAAGGGCACGGCTAGCCTGCTTCCTCTCCCTGTGTGGTGTCTAAAACTAGCAGGGGGTCGAACCCTTTGCATGGGTGCCCCGGGGGGTTTATATAGGCCCACCCCCCGGGGGTACAATGGTAATCCGACTGGGCGCGGGGCCCAGCCGTCTGTGACTGCGCTCGCCGGCTCCTGCGCCGGCTGCTGGGGCCCGCCGACTGGTGGGTCCCGCCGGCTGCCGGCCCCTTGGTCGACAGGCAGGCCCCACTGTCCAGGGCCTGGTCGGCGGCTGGTTACTGTGGCTCCATCTTGGTGACATGGGCCTCGTCGTGGTAGGCGCGGCTACAGTGCCGCCGCCCGTCGGGCGATCGCTGTAGCCTCACCGCGTCTTGTCTCCTTAATGGGGTGTCTCCTTCGAGGGAGGCGGCAAGCCGGCTGCGGGGAGCCGGCACTGTCTTGGGCCGACTGGTTGGAGGCGTGGCCGCCTTCGGGCGTCTCTCTGCCCGAAGGGGCCCACCGTCTGTGGGCCGTGCTGGCGGCCCGTCGTGGGTGACATCAGGGTCAACATGGCAACAGTGCCGCGCCGGACGGGTCATAGCTACTCCGTACGGCGCACTGTGCCAGGCGTGCTCCGGGATACGGGGGTGGCAGGCTTCACTGTAGCCACGCCCCATCGCACTGCCGTTAGGTGGGTGCAAACTTTGAGGGTACAGTCTCGACCGCTTTATGGGAGCCGGCTTCTTGGAGTCGGCCTTCCCCTGGCCGGCTTCCCGAAGTCATCCCTCCCATGGCTTCCTTCATGAGGGCTAAAGTCGGACCGCCTTCCGAAAGCCGGCCTGGGTGGCAGCCAGCAAGGGGAAGGCGGCTCCATGTCTTGGATTCTTGAGAGCCGGACGAGCTCGTGATTTTTTCAGAAGGGCCAGGGGAAGCCGGCTAGGCTACCCATGGCTATTTACTCCAACACGGAGCATATGAGATGTTCGAAGAGCTGAAAATGGTTTTTCAAGATCATGCCCGGGTCGAGAGATATGTAGTCTCCGACAAGTTCTTCAGCTATAAGATGGAGGAAAATAGTTCTGTCAGTGAACACATACTCACTATGTCTGGATTACATAACCGATTGACAGAATCCTTCAGTCGCTTCCACCGAGCTACAAGAGCTTTGTGATGAACTTCAATATGCAGGGGATGGAAAAGACCATCCCTGAAGTATTTGCAATGCTGAAATCAGCAGAGGTAGAAGTCAAAATGGAACATCAAGTGTTGATGGTGAATAAAACCACTAAGTTCAAGAAAGGCAAGGGTAAGAAGAACTTCAAGAAGGACGGCAAGGGAGTTGCCGCGCCCGGCAAGCAAGCTGCCGGGAAGAAGCCAAAGAATGGCCCCAAGCCCGAGATTGAGTGCTTTTATTGCAAGGGAAATGGTCACTGGAAGCGGAACTGCCCCAAATACTTAGCGGACAAGAAGGCCGGCAAAACGAAAGGTATATGTGATATACATGTAATTGATGTGTACCTTACCAGTACTCGTAGTAGCTCCTGGGTATTTGATACCGATGCAGTTGCTCACATTTGTAACTCAAAGCAGGAGCTGCGGAATAAGCGGAGACTGGCGAAGGACGAGGTGACGATGCGCGTCGGGAATGGTTCCAAGGTCGATGTGATCGCCGTCGGCACGCTACCTCTACATTTACCTACGGGATTAGTTTTAAACCTCAATAATTGTTATTTAGTGCCAGCTTTGAGCATGAACATTCTATCAGGATCTCGTTTAATTCGAGATGGCTACTCATTTAAATCTGAGAATAATGGTTGTTCTATTTATATGAGAGATATGTTTTATGGTCATGCTCCGATGGTGAATGGTTTATTGTTAATGAATCTCGAGCATAATGCTACACATTTTCATAGTGTGAGTACCAAAAGATGTAAGGTTGATAATGATAGTCCCACATACTTGTGGCACTGCCGCCTTGGTCACATAGGTGTCAAACGCATGAAGAAGCTCCATGCAGATGGACTTTTAGAGTCTCTTGATTACGAATCATTTGACACGTGCGAACCATGCCTCATGGGTAAAATGACCAAGACTCTGTTCTCAGGAACAACGGAGCGAGCGACCAACTTATTGGAAATCATACATACTGATGTGTACGGTCAAATGAGTGTTGAGGCTCGCGGTGGCTATCGTTATGTTCTCACCCTCACTGATGACTTGAGTAGATATGGGTATATCTATTTAATGAAACACAAGTCTCAGACCTTTGAAAAGTTCAAGGAATTTCAGAGTGAGGTTGAAAATCAATGTGACAGGAAAATCAAGTTCCTATGATCAGATCGTGGAGGAGAATACTTGAGTCACGAATTTGGCACACACTTAAGAAAATGTGGAATAGTTTCACAACTCACGCCGCCTGGAACACCTCAGCATAATGGTGTGTCCGAACGTCGTAATCGCACTCTATTGGATATGGTGTGATCTATGATGTCTCTTACCGATTTACCGCTATCTTTTTGGGGCTATGCTTTAGAGACTGGCGCATTCACTTTAAATAGGGCTCCGTCAAAATCCGTTGAGACGACACTGTATGAATTATGGTTTGGGAAGAAACCTAAGCTGTCGTTTCTAAAAGTTTGGGGATGTGATGCTTATGTCAAGAAACTTCAACCTGAAAAGCTCGAACCCAAGTCGGAAAAATGCGTCTTCATAGGATACCCTAAAGAAACTATTGGGTACACCTTCTACCTCAGATCCGAAGGCAAGATCTTTGTTGCCAAGAATGGATCCTTTCTAGAGAAGGAGTTTCTCTCGAAAGAAGTAAGTGGGAGGAAAGTAGAACTTGATGAAGTATTACCTCTTGAACCGGAAAATGGCGCAACTCAAGAAAATGTTCCTGAGGTGCCTGCACCGACTAGAGAGGAGGTTAATAATGATGATCAAGATACTTCTGATCGAGCTCCTACTGAAATTCGTAGGTCCACAAGGACACGTTCCGCACCAGAGTGGTACGGCAACCCTGTCTTGGAAATCATGTTGTTAGACAATGGTGAACCTTCGAACTATGAAGAAGCGATGGCGGGCCCGGATTCTGACAAATGGCTGGAAGCCATGAAATCCGAGATAGGATCCATGTATGAAAACTAATTATGGACTTTGACTGACTTGCCCGTTGAGCGGCGAGCCATAGAAAATAAATGGATCTTTCAGAAGAAGACAGACGCGGATGGTAATGTTACCATCTATAAAGCTCAGCTTGTCACTAAGGGTTATCGACAAGTTCAAGGGGTTGACTACGGTAAGACTTTCTCACCGGTAGCGAAGCTGAAGTCCGTCCGAATCATGTTAGCAATTGCCGCATTCTATGATTATGAGATATGGCAAATGGACGTCAAAACGGCATTCCTTAATGGTTTCCTTAAGGAAGAATTGTATATGATGCAGCCGGAAGGTTTTGTCGATCCTAAGAATGCTGGCAAGGTGTGCAAGCTCCAACGCTCGATTTTTTATGGGTTGGTGCAAGCATCTCGGAGTTGGAACATTCGCTTTGATGAGATGATCAAAGCGTTTGGGTTTATGCAGACTTATGGAGAAGCCTGCGTTTACAAGAAAGTGAGTGGGAGCTCTGTAGCATTTCTCATATTATATGTAGATGACATACTTTTGATGGGAAATGATATAGAGCTTTTGGACAGAATTAAGGCCTACTTGAATAAGAGTTTTTCAATGAAGGACCTTGGAGAAGCTGCTTATATATTAGGCATCAAGATCTACAGAGATAGATCAAGACGCCTCATAGGTCTTTCACAAAGCACATACCTTGATAAGATATTGAAGAAGTTCAATATGGATCAGTCTAAGAAGGGGTTCTTGCCTGTGTTGCAAGGTGTGAAATTGAGCTCAGCTCAATGTCCGACCACGGCAGAAGATATAGAAGAGATGAGCGTCATCCCCTATGCCTCAGCCATAGGTTCTATTATGTATGCCATGCTGTGTACCAGACCTGATGTAAACCTTGCCGTAAGTTTGGTAGGAAGGTACCAAAGTAATCCCGGCAAGGAACACTGGACAGCGGTCAAGAATGTCCTGAAGTACCTGAAAAGGACTAAGGAAATGTTTCTCGTTTATGGAGGTGACGAAGAGCTCATCGTAAAAGGTTATGTCGACGCTAGCTTCGACACAGATCTGGATGGCTCTAAGTCACAAACTGGATACGTGTATATTTTGAATGGTGGGGCAGTAAGCTGGTGCAGTTGCAAGAAGAGCGTCGTGGAAGGATCTACATGTGAAGCAGAGTACATGGCAGCCTCGAAGGCAGCACATGAAGCAATTTGGGTGAAGGAGTTCATCACCGACCTAGGAGTCATACCCAATGCATCGGGGCCGATCAAGCTCTTCTGTGACAACACTAGAGCTATTGCACTTGCCAGGGAGCCCAGGTTTCACAAGAAGACAAGGCACATCAAGCGTCGCTTCAACTCCATCCATGAAAATGTTCAAGATGGAGACATAGAAATTTGTAAAGTACATACGGACCTGAATGTAGCAGATCCGTTGACTAAACCTCTCCCTAGAGCAAACCATGATCAACACCAGAATTCCATGGGTGTTCGATTCATCATAATGTAACTAGATTATTGACTCTAGTGCAAGTGGGAGACTGTTGGAAATATGCCCTAGAGGCAATAATAAAAGGATTATTATTATATTTCCTTGTTCATGATAATTGTCTTTTATTCATGCTATAATTGTGTTATCCAGAAATCATAATACATGTGTGAATACTTAGACACCAACATGTCCCTAGTAAGCCTCTAGTTGACTAGCTCGTTGATCAACAGATAGTCATGGTTTCCTGACTATGGACATTGGATGTCATTGATAACGAGATCACATCATTAGGAGAATGATGTGATGGACAAGACCCAATCCTAAACATAGCACAAGATCGTATAGTTCGTTTGTTAGAGTTTTCCAATGTCAAGTATCTTTTCCTTAGACCATGAGATCGTGTAACTCCCGGATACCGTAGGAGTGCTTTGGGTGTACCAAACGTCACAACATAACTGGGTGACTATAAAGGTATACTACAGGTATCTCCGAAAGTGTCTGTTGGGTTGACACGGATCAAGACTGGGATTTGTCACTCCGTATGACGGAGAGGTATCTCTTGGGCCCACTCGGTAATGCATCATCACAATGAGCTCAAAGTGACCAAGTGTCTGGTCACGGGATCATGCATTATGGTACGAGTAAAGTGACTTGCTGGTAACAAGATTGAACGAGGTATTGGGATACCGACGATCGAATCTCGAGCAAGTAACGTACCGATTGACAAAGGGAATTGTATACGGGGTTGCTTGAATCCTCGACATCGTGGTTCATCCGATGAGATCATCGAGGAGCATGTGGGAGCCAACATGGTTATCCAGACCCCGCTGCTGGTTATTGACCGGAGAGCCATCTCGGTCATGTCTACATGTCTCCCGAACCCGTAGGGTCTACACACTTAAGGTTCGGTGACGCTAGGGTTGTAGGGATATGTATATGCAGTAACCCGAAAGTTTTTCGGAGTCCCGGATGAGATCCCGGACGTCACGAGGAGTTCCGGAATGGTCCGGAGGTAAAGAATTATATATAGGAAGTGCTATTTCGGCCATCGGGACAAGTTTTGGGGTCACCGGTATTATACCGGGACCACCGGAAGGGTCCCGGGGGTCCACCGGGTGGGGCCATCTATCCCGGAGGGCCCCATGGGCTGAAGTGGGAAGGGATCCAGCCCAAAGTGGGCTAGGGCGCCACTTTCCCCTAGGGCCCATGCGCCTAGGGTGGGGAAACCCTAAAAGAGGTCGCCCCCTTGCTTGGGGGGCAAGCCCCCTACCCCTTGGCCGCCGCCCCCCTAGGAGATTGCATCTCCTAGGGCCGGCGCCCCCTAGGCCCCCTATATATAGTGGGGGGGAGGGAGGGCCTCAGACCTACGCTTTTTGGTGCCTCCCTCTCCCTCTCCAACACCTCCTCCTCCTCCATAGAGCTTGGCAAAGCCCTGCCGGAGTACTGCAGCTCCACCATCACCACGCCGTCGTGCTGCTGCTGGAGCCATCTTCCTCAACCTCTCCTTTCCCCTTGCTGGATCAAGAAGGAGGAGACGTCATGCTGACCGTACGTGTGTTGAACGCGGAGGTGCCGTCCGTTCGGCGCTAGGATCTCCGGTGATTTGGATCACGTCGAGTACGACTTCCTCATCCCCGTTCTTTGAACGCTTCCGCGCGTGATCTACAAAGGTATGTAGATGCAATCCGATCACTCGTTGCTAGATGAGCTCCTAGATGGATCTTGGTGAAACCGTAGGAAAATTTTTGTTTTCTGCAACGTTCCCCAACAACCACTCCTCGTCTCACCCCCGAGGAGGAATTAGAGTGTCGTGCCGCCAAGGTTGCTTCCAAGCTCTCCACCAAGGATCATCTCATGATGAATGTGCTTGGAAGCTTAAGAAATGGGGTAAGCACTCATAGAAAATTGGCAAATTATTGTGAGCATCACGCGTTTGTCTCTTGTGTGGAACCCCATGAGGTCTATGAGGCGCTAGAAGATCCGGATTGGCTCAATGCCATGCATGAAGAACTCAACAAATTCGAGCGCAACAAAGTGTGGAGATTGGTGCTAAGACCGACGGGGAATCACAATGTCATTGGAACCAAGTGGATATTTAAGAACAAGCAAGATTCCCATGGGATTATCATTCGCAACAAGGCTCGTTTGGTAGCTCAAGGCCACTCCCAAGTCGAGGGTATCGACTACGGTGAAACCTTTGCTCCCGTGGCTCGTCTTGAATCTATTCGCATGTTGATTGCTTATGCTTCTCATCATAACTTTAAGTTACAACAAATGGATGTGAAGAGTGCTTTTCTTAATGGTCCCATTAATGAATTGGTTTAATGTCAAGCAACCCCCCGGGTTCGAGGATCCCTACTTTGTATCAACTCGATAAAGCACTCTATGGCCTTAAACAAGCCCCACGTGCGTGATATAACCACCTTACCAAGTTGTTACAAGACCGTGGTTTTGAAGTTGGGCTAATCGACCCCACTCTTTTTACTAAGAAGGTCAAAGGGGAGTTGTTTGTGTGCCAATTATATGTTGATGATATCATCTTTGGTTCCCCTAACAAAGCTTTCAATGAGGAATTTGCCGCTCTCATGACCTCAAAGTTCGAGATGTCTTCCATGGGAGAGTTGAAGTTCTTTCTAGGGTTCGAAGTGAAGCAAAGAAGAGAAGGAACCTTCATCAATCAAGCCAAATACACTCAAGACATGCTCAAAAGATTCAAGCTAAGTGATGTCAAGCCGACTTCCACTCCAATGCCCACCAAGTGCCAACTTGACATAGATCCCAATGGTAAAGTGGTGAATCAAAAGGCATATCGCTCCATGATTGGATCCTTGCTTTACCTTTGTGCATCTAGACCGGATATCATGTTGAGTGTGGGAATTTGTGCACGGTTTCAAGCCACACCTAAGGAAAGTCACTATGTGGCGGTCAAACGAATCTTTTGATATTTGGCTCATACCCCAAACTTTGGCTTATGGTACCCAAGAGGATCAAACTTCAAGCTTGTAGGGTACTCGAATTCTGATTGGGCGGGAGACAAAGTGGATAGGAAGTCCACTTCTGGAGGGTGCCAATTCCTTGGTTGCTCTTTGGTAAGTTGGTCTTCCAAAAAGCAAAGTTGTGTGTCTCTCTCGTCCACCGAGGCGGAGTATGTAGCAGCCGGTAGTTGTTGTGCACAACTCCTATGGATGAGGTAAACTTTAAAGGATTACGGTGTCACTTGTGACAAAGTGCCTCTTTGGTGTGACAATGAAAGTGCCATCAAGATCTCTCTCAACCCGGTGCAACACTTCAAGACGAAGCATATTGAGATTCGGTATCACTCCATCCGGGATCACATTAGGCGAGGAGAGATCGAGCTCAACTATGTCAACACTCATGACAACCTTGCAGATATTTCACGAAGCCCTTGGATGAAGCAAGATTTCACGAGTTAAGGCATGAGCTAAATATCATTGATTTGAGCAATGTGGCTTGAACCCTTGCACACCCCACCACGCTCAATTTTTTGTCTAGTTTAGGTGTAGGCATGGACATAGGGGGAGTGTTGTTCTCTAAATGAACTCTTCCTCCCCCCATTATGCATAAATTGATCAAGTCTTTCACTTTAGCCATTGTTGATGGTACTTATTTTTCAAAGACGAGTTTTGGTCATGGGCCCAAGGTTAAAATCTTCGCGGCGCCATACCTCTTGACTCAAACATAGGTGGCCTCGGCCACCGCCCTCTCTTGAAGAGGTGTGTCTTGGCCGTTTGCTGGTGTGCTCTCTCTTCTTGCCTTTTTGTTTTCTTTTTTTTGAGCTAGGCCTTGTTGTTTGGTTGCCGTGGCGTGCTGGGTGGTACTACCGCCCCCCAGCGTGGTACTACCACTGAAGGACGGGACCAGGGGGTTATATCGGGGCAGGGGAGGTTTCTTCTCCCCCATACCCATTCTCTTTGCCCCCTCGTTCCTCTTCCTCTCTCTCCAGCCTCGCCACGCTGCGGGAGGGCTCCGGCGGATCTTCATCTCCGGAGTATCCCTCTCTGTTTCCTTCGGTGGAGTCGATCCCCACCTCGTTCTCTTGCCATGGATGCTGGTATTGCCCCCATTCCTTCTTTCCCTTTGTCTTGTTTTCAGATATTGCTTCTTAGGGGGAATGGTGGTTGCACCTCTAGATTTTTGGTTAAATCTAGGCTTGAGTAGGTTGGAGAAGGCAACTAGACTATCTGGATTAGAGTTTGGTAGGAATATTTTTGAATTTGGCAGGCCGGTAGTGCCGGATCTGACCACGGTAGTAGGAAACCGCTGTTTCTCTGCCTCGAGTAGTACTACCGCTCTCTTTGGAGTGGTACTACCGCTTGACCTCGAGCGGTACTACCGCTCTCTTTGGAGCGGTACTACTGCGGGCATGTCACGGTACTACCGCTGCCTGCCAAATTCCATCATATTCCTGCCTTACCTTGATCCTTTTTGTTGTGTTTGTTGGCTTATGCTCGTTCTTTCTGGTTGTTTGGCGTGTTCTTGTGTTTGGCTCCAGGTGATGAACATCCTGAGCATCAAGCTCGCCGTATCAACCCCGGGCGTGCAACATCAAAATGCTACCGCACCTCTGAGCCAGCCGGTGGTTCCTCTAGCACTCAACCGCCACCAGCAGGTGCATCCGCAAGTGTTCCTCCACCTCCTCAGCAGTCGAAGAGATCCGCCACCAAGCCAAAAGGGAAGACTATGACTGAGATGACTGCCAAGGAGTTTTGGGAAAGGCGTCGCCGCAATCCCTATGAGGTGGACCAAGAACCCACTTTCGTCAACCGCCCATTCTAGAACCGATTTCAGTTTTCCATCTATTTTGATGTGATCAAGGCCAAGAAGAATCTCTTTGTTGATGTTCACTCCATTGACACTGATGCTATGGAGAAGGACCCTGAGTACTTTGGCGAAGCCCTTCAGATGTGCACTCAGCTGAACATTCTCAGGATCATGCAGTTCAACAAGGATTTTGATGCAGATTTAGTGGCTCAATTCTTTGCTACCGTTCATCTTGGAGCGGATGCCGACAGGACTCTGACTTGGATGACCAATGGCAAGTTGCTTTCTGTCAAGTGTAAGGCCCTCATGGAGTTACTTGATGTGGAGGATCGTGGGCTTGAGACTTCAGTCGGTTTCCGCCCTCACCGCAATGCTACGTCCACTCACAAGCAAGCCCTTTGGCCCTACTGCACTATGAAAGTTCACCCAGTGACTAAGAAGAAAACCTATGAGCTGTCTTTGTATCTGGACATTCTTCGTCGTATCTTCCGTGAGACTCTCTTCCCTCACATCGGGAATCTGGATATGGTCCACTCTTATCTCGTGGACATGCTTCTTTTTTGTCAGCATGAGAAGGAAGCAAACACTGGAGAGAGCCTGGATATTTCTCATATCATGTGGTCTGAACTTCTCTCTGCCGTGTCTGAGTGCAAGTGCCCGATATATGGTCCATTCATCATGAGGCTCATTGAGAGGGCCTGGGCACAGATCTATCCCAGAGTGTTGCTGGAAACTGGAGACTTGGTTTCCCATGAGATCAAGTGTCTAAGGAAGAAGGACAATTGGGTCACCCCAGCGCCTCAAACCGGGGGTCCGTCTGCTGCTGCTGCTGCTGCCATGGAGACCAAGGGTGGGGCTGCCACTGATTATCACGAGGAGGACTTTGGGCCCTCTAGTGCAGAACCTTCGTGGGCGCAGAAGCTTAAACACAAGATGAAGAAGCTTTTCTACATGGAGTCTCATGGTCAGTACATGATTCATGTGGCGGAGAAGCATGCCAGGGTGTGCCACAAGGAGCTCAAGCGTCAGATGGGAGCGACAGTTGCCAGTGGTTCTGAGGGTCAGATCACTGAAGAGGAGGAATGGATTCATCAACATTGCCCTTGGACCGACTCCAACGCCGAGCAGTTTTCGACCAACGACGAAGATGCAGACGATCACGCTGAGATGTGATGTTCGAGATCCTTAGCTTGCCATCACCTGGAGTCGTAGCGTCGCTCTTTGCCCTTTTTGGTGTCTCGCTGCCAAAGGGGGAGAGAGTGTAGGGATTTGTGTTGTTGCCGTGCTTTGAGGGTGTCGTCTTGTGTTTTCTTGTGTGTTCTCTCGGTGTCTTTGTTTGGTTTGGTTTGGTGCATGTGAGACCTAAGTTCTAGACATATGGTGTGAGACATATGCTCCCTATTGCTACCTTATTACTTATGTCTATTCAGTACTGTAGTATATTATGAGTTGCATGCTTGTCCTGTTTTATACTCTTCTCTCATATCTTGTGCTTAGAATTGTTGGACTATAAAATATAGGGGGAGTGTTGATCCGGATGTGTGTGTCTTGCTTTCCTTTTGCTCCTCTAACTAGGTGCACACATTCAGGGGGAGCCCGTCTATATTTTGTAGTTCTTAGTTTTCCTACTGTTATATCTTTTCCTTGTGCAAATCCCTAGTTGTCATCAATCCACCAAAAAGGGGGAGATTGTTGAGGCATATCTCTCTCGAGGTAGTTTTGGTGATTGATGACAACATGTTTGCGGACTAATCATGTGCTTTGAGTAGTTCACATATTCATCCTTGGCATGAGACGTTTTCTTCCCTTCGGAGTGTCATTCAAGACGGTGTAGCTCTTTCGTTTCTCTTTTGGTGGACTAGTTGCGTAGAGGGCACCATACTATCAAGAGGGGGTCCGCTGGGGTATTGCATTGCTGGTATCAACACGTACACGTCAGCTTCTCACCCTCCCAGCTCTTCCACTTCTTTGGAGAGATCTCTTCTCTTTTCTGTGTCCTGTCTGGGTTCCAGTGGTAGTACCGCGCAACCCAGCGGTAGTACCATTGAGGAGTCACAAGCGGCAGTACCGCTCCAAAGCGGTAGTACCGCTCGTGACTCCACAGCAGTACTACCGCTGGCCTGCCTGGCACCACCGCCTCGTCCTCAGCCTCGATGGAGAGATCTTCTCTCTCTCTTCTGTGTCCCAGCGGTCGTACCGCACTACCAGCGGTAGTACCGCCGAAGGGTCACAAGCGGCAGTACCGCTCCGCAGCGGTAGTACCGCCCGTGACCCCGCTGTTGTACTACCGCTGGGCTGTCTGGCTCCTGCCGCCTCGACTCGAGGGCTCTTTTTCTCGTGTCGGGTTTTGTGGCACTAGTTGCGGTAGTAGAGGCGGTAGTACCGTTTCGGAGCGGTAGTACCGCCCTTACCACCGCGGTAGTACCGCGCTGGGTCTAGATCCCTGCTGCTCTTCCCTGCGCGGCAGTACCGCTCGCTGGAGCGGCAGTACCGCTGGCTCAGCGGTAGTACCGCCCCCTTTAGCGGTACTACCGCCCTGTGCGGGGCTGGTTGGTGGGGCAACGGTTGGATTGTTGCCCCCACTATAAAAGGGGGTCCCCTTCTTCTCCTTTGACTTACCTCTTCCCCCTCAAGCTCCATTAATGCTCAAGCTCCATTAAATGCTCCAGGCTCCATTTTCACCCGATCTATCACTCTAGCCAATCAAACTTGTTGATTTGCTCGGGAGTGGTTGAGAAGGCCCCGATCTACACTTCCACCAAGGGATTTTTCGATTCCCCCACTCATCCCTAGCGGATCTTATTACTCTTGGGTGTTTGCGCACCCTAGACGGTTGAGGTCGCCACGAAGCCATAGTCCATTGTGGTGAAGCTTCATGGTTTTGTTGGGAGCCTCCGATTAAGTTGTGGAGATTACCCCAACCTTGTTTGTAAAGGTTCAGTTGCCGCCTTCAAGGGCACCAATAGTGGAATCACGGCATCTCGCATTGTGTGAGGGCGTGAGGAGAATACGGTGGCCCTAGTGGCTTCTTGGGGAGCATTGTGCCTCCACACCGCTCTAACGGAGATGTACTTCCCCCCCAAAAGGAAGGAACTTTGGTAACACATCCTCGTCTTCCCCGGATCCACTCTTGGTTATCTCTTACCTTTACTTGTGCAAGCTCTTTAGTGTTACTTCTCTTGCTTGCTTGTATGCTTGTTGTTATTGCATCATATAGGTTGCTCACCTAGTTGCACATCTAGACAACCTACTTTGATGCAAAGTTTAATTTGGTAAAGAAAAGTTAAAAATTGGTAGTTGCCTATTCACCCCCTCTAGTCAACCATATCGATCCTTTCAAAGAGGTCAAAACTTTAACTAGTCATGTGCCCACTCTTTTGGATTACAAAGACTTTAATTATGATAGTTGCTCTTTGATTGATTGTATTTATTTGTTGCAATTCATGATAAATTCACCCCATGCTTATGAACAAAATAAAGCTTTTACTAAACATATTGTTGATGTTATGATGAAAGCTTTGGAAGAAAAGTTGGAATTAGAGATTTCAATTACTAGAAAATTACATGATGAATGGGAACCCACTATCAAAGTCAAGATTAAAAATTATGAGTGTTTTGCTTTATGTGACTTGGGTGCTAGTGTTTCTACAATTCCGAAATCTTTATGTGATGTGCTTGGTCTTACCGATAGTGAAGAGTGTTCTCTAAATTTGCACTTGGTGGATTCTACTATGAAAAATCCTATGGGAAGAATTAATGACGTTCTTATTATTGCAAATAGGAATTATGTGCCCATAGATTTTATTATGCTTGATATTTATTACAATCCGTCTTGTCCAATTATTCTTGGTGTACCGTTTTTACGTACTATTGCTGTCGTGATTGATATGAAAGAAGGCAATATTAAGTTTCAATTTCCACTAAGGAAGGGTATGGAACACTTCCCTAGAACTAGAATTAAGCCACCATATGAATCAATCATGATGGCATCATATGGATCTAGAAACAAAGATGATAATACTTAGATCCTTTGCATTATGCCTAGCTAGGGGCATAAAACGATAGTGCTTGTTGGGAGGCAACCTATTGAATAAAATTTATTTTTGTCTGTTTCTTTCTGTTCTTGAGTGTTTGCACAATTATTCTACTGTTATCATTGTGTTTTTGTGTTTTAATTAGTCTTTGTGCCAAGCAAAGCCTTTGGGATCATGTTGGGTGATAGTTGATTTGATCTTGCTGAAAAACAGAAACTTTTGTGCCCAGAAAAATAATTCTATTTTTTAACAGAAGCGCAATAAAATATTGATTATTTTTGCATAAGATTAATATAAAAATTTCTCATGTCGTCCTAATTTTTCAGAATTTCAGAAGTATTCGAAATATCCAGATTGCTACAGACTGTTCTGTTTTTGACAGATTCTATTTTCTTTGCGTTGTGTGCTTGTTTTGATGATTCTATGGTTTTCTTTGAAGAATTTTTTCCATAGAAAAGTTGGAATATGGTAGATATAATGTAAAAATAAAATATGAGTGGGTTTGCAACAGTACTTATAATAGTGATTTGCTTTCTTATACTAACGGATCTCACAAAGGTTTTGTTGAGTTTTGTGTGATTGAGTTTTCAAGTTTTGGGTGACTTTACGATGGATGAAGAAATAACGATTAGCAAAAGGCTAAGCTTGGGGATGCCCCCGAGTGGCACCCCCTCTTTCTTCTAACAACCATCGGTATTTTACTTGAAGCTATATTTTTATTCGTCACATATTATGAATTTTGCTTGGAGCGTCTTGTATGATATGAGTCTTTGTTTGTTTTGCTTGGTATTTTTAGTCATGAATCCTTGCTGGACACACCTATTTGAGAGAGCCAAAATTATGCCATGACTTGTTAGAATTGCTCTTTATGCTTCACTTAAATCTTTATGAGCTATGGAATTGCTCTAGTGCTTCACTTATATCTTTTTGAGCACGGTGTGCTTTAGTATATTTGTAGAAATGCTCTCATGTTTCACTTAGATTTATTTGAGAGTTAGTAATAAATTTAAGAAATTATCTCTTGCTTCACTTAAATTATTTTGAGAGAAGAAAATGTTTATGCTCATGTTCTTCACTTAGATTTGTTTGAGCTATCAAAAGCAACATATGAAATTAGTCCCAAAGTGATAGATATCCACATAGGATATAATAAAAACTTTCATGAAGATCATTGGACAAAATAAACTTGATTCCTTGTAATAGTTTTGAGATATGTTGATATAATATGTGAGTCATGTTGATGAGTAATTATGCTTTAGTAAGAATATTGGTATTAAGGTTTGTGATTCCCTATGCAAGAACGAAAGTCAATAGTTATGCAATGAAATTACATCCTACTTGTGGTGCATTATTCGGTGTTAGTTATGCTTAATGGTCGCTTATGAGATTTTTTGTTTCTTGGTTGGATGCTTCTCAATCTTTTGCTAGCCTTCATTTGCACTAAGTATGATCACTACTTGTGCATCCAAAATCCTTTAAACCAGTTTTCCATATGAGTCCAGTAAACCTACCTATATGCGGTATTATTTTGCCGTTCTAAGCAAATTTGTATGTGCCATCTCTAATTTTCAAAATAAACTTCTCTTTTGTGTGCTCGTACTGCTCATGAAACGGTAGGGGCTGGCTGATATTTTTCCATGCTAGATGTTGTAAGGGCATATTTATCCCTTAGTTGTTTTGGTGATTGATGACAATGCTTTTGCGGACTAATGTGCATTGAGTATTTCAGACACTTCATCACTAGGCCCAAGACGATATGGTGCCCCTCAAAGACTATTGAAGACGGCGTTTCACTATGTTTATTTTTGGTGGATTTGAGTCGTAGGAAAGCCGTACTATTAAGAGGGGTCCACTTTGGAAAGGTTTGGGTGGGATCATCACGTGCACGTCTTCTCCTTTGCACCGCCTTTCCTTTGGCACTTTGGAGCATCCTCCGTCCTTTCTTGTCTATAAAAACATGTCGTGTTTGCTGATCTGGGGCGTGCGGTAGTACTGCTCCTAGGAGCGGTAGTACCGCAGGCCCTTGCGGTAGTACCGGCCTATGGCGCGGTAGTACCGCAAGTGCCCACGGCAATACCGCTTCCTTGGAGCAGTAGTACTTTGGCCTCAGGCCAGGCGCTGCTGCTATTGCGATGGTAGGGGCGGATGTAATTTTTTACATCTGCGCCCTACGCGGTAGTACCGCGCCGGGTGCGTGGTAGTACCGTGTGCTCTAGCCCGGCTCAACAGCTGGCGCGACAGTAGGAGAGGATGTAATTTTTTACATCCGCACCCCGTGTGGTAGTACCGCTCCTGGCTTGCAGTACTACCGTGTCGGATTTTTGCATAGATCCTGTCTCAGCAGAAGTTGCCACAGATGTATTTTTATATGTCCATGCCTTCCCAATATCTGGACCATCCCTGCCTTGCGGTAGAACCGCAAGGGGGAGCGGTAGTACCGCGCCAGCGGTTCTACCATCCTCTGCCTCATAGCTCTAGGGTTGTTCTGGTTTCTGCTGCTCGGGCGGTAGTACCGCGGGGCAATGCGGAAGTACCGTGTGCCCTTGCAGTAGTACCGCGTCCCCGGCGCGGTAGTACCGTGCCACGCATGCTGAGTTGGTGGATAACGGTTGGATTTGTTCTTCCACTATATAAGGGGTGTCTTCTTCTCCGAGTTGACTATCTCTTCCATCCCCAAGCTCCACTATTGCTCCAAGATCCATTCTCGCCCGATCTCTCTCCCTAGCCAATCAAACTTGTTGATTCTCTAGGGATTGGTTGAGAAGGACTAGATCTACACTTCCACCAAGAGAAATTTGATTCCCCCACTCATCCCTTGCGGATCTTGTTACTCTTGGATGTTTGAGCACCCTAGACGGTTGAGGTCACCGCGAAGCCATATTCCATTGTGGTGAAGCTTTGTGGTATCGTTGGGAGCCTCTAATTAAGTTGTGGAGATAGCCCCAACCTTGTTTGTAAAGGACCGGTCGCTGCCTCCAAGGGCACCAATAGTGGAATCACGGCATCTCGCATTGTGTGAGGGTGTGAGGATAATGCGGTGGCCCTAGTGGCTTCTTTGGGAGCATTGTGCCTCCACACCGCTCCAACGGAGACGTACTTCCCCTCAAAAGGAAGGAACTTCGGTAACACATCCTCGTCTTCACCGGCTCCACTCTTGGTTATCTCGTGCCTTTACTTGTGCAAGCTTATCTGTGTTGTATCCCTTGCTTACTTGTGTACTTGTTCTTGGTGCATCATATAGGTTGCTCACCTAGTTGCATATCTAGACAACCTACTTTGATGCAAAATTTAAATTGGTAAAGAAAAGCTAAAAATTGTTAGTTGCCTATTCACCCCCCTATAGTGAACTATATCTATCCTTTCAATTGGTATCAGAGCCTCGTCTATTTATTAAGGACTTTGCCGTCCGAAGAGTATGGTTGACACCGTAGACGGTGTGGAGGAGCACTCCGATGTGAATCCGGTCTCGTCTACGGCTGATGTGGGAACCACGGTCTCTCGTGAGGAATTCAATTTGGCTTTGGACACATTGAAAACCTCCATGACGACCGAGGTTGAAAGCATGTTTAATAAATTCTTAGAAGTGCTTAAACTATCTACCACGCCATTGAAAGTGGGTGATCCCACTAACAAGGTGACGTATGCTAACTCCGACAAGGGGGAAGCTACTAGTGAAAAGGCTCCTTCTTCTAGTGGTCAAATTGGCAACAACATATTTGCCCATGTGGAACCTCCACTTACTTATGGTGGACCGATTCCTTCCACTCATTTGAATCATGCCGGTCCTCCCCATAAGATTGTGAAAAATGAGGACTTTGATTCTTGGGTTTATCGCTTTAAGTGTCATTTGTACCATGTTAATACTAACCTTTGGAGAATCATTGAAGAAGGTTTTTATCTGCATGACCGAAGCAACTTCACCCCTAGAGAAGCCGTGGATAATCAATTCAATGAGAATGCTCTCTTCATCATCCAAGATGCAATTCCACCCGAAGATCTTGCTCATCTCCGACCCTTCACCATGGCCAAGGATGCATGGCGCCATGTTGTGTCTCTCTACCGGGGAAGCGCAAGCATTCAATGCTCCAACTATGAAGTGGTGCAAGATGAAGCCGATGAGTTTTCCATGAAAGAAGATGAAGAACCTCGTGAGCTTTATCGGAGATTAACTACTCTCGCGGTCTCACTCCGAGATTATGGGAGCAAGGATACGGATGACAATTGGATCAAGCGCAAGTTCCTCAAGGCCATGATGCCTTACCACAAGGCCATGTCCTCCATCATTCGTCAAAGGACGGACTTCCACACCTTGTCCTCAAGTGAAGTGTTGGATGAGTTTGTGACAATGAGCATCTTGGACAAGACCGCCGACAATGCGGTGTCACGCTCTCAAAGAGCAAAGAAGCTCAACCTTGCCTTGAAGGCCAAAGTTAGTGTGGAAGAAGAGGAAGAATAGGAAGAAGAGGAGAGCAATCCCGAAGATACAAAGTATGATTATCATGAACACATGGCTCTTGCTTCAAGGCAATTTTGGAGCAAGAAGAACACAAGGCCCAACTTCAACAAGAACAACTCAAGTGACGCAAAGGTCAAGAAACGAGTGAGGACTTGCTATAATTGTGGGAATGTGAGCCACTTTGTTGCGGAATGTCCGTATGAGAAAAGGGAAGACAACGGAGGCAAGCTCATCCGAAAAGACAAGGCCAAGTCTTTCCCCAACAAGAGCAACTTCACCAAGACGACTCCTCCCAAGGGGTTGGTGGCACAAGAAGAGTACAATGAGGATGATGATGATGAAGACGGTGAGTCGGTTGCCGTGGCCTCCATTGCCATTGTGACAACTCCACGCATGTCTCTCTTCGACTCACCCAATGAGAATTTCACCGCCAAGTGCCTCATGGCTAAAGCCACCAACAAGGTAACCCCAACATCAAAACTACCATCATTAATAATCCTTCTTTGATGGACTACATTGATGAACGTGAGGGGTCCAATGTGGAGGAGAATGAATTTGAGTCTTTTATGAGTAAGCTCAAGGGTAAATCCAAGAAGCACTTTGTTGCTCTCTTGCAACAACTCGGTGAAGCCAATGACATGATCGAGGCTCACGAAGATACCATCTCTAAGATGGAGGGGCATAGTCGTGACTATGCCGATGAGATTTCAGATCTTTCAATGCTCTTAAGGAAGAGCGAGGTCTTCGTTTGGCTCTTGAGGAGTCATACAACGATGACCACGCTAAATTAAAGAAAGATCTTGATCATGCTCTTGTTGTATCTCGTGTGCTAAACTCCGAGAAGGCCAAGCTTGGGGTTGATCTTGCTAGACTCAAAGAGGAGTCTGATTTACTTGACAAGGCTCACAAGGTCTTGAAGGGTGCTCATGCTAGCCTCAAAGAGTCTCATGATCAACTCCAAGTAAAGCTAACCAAGGATAAAGCCACCTTTCCTCATATGGTCTTAAATGATAATGCAAATTCTACTAACCCATGTTGTGAGCATGTGCATCTTCTTGAGGAGAATGCAAAGTTGAAGAAGCAACTTGAGAATGGCCTTGTGTCGTGCATACAAGGTGAGAAGAACCTCAATGACCTTTTGAGCAATCAAAAGGAAGTTGTGCACAAGGAAGGAATTGGGTTCACACCCAAGTACAAGAACAAGAAGAAGGATGACAAGGCCAAACGACCTCCCCCTCTCAAGCAAACTTTTGTGAAGGCGGGAAAGGGTGCTTCTAAGAAGAAGAAGAAGAATGTGAATGGTAGTGATGCTAAGAAGGGCAATGCTACCCCTCCCAACAAAGCTGGCGACTTTAACCCTTCTTATGTCTTATGCCGTGCTAGTGATGGACATGTTTATGCCAAATTTGTTCGTTCTTCTTATGAGTACATAGAATGGTCTATTTGGGTTCCTAAGACCCTTGTTACTAACATCAAAGGACCCATTACAAAATGGGTACCTAAAACCAAGCATAGATTTCTTGTAGGTGTTTGCTTCCGGTGGGGGATCACGGTTGCTCGATAGTGGAGCCACTAATCATATGACCGGAAGCAATGACTTGGTGGTGGACGTTCACAAGATTCCATCTATGCCCACCAATGTCGAGTGGGGTGATGCCTCGTCCTCTAAGGTATTGGGACTTGGCAAGGTAGTCATTTCTCATGATCTCACGATCGAGAAGGTCATGCTTGTTGAGTCCCTTGTATACAATTTACTTTCTGTTCGTCAACTTGCACTCATGGGCTTTGCCACTTTCTTTGATGTTGATACCGTGGCCCTGTTGTGGAGCAAGAGTCTTAAAGTAGCCTTTGTTGGGCATGTCGAGAATGGTCTCTATGTGATTAACTTTTCGAAGCGACCCACTAAGACCGCGACATGCCTAATGGCTAAAGTTGACGTGGGATGGCTTTGGCATCGCCGTTTAGCCCATGTCAATATGAGATCTTTGCAAAGTCTTCTCAAGGGGGACCATGGTCGTGGACTAACAAATGTTAGTTTTGCTAAAGATCGTGCTTGCAGTGCTTGTATCAAAGGAAAGCTACATGAAAAGGCTCACCCTCCCACGACTATCATTTACTCGAAGAGGCCTTTGGAGCTCCTTCACATGGATCTCTTTGGGCCTCCATTCTTTGATAGTCTTGGGGGTAGAAAGTATTGCTTGGTGATTGTGGATGATTATTCAAGATACACTTGGGTATATTTCTTCAATAGAAAGAGCGAGACCCAACAAACCATCATTGACTTTGCAAATGAAGCTCAACGTCAACACAATGCAAAGATCTTGACAATAAGAAGTGACAATGGCACCGATTTCAAGAACAACACCTTGGATGAGTTTCTTAGTGATGAGGGGTGATACGTCTCCAAAGTATCTATAATTTTTGATTACTCCATGCTATTATATTATCTGTTTTGGATGTTAATGGGCTTTATTTTACACTATTATATAATTTTTTGGGACTAACCTATTAACCGGAGGCCCAGCCCAAATTGCTGTTTTTTGCCTATTTCAGTGTTTCGTAGAAAAGGAATATCAAACGAAGTCCAAACGGAATGAAACCTTCGGGAACCGGATTTTCTCAACAAACGTGATCCAGGAGACTTGAAGTGGGCGTCAAGAAACAATCGAGGAGGCCACAAGGCAGGGGGCGCACCTACACCCCCTGGGCGCGCCCTCCACCCTTGTGGGCCCCTCGTTGCTCCACCGACCTACTTCTTCCTCCTATATAAGTCCACGTACCCCGCAAACATCCAGGATCACCATGAAAACCTAATTCCACCGCCGCAACCTTCTGTACCCGAGAGATCCCATCTTGGGGCCTTTTCCGGAGCTCTGCCGGAGGGGGCATTGCTCACGGATGGCCTCTACATCAACTCCATGCCCTCTCCGGTGATGTGTGAGTAGTTTAGTTCAGACCTTCAGGTCCATAGCTAGTAGCTAGATGGATTCTTCTCTCTCTTTGTATCTCAATACAAAGTTCTCCTCGATTCTCTTGGAGATCTATTCGATGTAATCTTCTTTTGCGGTGTGTTTGTCGAGATCTGATGAATTGTGGATTTAAGATCCAGATTATCTATGAACAATATTTGATTCTTCTCTGAATTCTTTTATGTATGATTGTTTTATCTTTGCAAGTCTCTTTGAATTATCAGTTTGGTTTGGCCTACTAGATTGATCTTTCTTGCAATGGGAGAAATGCTTAGCTTTGGGTTCAATCTTACGGTGCTCGATCCCAGTGACAGTAGGGGAAACGACACATATTGTATTGTTGCCATCAAGGATAAAAAGATGGGGTTTATATCATATTGCATGAGTTTATCCCTCTACATCATGTCATCATGCTTAAGGCGTTACTCTGTTCTTACGAACTTAATACTCTAGATGCATGCTGGATAGCAGTCGATGTGTGGAGTAATAGTACTAGATTTAGAATCGTTTCGGTCTACTTGCCTCGGATGTGATGCCTATATACATGATCATGCCTAGATATTCTCATAATTATTCGCTTTTTTATCAATTGCTCGACAGTAATTTTCTCACCCACCGTAATACTTATGCTATCTTGAGAGAAGCCACTAGTGAAACCTATGGCCCCGGGGTCTATTTTCCATCATACAAGTTTCCAATCTATTTTATTTTGCAATCTTTACTTTCGATCTATATCATAAAAATACCAAAAATATTTATCTTATTATTATCATCTCTATCACATCTCACTCTTGCAAGTGGTCGTGAAGGGATAGACAACCCCTTTATCGCGTTGGTTGCGAGGTTCTTATTTGTTTGTGTAGGTACGAGGTGACTCGCGCGTGGTCTCCTACTGGATTGATACCTTGGTTGTCAAAAACTGAGGGAAATATTTACACTGTTTTACTGCATCACCCTTTCCTCTTCAAGGGAAAACCAACGCAATGCTCAAGAGGTATCAAGAAGGATTTCTGGTGCTGTTGCTGAGGAGATCTACACCAAGTCAAGACATACCAAGTACCCATCACAACTCTTATCCTCCGCATTACATTATTTGCCATTTGCCTCTCGTTTTCCTCTCCCCCACTTCACCCTTGCCGTTTTATTCGCCCTCTTTTTCCGTTCCCCTTCTCTTTCTCTATTTGCTTTTTTTGCCTATTTGTTGTTTGCTTGTGTGTTGGATTGCTTGCTTGTCACGATGGCTCAAGATAATACTAAATTGTGTGACTTTGCCAATACCAACAATAATGATTTTGTTAGCACTCTGATTGCTCCTCTTACCGATGCTGAATCTTGTGAAATTAATACTGCTTTGCTAAATTTTGTCATGAAAGATCCGTTTTCTGGCCTTCCTAGTGAAGATGCCGCTACCCATCTAAACAACTTTGCTGATTTGTGTGATATGCAAAAGAAGAAATATGTGGATAATGATATTGTTAAACTTAATCTATTTCCGTTTTCGCTTAGAGATCGTGCTAAAGCTTTGTTTTTGTCTTTGCCTAAAAATAGTATTGATTCATGGAATAAGTGCAAAGATGCTTTTATCTCTAAGTATTTTCCTCCCGCTAAGATCATCTCTCTTAGAAACGATATTATGAATTTTAAGAAACCTGATCATGAACATGTTGCACAATCTTGGGAGAGGATGAAATTAATGATACGTAATTGGCCTACACATGGTTTGAATTTATGGATGATTATGCAGAATTTTTTTGCCGGATTGAATTTTGCTTCTAGAAATCTTTTAGATTCAGCCGCGGGAGGCACTTTTATGGAAACCACTTTAGGAGAAGCTACCAAACTCCTAGATCATATTATGGTTAATTATTCTCAATGGCACACTGAAAGATCTACTAGTAAAAAGTGCATGCAATTGAAGAGATTAATATTTTGAGTGGAAAGATGGATGAACTTATGAAATTGTTTGCTCATAATAGTGCTCCTACTGATCCTAATGATATGCCTTTGTCTACTTTTATTGAGAATAATAATGAATCTACGGATGTGAATTTTGTTGGTAGGAACAATTTTGGTAACAACGCGTATAGAGGTAATTTTAATCCTGTGTCGTTTCCTAGTAATTCCTCTAATAATTATGATAATTCCTACAAAAATTATTATGGAAATTATAATAAGATGCCCTCTGATTTTGAATCTAGTATTAAAGAATTTATTACTTCACAAAAGAGTTTCAATGCTTTGATTGAAGAAAAATTGCTTAAGATTGATGAGTTGGCTAGGAACATGGATAGAATTTCTCTTGATGTTGATTCTTTCAAACTTAGATCTATTCCACCTAAGCATGATATCAACGAGTCTCTCAAAGCCATGAGAATTTCCATTGATGAGTGCAAAGAAAGAACCGCTAGGATGCGTGCTAAGAAAGATTGCTTTGTGAAAGCGTGTTCTTTTAGTTTTCATGATAATAAGGATGAAGATCTAAAAGTGATTGATGTGTCCCCTATTGAACCTTTGGTTTTCAATATGAATCTTGATAATGATGGGACTGGAGATGAGTCAACTTTAGTTAGAAGTCGTCCCAAAAATTCGTAGTTTTTAGATCTTGATGCAAAAATTGTTAAAAGTGGGATTGAAGAGGTTAAAACTTTAAATAGCAACGAACCCACTATCTTGGATTTCAAGGAATTTAATTATGATAATTTCTCTTTGATAGATTGTATTTCCTTGTTGCAATCCGTGCTAAATTCTCCTCATGCTTATAGTCAAAATAAAGCTTTTACTAAACGTATCGTTAATGCTTTGATGCAATCTTATGAAGAAAAACTTGAGTTGGAAGTTTCTATCCCTAGAAAACTTTATGATGAGTGGGAACCTACAATAAAAATTAAAATTAAAGATCATGAGTGTTATGCTTTGTTTGATTTGGGTGCTAGTGTTTCCACGATTCCAAAAACTTTGTGTGATTTGCTAGGTTTCCGTGATTTTGATGATTGTTCTTTAAACTTGCATCTTGCGGATTCCACCATTAAGAAACCTATGGGAAGAATTAATGATGTTCTTATTGTTGCAAATAGGAACTATGTGCCCGTAGATTTCATTGTTCTTGATATAGATTGCAATCCTTCATGTCCTATTATTCTTGGTAGACCTTTCCTTAGAACGATTGGTGCAAGTATTGATATGAAGGAAGGGAATATTAAATTCCAATTTCCATTAAGGAAAGGCATGGAAAACTTCCCTAGAAATAAAAGTTAAATTACCATATGAATCTATTATGAGATCCACTTATGGATTTCCTACCAAAGATGGCAATACCTAGATCTATCTTCGCTTTTATGCCTAGCTAGGGGCGTTAAACGATAGCGCTTGTTGGGAGGCAACCCAATTTTGTTTTTATTCCTTGCATTTTGCTCCTGTTTAGTGATAAATAATCTATCTAAACTCTGTTTTGGTTGTGTTTTTTGTGTTTAATTAGTGTTTCCGCCAAGTAGAACCGTTGGGAAGACTTGGGGAAAGTCTTTTTGATCTTGCTGTAAAAAACAGAAACTTTAGCACTCACGATAATTGCTGCCATATTTAATTGAAAAGTACTATTTATTTATTTATTTATTCATATGATTAATAGATAAATTCCTCACGTCCAGCAATTTATTTTAGAATTTTTGGGGTTCCTGAAGTTTGCGTTAGCTACAGATTACTACAGACTGTTCTGTTTTTGACAGATTCTGTCTTTCATGTGTTGTTTGCTTATTTTGATGAATCTATGGCTAGTAAAAGAGTTTATAAACCAAAACAAGTTGGAATACAGTAGGTTTAACACCAATATAAATCAGGAATGAGTTCATTACAGTACCTTGAAGTGGTGTTTTGTTTTCTTTCGCTAATGGAGCTCACGAGATCTTCTATTTTGAGTTTTGTGTTGTGAACTTTTCAAGTTTTGGGTAAATATTTGATGGATTGTGGAACAAGGAGTGGCTAGAGCCTAAGCTTTGGGATTCCCATGTCACCCCAAGGTAAAATTCAAGGACACCAAAAAGCCTAAGCTTGGGGATGCCCCAGAAGGCATCCCCTCTTTTGTCTTCGTCTATCGGTAACTTTACTTGGAGCTATATTTTTATTCACCACATGATATGTGTTTTGCTTGGAGCGTCTTGTATGATTTGAGTCTTTGATTTTTAGTTTACCACAGTCATCCTTTCTTTACACACATTTTGAGAGAGACTCACATGATTTGAAATTTATTAGAATACTCTATGTGCTTCACTTATATCTTTTGAGCTACATAGTTTTTGCTCTAGTTCTTCACTTAAATCTTTTAGAGCACGGCGGTGGTTTTATTTTAAATAAATAATTGATCTCTCATGCTTCACTTATATTATTTTGAGAGTCTAGAACAACATGGAAATTTGCTATTAGTAATAATATAAAAAATTTCATAGAAGTGCGTTGAATACTATGAGAAGTTTGATACTTGATAATTGTTTTGAGATATGGAGATGGTGATATTAGAGTCATGCTAGTTGAGTAGTTGTGAATTTGAGAAATACTTGTGTTGAAGTTTGTGATTCCCGTAGCATGCATGTTGTAACACCCACAATGCGGCTATATCTCCCACGTGTCGGGGCACGACTTAGAGTCATAGCCGCATGGTAGGCTTGTCGCAAGAGGGGTAATCTTCACACATCCCATGTACTGAATAAGAAAGGGATAAAGAGTTGGCTTACAATCGCCAATTCACACAAATACAAGTTAAACATACAAGGTCCGACTACGAAACCAAAATAAAAGAAGAAAACCTCAAAATCTAGATCCCCGATCATCCCAACTGGGCTCCACTACTTATCAACCGAAAAAGAAAACAAAGCAAAGATCAAGATCTTCATCGAGCTCCCACTTGAATTGGCTTGTGTCACCTGCACTGGTATCATCGGCACCTGCAACTGTTTGGAAGTATCTGTGAGTCACGAGGACTCAGCAATCTCACACCCGCGAGATCAAGACTATTTAAGCTTATGGGTAGGATAGGGTAAAGAGGTGGAGCTGCAGCAAGCACTAAGCATATATGGTAGCTAACACACGCAAATAAGAGCGAGAAGAGAAGCAACGCGGCGGTCGTGAACTAGAACTGATCATGAAACTACTTACATTCGAGCATAACACAAGAACCGTGTTCACTTCCTGGACTCCGCCGAGAAGAGACCATCACGGCTACACACGCGGTTGATGCATTTTAATTGAGTTAAGTGTCAAGTTCTCTACAACCGGACATTAACAAATTCCCATCTACAACATAACCACGGGCATGGCTTTCGAAAGTTCAAACCCTGCAGGGGTGTCCCAACTTAGCCCATCACAAGCTCTCACGGTCAACGAAGGATTTTCCTTCTCCCAGGAAGACCCGATCAGAATCAGAATCCCGGTTACAAGACATTTCGATAATGGTAAAACAAGACCAGCAAGACTGCCCGATGCACCGACATCCCAATAGGAGCTGCACATATCTTGTTCTCAGGGCAACACCGGATAAGATAAGCGTACAGGTACCAACATAACCCAAGTTGCCAAGGGACGGTCCCGCACGGTGCTCTAGTTCGGACCAATACTTAGAGAAGCACTGGCCCGAGGGGGTTAAAATAAGATGACCCTCGGGTTAATTACTCCCAAGGGAAAGGTATAGGTTGTTAGGCAAATGTAAAACCAAGGTTGGGCCTTGTTGGAGGAGTTTTATTCAAAGCGAACTGTCAAGGGGTTTCCATAACACCCAACCGCGTAAGGAACGCAAAATCAAGGAACATAACACCGGTATGACGGAAACTAGGGCGGCAAGAGTGGAACAAAACACTAGGCATAAGGTCGAGCCTTCCACCCTTTACCAAGTATATAGATGCACTAATTAAGTAAGGTATATTGTGATATCCCAACATATCCATGTTCCAACATGGAACAAACTTCAGCTTCACCTGCAACTAACAACGCTATATGAGGGGCTGAGCAAAGCGGTAACATAGCCAAACAATGGTTTGCTAGGAAAGGCGGGTTAGAGGCTTGACATGGCAATATGGGAGGCATGATATATCAAGTGGTAGGTATCACGACAAAGCAATAGAGCGAGAACCTAGCAAGCAAAGGTTGAAGTGATTTCGAGGGTATGGTCACCTTGCCTGAGATCCCGCAAGGAAGAAGAACGAGTCCATGACGAAGACAAACGGACGTAGTCGAACGGATCCTCACAACTCCGAAACAAAACCGAAGCTAACGAGAGTAGCAACCCGGAAAGAACCAAACAACATAGTAAGCAACCATCACATAAGCATGGCATGATGCACAACCAAGTGTGATGCATGTCCGGTTTAATGAGGCATGGCATGGCAAAGTGCACAAGCAAAACTACAAGTTAAGTGGAGCTCAATATGCAACGAGTTGCATATTGACGAAACACCACATTCAAGTTATTTAGTTCGATCTCGTTTATGTACCCAACAATATTAAATGTTGATTAACATGGCAAGAGGTGAAGCATAATTAAACTAACTATCTAGTCAAGTTTAAATGAGGCCAGAAATAACAAACAACTATTCCAAAAAATCCTCATGTGTATATTTTTGGATTAGGTACTGTTCTGTCCTAAACCATATTTTCGAGTTGTTTAACATGCAAAGCAAGTACACCATGTTAAACTAGGCATTTTTCTACCCCATTTACATATAAAGTTTGTTAAGTTTGGAGCTACGGTTATTTAGTTATGAAATAAGGCATTTTAACATGGCAATATGGCAAATTATAAGCAAACATCATTTTAAACATTTTTAACATGGTTGAAAGTTGCATAATATGAACCTACACAAAATTCTAAACATTGTACATATATAATGTTTTTACATGTGATGCATGGTTGGTGAGTTATGATATGCATGAAGTTAAGGGTCTAAACTGTAAAACTGTAATTCCCTGGAAAAATGACAAAATCGCCAGTGACAAGAAAAAAACATTGCTGGGCCAAAACTGATTCGTACTGGGCTGAGGGGAGTTGCTCGCATGGGCCTGCGAGGCCTAGCTGGGCCAAGCCGGGGAAAGGTAGGCCGGCTCCTGGCCCTTGCGCGAGGCGCTGGTCAGCGAGGCAGCGACCGAGTTGCTGCTGCTCGATGCATAGGCGAACCCCATGGTGGCGCCCATGCCTGACGGTGGAATACGGCAATGGAACTCGAGGGCGGACGACGGGGACCTGCAGATGAGCGGATCTGGTCCCTTGGAGGCGTGGGGTCACAGATCCGGCCGGCGGCGCCTGCTGCGCGGCTCCATTGCGCTCCTGGCTGCTACTGCCATGACGGGGAGTGAGGGAGTCCTGGATTAGGGGGTCTCCGGACAGCCAGACTATATCCTTCGGCCGGACAGTTGGACTATGAAGATACAAGATTGAAGACTTCGTCTCGTGTCCGGATGGGACTCTACTTGGCGTGGAAGGCAAGCTAGGCAATACGGATATGTATATCTCCTCTTTTGTAACCGACCTTGTGTAACCCTAGCCCCCTCCGGTGTCTATATAAACTGGAGGGTTTTAGTCCGTAGGACAACATACAATCATATCATAGGCTGGCTTCTAGGGTTTAGCCTCTTTGATCTTGGTAGATCAACTCTTGTAATACTCATATCATCAAGAACAATCAAGCAGGACGTAGGGTATTACCTCCATCAAGAGGGCCCGAACCTGGGTAAACATCGTGTCCCCTACCGCCTATTACCATCCACCTTATACGCATAGTATGGGACCCCCTACCCGAAATCCGCCGGTTTTGACACCGACATTGGTGCTTTCATTCAGAGTTCCACTGTGTCGTCACCATAAGGCTTGATGGCTCCTTCGATCATCGCTAGCGATGCGGTCCAGGGTGAGGCTTTCCTCCCCGGACAGATCTTCGTATTCGGTGGCTTCGCACTGCGGGCCAATTCGCTTGGCCATCTGGAGCAGATCGAGAGCTACGCCCCTGGCCATCAGGTCAGATTTGGAAACTTGAACTACATGGCCGACATCCGTGGAGACTTGATCTTCGACGGATTCGAGCCCATGCCGGACGTGCCGCACAGTCGCGACGAGCAAGACGTAACTTTGCCGTCGGACAGTGTTCGGGAGGACGCATCCGCAGCTACTCCGGCCGTTAATCCGGAGCAAATCACACCGTCCGAGAGCGGAGCGATAGACCCCACCATGGAGGCCGCACTCTCAGTCGTGATAGAGCCAGATACTGACTTCATCCCTTTCGAGAGCCACGTCGCCGAACCACTGGATTTATCCACGGCCACGGACTCCGAGCCGCCTACATCCGTGCCTGTCGAATCTGACTGGGCGCCGATCATGGAGTTCAGTTCTGCGGATATCTTTCAGCACTAACCTTTCGGAGGTGTGCTAAATTGATTAAGGTCTCTCTCCCTATCACGAGAACCTTGGCCAAACTATGACCGGCTAGAATGGGATGCGGACAACGAAGAAATTCGCTGCCCACCCACCACCCACTTAGTAGCCACTGTCGACGAATTAACCGACATGCTCGACTTCGACTCCGAAGACATCGACGGTATGGACGACGATGCAGGAGACGAACAGGAACCACCGCCCTCAGGGCGCTGGACCGCCACCTCATCATATGATATATACATGGTGGACACCCCCAAAGAAGGCAATGGCCACGAGACAGTAGAGGATGACCCCTCCAAGAAGCAACCCAAGCACTGACGTCAGCGGCGCCGCTCTAAGTCCCGCCACAGCAAGAGCAATGATACTGGCACAGGAGATAATAACACTCCGAATAGCGCCGAAGACAACAACAATCCCCTCCAGCACGATGTAGAGCTGGAAGACGAACAAGCTAGTCCTCCAGAGCAGGCAGCAGATGGAGAACCGGAGGAGGACAATTACATGCCTCTCTCCGAAGACGAGGCAAGCCTCGGCGACGACGAGTTTATCGTGCCTGAGGACCCCGTCGAGCAAGAGCGCTTCAAGCGTTGGCTTATGGCCACGGCAAATAGCCTGAAGAAAAAGCAGCAATAGCTTCAAGCTGATCAAGACTTGCTAGCAGAAAGGTGGACCGAAGTCCTTGCGGCCGAGGAGCATGAATTCGAGCGCCCGTCCAAGAGTTACCCAAAACGCAGGTTGCTACCTCACCTCGAGGAGGAAGCATTGAAACCTCATTCACCAGTGTATGATGCAGCTCGCCGACCACTACGCGGCCGAGCCAGAGAGGTGTTTCAGCCTGAAGTTCAGCCTGCACCCCATCGCCACTCAATCAAAAATACTAAGACCCGGGGTTACACAGAGGACCTGCGAGACATATTGGACAGTAAGGCAAAAATTGCAAGGTCAATATACAGGACACGGGCACACGCACCAACACGGGACGATGATCGTCGCGTCGGATACACCAAGAGTAAATAGGGCCAGGCCGAATACAGCAGACAAGACTCATACGAACTGCGTCGGGATATAGCCCGGCACAGAGGCGCTGCACACCCCCTATGCTTCACTGATGAAGTTATGAATCATGAATTGCCGGAGGGTTTCAAACCCATAAATATTGAATCATATGATGGCACAACAGATCCCGTTGTATCGATTGAGGACTTCCTCCTTCACATCCACATGGCTCGCGGTGATGATCTACACGCCATCAAGTACCTCCCACTAAGACTCAAAGGACCAGATCGGCATTGGCTGAACAGCTTGCCAGCAGATTCGGTCGGTAGTTGGGAGGATCTGGAAGATGCATTCCTTGACAACTTCCAGGGCAATTATGTGTGGCCACCGGATGCTGATGACTTGAGCCACATAACCCAGCAGCCAGGGGAATCGGCCAGACAATTCAGGACATGGTTCCTGACTAAGAAAACCAAATTGTAGACTGTCCGGATGCAAAGGCCCTAGCGGCATTCAAGCATAACATCCGCGACGAGTGGCTCGCCCGCCACCTCGGCCAGGAGAAGCCAAAGTCCATGACAGCCCTCACAACACTCATGATCCGCTTTTGCGCGGGCGAGGATAGCAGGCTGGCTCGCAGCAACAACACATTGAGGAATCCGGATACCTCGGATACCAAAGATGTTAATGGTAGGCAGCGTCGTAACAGACCAAAGCGCCGCAATAACGGTGATAACACCGAAGATATGGCAGCCAATGCCGGATTCAAAGGCTCTAGACCCGGTCAGCAGAAAAAGCCATTTAAAAGAAATACTCCGGCTCCGTCCAGTCTGGATCGCATACTGGATCGCTTGTGTCAAATCCACGGCACCCCCGACAAGCCAGCCAATCACACCAACAGAGAATGTTGGGTGTTCAAGCAGGTCAGCAAGTTAAATGCCGAGAACAAGGACAAGGGGCTGCATAGCGATGACGAGGAGGAGCCCCGGCCGCCGAACACAGGAGGACAGAAGGGGTTTCCCCCACAAGTGAAGACAGTGAACATGATATACGCAACCCACATTCCCAAGAGGGAGCGGAAGCATGCACTAAGGGATGTCTATGCGATGGAGCCCGTCGCCCCAAAGTTCAACCCATGGTCTGCTTGTCCGATCACCTTCGATCGCAGGGACCACCCCACTAGCATCCGTCATGGCGGATCCGCCGCACTAGTCCTAGACCCCATCATTGACGGATTTCACCTCACTCGAGTCCTTATGGACGGCGGCAGCAGCCTGAACATGCTTTATCAGGATACAGTGCGAAAAATGGGTATCGTCCCTCGAGGATCAAACCCAGCAAAACCACCTTTAAAGGCGTCATCCCAGGTGTAGAGGCCCATTGCACAGGCTCAATCACCCTGGAAGTGGTCTTCAGATCACCGGATAACTTCCGAAGCGAAGAGTTAATCTTCGACATCGTCCCGTTTCGCACTGGCTATCATGCACTGCTCAGACGGACAGCATTTGCAAAATTCAATGCAGTGCCGCATTACGCATACCTCAAGCTCAAGATGCCAGGACCTCGCGGGGTCATAACAGTAAATGGAAACACAGAACGCTCCCTCCGTACGGAAGAGCACACTGCGGCCCTTGCAGCAGAAGCACAAAGCAGCCTGTTTAGGCAGACCACTCATTCGGTGTCACGGCCCCCGAACATCTTCAAGAGAATCCGGAACAAGCTGCAACAGGATCGCCTAGGACGATCAGAGCTCGCCTAGCAATTCAGCCCCCCTCCCAGTCCCAGTGAAGCAACGAAATCCGTGCCGCGCGTACATAACTACGCATTGATAATACCATGGACATAGGCGGGGGCACGATCAGGACACACCCCGCATTGTGGCTTAACCACACTAGGGGCTGTATACCTATGACATTCCTTTTCTCTTTCAGGGCCTAACTCTCTGGAAGCCCTTTCCGGCAGTACGATTGCCGGACACATTCCGGAAGCAACAACCAAGGCGGCAAGAAGCTAAGATGAACACGGGAACCGCCAGGTGGTCTCTAGTAATAATTGATATACCCGCTTTTCACTATTTATGCGTAGCTTGCCCTGGGATAGGACATTTCGAATTGTCCTACTTTATGCTTATTGCACTACTTGTACCAAGTACGCTTCGACGTATCATTTAAATAACAATGCATATCATTAATCTGTCATTGCATTATTTAAGTTTTTCTCTTTCTCTTATATGTCCATTTACGACAATCCGCACCCACCCGTGTGGGTACGGTTAGTTCGCCAGGGGTCCTCGTTTACCCCATAATACGGCGCAAGAAGTCCGAACACTTTCGACAGTGCAACACCCCGAACTTATAGCATTATATGCATCAACTCTGAATCATGTCTTTGGTCAAATGCTGGGTTGCCCAGCTCCCATGCTTTGGTACCTTACGTTCCGCTATATCGGCTAAGGTAGCAGTGGGAGAACTACTGCGATTGTGTCCCGGTTCTTCCGGATGAGCACCTCAGTAGAGAAAGCCAAAAACTGACTGTCATGATAAGGCGAGAGACTGGTCGCTGTTCGATAGGTCTCAAGTCCTTAAAGACTTTTTCCGCTTCGGGCGAGGAGTTGGCCTTGTCCGGCCTAGGCGTGTATAGCGCCCCAAATTCAGCCCTCCGAATACCATGGGCTTCGCCAAAAATTTAAAATCATAGACTTCTATGGCTAAGTGAGAGTGATAAAGCATTATAGTCCGATTGCATGATTCGTTGCGCTGAACACCTCCCTTGAAGGACCCAAAATTGGGGTAAAGAGTGTTCAGGTTTATCCCGAATACCCCAGTACTAGTTACATGGGGATAGAAGACGACGACTGGCCAACTCTCAAATTTTATAAACGGCCACACAGAAGGTAATATTTTAAATTAAGAAAGTGTCGCATGGCGCAAACGAACTCGTTTCATATTACAGGATCACATGAGCATGTTCATTCAAAAATTACATCCTTGGCACACTCATCTGCCACTAAGAGGGAACCCTTCAGGACACTCTCATAGTAATTCTCGAGGCAGTGATGCTCCTTGCCCTCTGGCGGCCCCTCCTTCACCAGCTTCACGGCGTCCAGCTTCGCCCAGTGCACCTTCGCCCGGGCAAAAGCCCTGTGTGCACCCTCGATGCAGACGGACCGCTTGATGACTTCAAGCCGTGGGCAGGCTTCAACAAGTCGCCTCACCAGACCGAAGTAGCTACCAGACAGGGGCTCGCCAGGCCACATCCGGACTATAATGCCCCTCATGGCCTGTTCGGCCGCCTTGTGAAGTTCGACCAACTGCTTCCGCTGGTCGCTCAAGGGCACGGGGTGTTCGGTCCCAGTATACTGAGACCAGAACAACTTCTCCGTTGAGCTCCCCTCCTCAGCCCGGTAAAACTCCGCGGCATCCAGTACACTGCGGGGAAGATCTGCAAACGCTCCTGGAGAGCTCCGAACTCGGGTAAGAAAAAGGAAAGTCTCCTTCACGTGCTTGCTTTACATAATGAATGCCTTACCCAATGCTATCTTCTTCACCGCGTCAATCTCCTAGAGGGCCTTGTGGGCTTCGGCCTTGGCGCTCCGGACGCTTTCAAGCGCCTGCGCGAGCTCGGACTCTCGTGCCTTGGAGTCAAGCTCCAAGGACTCATGCTTTTTGGCGAGAGCATCGAGCTCTTGCTGCACCTCGCCTACTCGGGCTTCTTGTTTCTCCCGTTCAATGCGTTCTTTGGCCACTTTGTCTTCGGCCTCGGACAACACCTTCCTCAGGGTCGCCACCTCGGTCGTGGCCCCTGACAAATCCATGATGATCCTATTACTTTACTCCCGAACTTCTTTTTAACTATATAGACAGGGGTATTTCTTACCTTTGCTCTCTTCGAGCTGCCTCTTGGTAAGGCCGAGCTCGTCCTCAGACCGCTTCAGGTCTTGCTTTAGCGCAGAGACCTCCGCAGTACGTGCGGCAGCGGCCAGCAGTGAAGCCTGAACATACTATAATTAGACTCCTGAGTTATCATTTGATCCTTTATTCGGCTTTTCCTTGCGAACGCCGAACAGAGCATCAGGGGCTACTATCTATGTGGTAATATTTTCTTATATTTTGATTGCTTACCTCAAAGCCTGTTAGGAGGCTGGCGCAAGCTTCGGTCAGTCCGTTTTTGGCGGACTGAACCTTCTCGACCACCGCACTCATAATAGTGCGGTGCTCTTCATCGATGGAAGCGCTGCAAAGCACTTCCAGCAAGTTGTCTGGTGCCTCTGGTTGGACAGAGGACACCGGCACGGATGGTTGGCCCCCCTTAACGGGGGACCGCCTGCCGGAGTCCGGAACCATCGAAGGTTCCGGCGCAGTGTCTGGCTGGGGGCCGAACTCGAAGCCCGTAGGGACCTCGCTCCCTTGGTACCCAGGGTCCGGGAAGTCGCTTCGAGGCGCCCCCAGAACCACCTCCCCTTGGCTCGGTGCCTTTTGAGACAACACCTCGGTGTTGTACATAGGGCGAGGGGTGGTAGCGGTCGGGAGAGAACCGCTGTTAATATCCGACGAGTCTAGAGAGCTGCTCAACGAGGGTACGTCGAGATGAGCTCGGGACTGACTGGATAATCATGTTCGGCATGAGGAGAGGCAGTGTAATAAAACATACCACGAAGTGCTATGGTGCTCGGACACTTACGATTTCGCCAGGGGCTTGACCCTGGGCAGCCACTCGTTGCCGCAGTCGGCGGCCGTCGTGGCGCAGTCCCGAGGGAGGGTCCTTCCCTTCTTGGACCCTTCGGCCTCCCCGGTTGGGACGGCCTTCCTTTTATTGTCTCCCCCGGTTGGGGGGGGAGAATTTTCCTCTTCCTCCTCCTCCTCCTCTTCATGGGAGGAGTGTGCGTCGGAGTCATCGGACGATGAGTCCGATACAACCTTGCGCCGGAGACCCTTTCGGGTCCCCGCGGCTTTCTTCTTGGTCTTCTTCACCGGCACCTTGTAAGGTGTCGGAGTCAGCATCTCCGTTAGGAGAGCGCCTGCAGGATCTTCGGGCAGGGGGCTGGGCAATCAAGCTGCTCCGCTGTCTCTATCCAGTCCTGTTAATGGCATAGAAGCTTAGATCCTGCATATAACTAAACCAGGGAAAATAAATACCCTGAGAGATATAAAAACTTACCGGATTGGCGTGGCGTTTTGCGCTGAGTCTGCGGTCCTCGGTGAGGGAAGGAGGAATCTCGGCGCCCTTGAACAGAACCCTCCAGACGTCCTCGTGCGTCGTGTCATAGAGCTCCCGCAGCGTCTGGTGCTTGGCCGAGTCGAACTCCCACAAATCGAATGCCCGTCATTGACACAGGAGGATCCGGCGGAAGAGCATGACCTGGACCACGTTGACGAGCTTGATTTTCTTGCTCGTCATGTTCCGGATACAGGTCTGGAGTCCGGTCAACTCTACCGAAGAACCCCGGGATAGGCCCTTCTCTTTCCAGGAGATGAGCCGCGTGGGGATTCCAGATCGAAATTTGGGGGCCGCCGCCCAGTTGGAGTTGCGCGACTCAGTTATGTGGAACCACCCTGATTGCCACCCCTTTATGGTATCCACATAGGTGCCCTCGAGCCAGGTGACATTAGGCATCTTGCCCACCATGGAGTATCCGCACTCTGCTTGCTGGCCACCCACCACCTTTGGTTTAACATTGAAGGTTTTCAGCCATAGGCCGAAGTGGGGCTTGATGCGGAGGAAGGCCTCACACACGACGATAAACGCCGAGATGTTAAGGATGAAATTGGGGGCCAGATCATGAAAATCCAGCCCATAGTAGAACATGAGCTCGCGAACAAACGGGTGGAGGGGAAATCCCAGTCCGAGGACAAAATGGGTAAGAAAAACTACCCTCTCATGGGGTTCAGGCGTTGGGACGATCTGCCCCGCATTTGGCAGCCGGTGCGCGATATCCGCGGCCAGGTATCCGGCTTCCCGTAACTTTTTGATGTCCTCCTCTATGATGGAGGAGACCATCCACTTGCCTCCTGCTCCGGACATGCTTGGAGTGGTTTGAGAAGAAGAACGCGAGCTTGGGCGCTAGAGCTCGAGTGTGCGGGAATGGGTAAGCGAGGAGTAAGAAGGCGTGGGTGGAAAAAGTAAATCTTTGTCCCTTTATAAGGGCGGAAAAGGCGATGTGTCTCCCCACTTGCCTGGCAAAACTGCTTTTCCCCAGGCGCCGTAATTGATAGCCCGGTTGAGTTACCCACGTGCGTATTGATGAGAATCCCGTGATAAGGGGGACACGATCTCTGCTTTGACAAGACGTGTCAAGAAAACCGCCTCGCGTTATGTGCGGAGCTAATTGAGAAAACGGTTTGAATATTGACTGGGCCATGGCGTGATGTCATGCTGTCAAAACGTGTCAGCAGATTAGATTTGTGGAAATATTATTCTCTCTACGGTGGTACGTGGAAATTATTTTGCAGGGTCGGACACTGCCTTGTATTCAAACTCTTCCATGTGTATTCGGAGGAGGAACCCGCCTTGCAATGCCGAAGACAACACTGCCCGCTGGACTTATCGTCATTGAAGCCTGGTTCAGGGGCTACAGAGGGAGTCCTTGATTATGGGGTCTCCGGAGCGCCGGACTATATCCTTTGGCCGGACTATTGGACTATGAAGATACAAGATTGAAGACTTTGTCTCGTGTCCGGATGGGACTCTACTTGGCGTGGAAGGCAAGATAGGCAATACGAATATGTATATCTCCTCCTTTGTAACCGACCTTGTGTAACCCTAGCCCTCTCCAGTGTCTATATAAACCGGAGGGTTTTAGTCCATAGGACAACATACAATCATACAATAGGCTAGCTTCTAGGGTTTAGCCTCATCGATCTCGTGGTAGATCAACTCTTGTAATACTCATATCATCAAGAACAATCAAGCAGGACGTAGGGTATTACCTCCATCAAGAGGGCCCGAACCTGGGTAAACATCGTGTCCCCTGCCTCCTGTTACCATCCGCCTTAGACGCATAGTTTGGGACCCCTACCCGAGATCCGCCGGTTTTGACACCGACAGGGAGAGAGGAAGGTTAGAGAGAGAGAGAAGAAGAAGGGAGAAAGGGAAAGGATAGTGGGGCGACACGACCTGGGTCCAGCGGGGTTGCCGCGGTCGCCAGCGGCTGCTGGCTCCAGCGAGGCCGTCGATGGGTGGTGGCGCTCGGGGCCGAGGTGAGGAGGTGGTTGCCTCTACGGGAGGATGCGGGAGGCGAGGCGAGCGCTCCGGCACTGCGGGCGACGGCGCGGTTCCGGGCCCGAGCGGGCTCCAGATGGGCCTGGCGGGCCTGTGGTGAAGTGGGGCGCGAGGAGGATGCGTGGAGGCTTCCAATTGGCTGCGCACGATAGCTGGCGGCAGTGTGGCCTATGCTACAGCGCCAAGTGGCGGAGAGGAGGTGGCCGGTGCCGGATTACGAGGAGAAGGTGGGAGGTGGTGGCGGTTGATGATTTGGGGGCGCTAAATTCGATGAGCGGGGATTAGCTGCTGCCCAAAATGGCAAGGGGGAGGTTTAAATAGGAAGGGGGTTAGGATTAGGATTATGAGGGGTTTTCATCCATTTTCAGACCGTTCGATCGCCATCGGATGGTCCTAGAGCGGACAGGGATATGTAGATGGACTAGGTGGGCTGTGTAGGAGGGTTGGGCTGAGAGGAGAGAAGAGAAAGCGGCCCGACATGGGTTTTCGAAGACCGAAAACGTCCGACGTTCAACCGGCTATAATGCCGCTATATGTTTAACGGTTGGGCTATCAAACGAACTCCGCATGCGATGAAACTTGGCAGGCGACCTACTGACAACATAACAACACCGCATGCCAACTTTCAACCCATTCCAAGAACATTTTCTGGCCACTTATAAAATACTATTTCGGACGTGCTGCGGGCGCGTGCAAGTGTGTCTTGGCTCAGAACAAACAACGGACGGAACTAGGGAACCCAGACGAATGCCAGTTTTGAAAACATGATGATGCAATGCACATGATGACATGACAAGATGCAACACGCAAGCGAATGAGAAGGCAACAACAGAGAATAACTGGAAGACACCTGGCGCGTCGGTCTCGGGGCGTTACAACACTCCACCACTACAAGAGGATCTCATCCCGAGATCTAGGATGGCACCGGAGGGAAACGGGAGAGGAAGAGAAGAGGGAAAACTAAGTTGCTTCCTTGACAAATGAGTGAAACCAAAGAACCTTGCGAGGTTGAATAAATTGAAAGAAAGAATACAATGAAGATGAACAAAGTTGAAAACACTCCATTAGAAAAGAGGAACAAGGAACATTACGGGAACCTTGTAGGTTGAAAGACATGAGAAAAGGGTTGCAATGGACAAGAAGTACATGAAAGCACTCCGGTTGAAACAAGATGTACAAGGAACGATAAAGATCAATTACGACACACTCCGGTTGGAAATGGAAGGCATAGAATATGAACTTGACAAGATGAGAGTATACTTGATGAAATCAACAACACACTGCCTCCGGAACTATTGAAAGAATGGCACAAGGGGTAAGAAATATTTCAGACAGCACTCCGGTTGAGAAGGGAGGCAAAACTTGACAGAATGGGAAAAACTTGAAAATGATAACTTCTACCACCAATGAATTTGAAGGCATCCTTAGAAAGAAGGATTGAATGGATAAGCAAAGGAAAGAGGATGATCTTGGCAAAACGAGATGATGGAACAAAGAGAGCAACATCACAATGCCTCCGGAACAAATGAATGGAAAACTAGGTTGATGGAAGGAAAGAACGGAGAAGAAAATGATAACTCCTCCCACAAATGAATTTGAAAGAAACATCCTTACGAAGAAGTCTTACACGGAGTTGTTGAAAAATCAACCACGAAAACAATAAGCTGCTTGTGGGCTTATAAAAACATCTCAAAACTGTGAGGTGAAATTATGCCACTAACGGAAACAATAGATTGGATTGATATCAACAAGGAGACGAGAAACTTATTTCACCGGGAGGATAAATGAAGAACTTGGTTCATATATAAGCACCATAAACAGCGACAATCCTTAGGGAAAGCTTTAGGTGATATATAACCCAAGATAACTCCAACGAAGAGATTGATGGATTGAAAAGATGTCTTGAGCGAAGAGAAAATGATGGATTTAGATATCTCACTCTTGAAAACTTGTGAATCATGAAACACGAAGGGAAATTATCAACAATGACATAACACCACCTCAAAAGATGAGATATGAAAGAATTGCACTTCGGATGCAAGGTGAAGAATAATAGAACTCCTCAAAACAAGACATGTGTTGAACACCATGTTTATTTTTAGAGTATAGCTTGGCGGATCTTAACTTCAAGAGAAATTGTCAGGACCCCGATTCCATGTCACATCGATCTAGCCGGTAACACCTCATATCACATTGCGGCCTCACGCACGGTATCCCCACGGGTGTCGCCTTACCATGGCCCGGGACCGTTTGCGCCTTTTGACTCATGTATATGATAGTGTCGCTAGCATCCATATGACAGAGAACCCGGGCCTACATGGCTAGTCGTGAACCCAAAGCGGCACAGACCTATGGAGACAGGCATACATGAATCACATCGAGCATGTCCGTCATCAGCGAGTGAATCCGGGCTGTAGCACTGGGCTAACAGGACTCCGGGGAACCCGGGCTGTAGCAGGCTAGGCAGGACTCCGGATGTCACCGCGTGACATTTCCCCAAAGGGACAGACATAGGAACAAAGTGAAACACATGCCGGCCAGTCAAGTGTCCCGAGCAGTAGTGCTGGGCTAGCAGGACTCCGGTGAACCGGGCTGTAGCGGACTACTATGGCTCATGGAAGCACTAGACTACATTTCCCCATAAGCGAGGCTGCCAAGGATAAACAACTAGATTGTCGGATCCCACACATACCAAGCATTTCAATCATACACACAATATGCTCGATATGTGTAAATACAACATGGCATCACAACATAACTCTACGACTCAAGCATTTATTCATTAGGCTCTGAGGAGCGAGATATTACAAACATGGGTCTCATGACCCAACAATCATGGCATACAATTCAAGCACATGCGGAAGTTTAACATGTCTGAGTACAGACATCTACAAATGAAAAAGGCTAAGAAGCCTGACTATCTACCAGATCCTGCCGAGGGCACAAGATCGTAGCTGAGGTATCAAGCTAAACATCGAAGTCCATGTGGAACTACTAGCGAGACTGAAGTCTCTCTGCAAACATAAAATAAGCAAACATGAGTACAAATGTACCCAGCAAGACTTACATCAGAACTAGCTACATATGCATCAGTATCAACAAAGGGGGGTGGTGGAGTTTAACAGCAGCAAGCCAGCTTTGACTCAGTGGCTATCCTGAACTACGACTGCAAGTAACTCTTTGAGGTGGCGCACACGAGTCCACATGTTCACCATATCAATACACCACTATGGATCCGCTCCCGTCTTCCCACGAGAACGCCATCCATAGCACTCACGCTTATCTTGCGCATTTTAGAGTATCCACTTTCACTTGTCTATGAACTGTATAGGCAACCAAGCAGTCCTTTACCGTGGACATGGCTATTCGAATAGATGATGTTAACCCTGCAGGGTGTACTTCTTCACACACGCTCTCACCACTTACCGCCGTTTACACGACATGTACTCGGCAACCTTCAAGCGGAAGCCCAATGAGGGTGTCGGCCGCGGCCTACCTAAACACTCAAGTCTCTAGTCCAGGTTTATCGCCTATCCAGGTTCCATCCGCAGGGAGTCCGGCCGAGGTTTCCACATACGGCCCCGAATGATGTGTACAGGGTTCCGAGACACCAAACGGGCGCCCGGTATACCCGGCCATGGTGTATCTACCGCAACATAGCCCACCCCTGGGGTCAGCGCTACGCACGGCCGCCAACACATATCCTACACACACCAGAAACTAGTTGCAACTCCTGGACAGAGGACTAGGGTGATTAAGAAGCCGAGAGGGTCCATTGGTTTCGGGCCCAATGTATGGTAGTAACTGATTCTTAAATCACACATACAGATCTCAGTTCTTAGGGACGGCCTCAATGAAACAACCCACCATGTACTCCTACATGGCCTCTCATCGATACCTTTACCAAATCGTGTTCAACACACTTAGCTCACACACATTAGGACATGTTCACAACTTTCCAATTCATCCCCGATGAATCAGACCTGGCACAACTCTAAGCAATAGCAGGCATGACAAACAAGCATGAATGAGTAGGCACATTAGGGCTCAAACAACTTCTACTCATGCTAGTGGGTTTCATCTATTTACTATGGCAATGACAGGTCATGCAGAGGATACGGGGTTCAACTACCGCGGCAAGTAACAGTTGAATCGTTGTTGTCCTAATGCAGTAAAAGAGAGCAGGAGCGAGAGAGTGGGATTGTATCGGAATGAACAAGGGGCCTTTGCTTGCCTGGCACTTCTGAAGATAATATATCTCTTCATCGGTGTCATCGAACTCATCGTCGGAACATACATCTACCGAGGGGGAACAACCACCGGCAAAGAGAGAAATGACACAATCAATGCAATGCACAAGCGAATGAATGATATGACATATTAAGGTACTGAATTGACCTAATGCAATATCTAGCCAATTTAATTGAAGTGGAACTCAAACAAGATCAAATTCCAACTCCGAATGTTATTTCATAATTTGCCCTAATCATCATTTGTCCTATTCAGCGAGGTTAACTTGTTCAAACATGCATGATCATGGCGTAAACAGATTATTTTTCTGATCATTTTTCATATATAAATTATATCCATTGGAGTTATAGATTATTTTCTATGATTTTTTGAAGTTTTAGGCATTTTCTGGAATTTGCTGAATTAATAAAAACACTAGAAAAGCTTTATTGCGTCAGCATGACAGCAGCATGATGTCACCAGGTCAACCGGGGCTGTTCCAAGTCAAACCTACATGTGGGGTCCACACGTCAGTGACACAGGACTAAACCCGGTCAAACCCAATGTTGATTGGGTTTGAGCCTATGGTAGGGCCCGTTGTTAGTGGTTGTTAGGGTGGTTAACTAGTTGGGTTAGCGCCTAATGACGTCCAAGTCATCAGTCGTCGGAGTTTCGCCGGCGACGACCATTTCGCGCGGCGGAGATCGTCGGAACTCCGCTACAGCCCACGGTTTGAGGCGGGGTTTGCTCCTACGTGCTCCTGGGAGCGAGCTGCGTCGACCAGTGGTGGTGGCCAAAGCTGCGGTGGCTAGGATCGACGGCGGCGACCAAAACGGCGGCGGCCGGAGTTCGGACACGCACGGGTTCAGTGTTACGGTGCACGGTAGGACCAGCTGGTGGTCAGGGTCGTCTCCTAGGAGCAACCCGAGCATGATGACGCGCCCAGCGCAAGCTACGCCGTCTGTAGACACGACGGCGACATGGCCGGCGGGCGTGAGCTCTCGGCTCCGGCGAAAAGCACGGCTAGAGGAAGGGTTGGAGAGGGGAAACAAGGGGGAAACGACGGAGCCTCACAGAGGGGTCGAACGGAGTCGAGGTCGAGGCCGGGGAAGCCCTCGACGGCACGAATCGATGAATGGCGTCTGGCGGGTGCCGAGGTTGAAGACGACCCGATGGCGGCGATGCAGGGCCTCCGGCGAAGCGTGGCTTGGTGGGAAGGGCGAGGGCGTCACGGCGGAGCTTCGGGACACATCGGTAGGGCGAGGGGTGGTCGGTGGCTGCGGCGGCAGCGAACGACGGCGACGGCTCCGCTCGGCTTCGGGGGAGAGAGCGAGACAGAGGAGGGGGAAGAACGAGAGAGAGTGAGAGAGCGTCAAGGGGGTCGCGTGGCGTCCTCAGGGCGACGGGGAGACAGGCAGGGAGGCAGGAGGTGGCCGGCACGTGGCCGGCGCGCGGCGAGCACGCGCCCCTGCCTTCTGGCGCGAGGTAGGGGTGACTGGCGCTGGCCAGTCGGCTGGGCCGGCACAGTGCCAGGCCAGCAGTGGCCCAGGTAAGCTGAGGTAAGCTTTCTTCTGTTTTTTTACATTTCTGTTTTCTATTTTTCTGTAACTCTGTTTTGATTTGATTTTTAACCCAAATCATTTTTTTGAGCTTCTGTAAATTGTTGTATGGACTAGTGACATTAATATAAAGCCCCACAACAATTTCCAGAATTATTGGATCATATTTGAAATATATCAAATATAAATCCAATGCAAATAATTATTGAATTAATTCCAAATGCACAAAATAAATATTTATGAGCTCCTGAAAATATTGGTTTGAATTTTAGTTCTAGCCAATATTTTCAAAGAGAAACATGAACATTTTCTTGGACCTATTCGAAAATATTTTAATGTTGATTATTTCTGAAGTGACTTCTGAGAGTTTCAACTAACCTCAATTTAACTTTTAGAATTTAGACATGATGCACGATGCTCTCAAAGGCAACTAATTACAAACAAATTCTAGGGCTGTGACAACTCACCCCCACTAAAAAAGAATCTCGTCCCGAGATTCAAGACGTGAGGTAAGAAGATAGAGGGGGCACAAGCTAACACGGTTTTCATGATCCAGGTTGCACTTCATAAGAACGTTGACACGATCACCATCTTTGTCTCGATGCCTTGCTCTGAGAACTCCAATTAACATGACAATGAGAAGAAAGGAAAAACCCTGGAAGAATCGATCTTTCGAAAATCGAGCAACTGATGCTCAACTCACGGAATGAGACATTGAAACATCTCTTGAGCTGAGACATGAACATACATCCAGAGGAATGGAGTGTAACAGATGATGAAGGTTCAGTGCGTAGACAACAATTCCACACTTAAGAGGGTGGTGAACGGTTGTCAATGTAGCGAGGAGTTGAGTTGCCATGATACCACATCGAGACATCTTAAGGAAGGTGACTCGCGGAACTATTCCCTTAAGTGGCAAAAAGAATTACTTTGGATTCAGAGATCATTGAAACGCTTTATATCAGCCTAAGGCAAATCACAACAATTGCTTGGAGGAGTACGAAGGGATGGCATACCCGGACTAGAATGGATGATGTGGACTACCTTGTTGAAGACAACGCAATGGATGATTTTTGCTTATCATCGGAAATGGATGGGATCCATGGTAGGACCACTTTTGAAGATGATCCTGAAAAGCAACTGCTAAGAAGGGTAGTCCATAGTAGGATGACACAATGGCGGTGCAAGCTGGTAACAAAATGCAAATGTCGGGAATGTTCCAACCATCATATCTGTCTGAGATTCAAATCTGGTCAGTAACAGGAAACTTCAGACTCAACATGTCTGAAAAAGAAAAGTTGCAACACAAATCGACGAGATAACGTTGCGAGAATCTCGGGAATGAACTACGATAGCAAGCTCCAAAACATGAGTGGGTTCTGCTACACACATGCAAGAGGCTATGTAGCAGCATCGGAGATTCAGTCAACTTTGATGGATAGAATCACAGAAGCTCAGAAGACTGACAAGGAGATTGCCTCTATAAAGGAGAAAATGAGCGAAGGAAAGGCTAAAGGATTTCGTGAGGATGAGCACGACACCCTATGGTTTGAAGACCGAGTTTATGTGCCCAATGACCCGGAGATCAGGAAGTTGATTCTGCAAGAGGCACACGATTCACCATATTTGATTCACCCAGGAAATACCAAGATGTATTTGGATTTGAAGGATATTTTCTGGTGGACCGGAATGAAGAAAGATATTGCGGAGTATGTAGCAGTTTATGATGTATGTCAGAGAGTAAAGGCAGAGCATCAGAAGCCAGCAGGATTGCTACAACCATTGCCGATACCCGAATGGAAGTGGGATAAGTTAGGCATGGATTTTATCACAGGATTACCCAGGACTCGTTCAGGCTATGACTCGATTTGGCTTGTAGTTGATCGGTTGACGAAAGTAGCTCATTTCATCCCGGTAAAGACCACTTACACCAGTGCTAAGTTGGCAAAGATATACATGACTAGGATTGTATGCTTACATTGAGTTCCTAGGAGTATAGTATCAGATAGAGGAACCCAGTTTACCTCAAAGTTCTGGAATCAGTTGCACGAAACTTTGGGTACCAGGCTAGAGTTCAGCACAGCTTTTCATCCACAGACAGATGGACAGACCGAGAGAGTCAATCAGATTTTGGAGGACATGCTGAGAGCTTGTGCGCTAGATTATGGATCTAGTTGGGACAAGAATTTGCCGTATGCAGAGTTCTCTTACAACAACAGCTATCAATCCAGTTTAAAGATGGCCCCTTTCGAAGCCTTGTACGGAAGGAGGTGCAGGACACCGTTGACGTGGGATGAAGTTGGAGACCGCCAGTTGTTTGGACCTGACTTAATGAAGGAGTCTGAACAGAAGGTGAAATTGATTCGCGATAGGCTCAAGATAGCCCAGTCCAGACAGAAGAGTTATGCAGATTCTAAACGCAAGGAGACAGTTTACGAAGTTGGAGATAGAGCTTATCTTCGAGTATCCCCACTTTGGGGAACAAAGCACTTTGGTGTTAAAGGAAAGTTAGCGCCACGATTCGTAGGAACATACTGAGTATTGGAACGTATGGGAGAAGTGGCCTACAAGTTGGAATTGCCCGAAGGATTGTCAGGAGTTCATGATGTGTTCCATGTTTCTCAGTTGAAGAAGTGCCACGCGGAGATGGCTAACATACCCTTGAGAGACACAGTGCCATTGGAAGCAATTCAGTTGGATAATGATTTGACCTATGAGGAGAAACCAGTTAAGATTCTAGAGTATGTCAGTCGAGTCACCCGCAGCAAGGTTATCAAGTTCTGTAAGGTTAAGTGGAGCCACCACACGGAGGATGAAGCCACCTGGGAGCGAGAGGAAGATTTGCTCAAGGACCACCCTCACCTATTTTCTAGCCAACCCGAATCTCGAGGGCGAGATTCATCTTAAGTGGGGTAGGTTTGTAACATCCCAAATTTTCAATTTGGAATGTTATACATTAGACCATCATTGCATATCATAATTTATTTGCTTTTGGTCTTTATCCTAGAAATTCCACGCAACTCAAGGACCCACGGAGAGAGTTGGGGATTTCGTTATTTTCATATTTGAGTTTTCTCAAATTTTGAGAATAGGATCATTTGATTTTAATTATTTTATCATCAATTATTTCTATTACAAAAATATGAGAGAGGGAGTAAAATGACTTTCCCAAAATAAAAAAATATTGAGGATTTAATAATAAATCAAATAAGATTTTATTTCAGAGTTTTTCGGTATTTTATTTGAATTTAGGAAAAATGTGTGTTTTTCAAAATTGCATGTAGGCCCCAAATAAATGTTCACCTTGTGCGGCTTGATTTTAGAAGCCCGGGAAAATTTATTCCGGGATTTTTGGAGTCCGTTTAGTATTTCTTTTATTTGTTTTTTTTGTGCGGAATAATTTAAAAAAAATGCGAACCGACTTTGGACCGTACCCGAGCGGGACTCCGCCCGGGAGCAGCCTTTATAAGCCGCCCGACCCGAGCCGCCGAGCCCATCAGCCGCCGCGAGTCCACCACGCCCGAAACCCTAACCCTAGCCGCGTTCCGCCGCCGGAGCCGCCGCCGCCGGACCCGCCGCCCGAGGTCAACCTCGTTTTCGCCGCCCGTTTTTTAAAAAAAATCGCGGTTTTTATTTTTTTAGTTTCGGTTTTTTTAAATAGATCGGTTTTTCTGATTTATTTTTTTAGCGAGCGTTCGTCCGTTCGTTCATTCTAGCGAACGTTCGTCGTTTTTCTTTTTCTCGGATTAAATCCACGATTTTTCTGATCGCGATTCCTGATCCGATTTTCGTTTTAGTATAACTTTTCGCCTGTTTATCGGAATCAGGCGATTCAAGCGCCTGGAGTTTCGTCTCGAAACCCTCTATCCGTTTAACCAACTTAAATAAGTTTTTGCCACTGTAAAAATTGCCCTAGATCCAGAATAGTAAACGAAGCTTGTTTCTTTTGCCGTTTGACTTTCGTTGCTTCGTTTGATTTGATTCTTTTTGCAAACCGGAGTTCTTAAGTTGAACCTTCTAGTTAGATCTCTTATTTGAGTTTTACCCATGCATTAGATAAATACTTATTGTATGCTTGTTTGTTTGTGTGCGATAGAATACCCGGAGTGCGCCGCCTGTTACTTCGAATCTCTAGGTTTCACGGATCATCAGCAAGGCAAGTAACACTTTGATCATACCTCCTACTACCCAGTTTTATTGCATTAGATCAATCCTCAAACATTGCATGATTAGGATCTAATTAAATTGTGTGATGGGAAATAGTTGAGGTAGTACCTATTACCTGTTATATTATCAAACCTTTGGGAGTTACTTCTACGTTTGCCTATTATGCCATGCTATGCTAGTAGACGTGGATTGGGTGAGTGATATCCATGACAGATGTGAGTTTGTTAATTAATGGTTTATCTAAGGTGGCAACTTAAACACACATCTGGGTGGATTGAGGTACCTGGGTATTCCAGGATTGCCTGTTTTTCTTTATGGACCGCCACCCAGGCCCAAAGGGATCATGAGATTTTTCATACTAGAAACTTCCGTGTGCAGCCACAAGCTATTATGGGCTCTAGCATAGTTGATTAAGTCGTGCGAACTCTTACAGGGTAGACTAGCAGATGTAGGGGAAAGTAGGTGTAACAGTCTATCCATCGTAAGGTGCTAGCGCTTCTGAAAGACTGTGTCTTGGTCATCCACTTCTCAAACACTGTGTAGTGCGAGAAACCAAACGGAGGCAATCGAGTCTTGTGGGGAAAAGTGCGCAAACCTCTGCAGAGTGTATAAACTAATCATGATTAGCTGTGTCCCCGGTTATGGACATCTTGGGTATCTAGTACTTGGATTATCATGTGAATCTCAACATGTTACTCTAAAATTAAATTTTGATGGGTTTTGTTTAATGATGATGCTTAATTGGGACTGAGAATGCTGTCAACCATTCTCAATGTTTAACAAGTACCATGATAGTTAAATAAAATTTATTCCTTTGCAGTAGGGAAAAATTAGCTTTTTGCAAAACTGTAACCATAAAGCTTTCCACCAGCCAAATATGCATATAGTATAGCTGTTTCATTCCATTACTCTCTATGTGTTACTTTGCCAGCATATGTGCTGACCCATTTCGGGCTGCAATGTTAATGTTGCAGACTTTTCAGACGATGATTAAGGAGTTTTAGGTCGTGGTTCTATACTCAGTGATGCCGTTGGAGTTGATGGACTCACTTATCTTCCATGCCTTCCGCTGTTATAGTTATTAGATGGCCTTAAGCAATATCTATTGTAATAAGTTCTCTATTGAGACACTCGATGTAATAAGTGTGTGATTGCTACTCTGTTATAAATCCTCCAAGTACTGTGTGGTGTCAGCATTACTGATCCAGGGATGACACCTGAGCACAGAGATCCGACTGTTTGAGGTCTGGTCGCTACATTAACCGTGCAAGGGTGTACTTCTTCACACACGCTCTCACCACTTACTGCCGTTTACACGACATGTACTCGGCAACCTTCAAGCGGAAGCCCAACGAGGGTGTCGGCTGCGGCCTACCTAAACACTCAAGTCTCTAGTCCAGGTTTATCGCCTATCCAGATTCCATCCGCAGGGAGTCCGGCCGAGGTTTCCACATACGGCCCCGAACGATGTGTACAGGGTTCCGAGACACCAAACGGGCGCCCGGTATACCCGGCCACGGTGTATCTACCGCAACATAGCCCACCCCTGGGGTCAGCGCTACGCACGGCCGCCAACACATATCCTACAAACACCAGAAACTAGTTGCAACTCCTGGACAGAGGACTAGGGTGATTAAGAAGCCGAGAGGGTCCATTGGTTTCGGGCCCAATGTATGGTAGTAACTGATTCTTAAATCACACATACAGATCTCAGTTCTTAGGGACGGCCTCAATGAAACAACCCACCATGTACTCCTACATGGCCTCTCATCGATACCTTTACCAAATCATGTTCAACACACTTAGCTCACACACATTAGGACATGTTCACAACTTTCCAATTCATCCCCGATGAATCAGACCTAACACAACTCTAAGCAATAGCAGGCATGACAAACAAGCATGAATGAGTAGGCACATCAGGGCTCAAACAACTTCTACTCATGCTAGTGGGTTTCATCTATTTACTGTGGCAATGACAGGTCATGCAGAGGATAAGGGGTTCAACTACCGCAGCAAGTAACAGTTGAATCATTGTTGTCCTAATGTAGTAAAAGAGAGCAGGAGCGAGAGAGTGGGATTGTATCGGAATGAACAAGGGGGCTTTGCTTTCATGGCACTTCTGAAGATAGTATAGCTCTTCATAGGTGTCATCAAACTCATCGTCGGAACATACATCTACCGAGGGGGGACAACCACCGGCAAAGAGAGAAAGGACACAATCAATGCAATGCACAAGCGAATGAATGATATGACATATTAAGGTACTGGATTGACCTAATGCAATATCTAGCCAATTTAATTGAAGTGGAACTCAAACAAGATCAAATTCCAACTCCAAATGTTATTTCATAATTTGCCCTAATCATCATTTGTCCTATTCAGTGAGGTTAACTTGTTCAAACATGCATGATCATGGCATAAACAGATTCTTTGGATTTTTCTGATCATTTTTCATATATAATTTATTTCCATTGGAGTTATAGATTATTTTCTATGATTTTTTGAAGTTTTGGGCATTTTCTGGAATTTCCTGAATTAATAAAAACACCAGAAAAGCTTTATTGCGTCAGCATGACAGCAGCATGATGTCACCAGGTCAACCGGGGCTGTTCCAGGTCAAACCTGACATGTGGGGTCCACACGTCAGTGACACAGGACTAAACCCGGTCAAACCCAATGTTGACTGGGTTTGACCCTATGGTAGGGCCCGCTGTCAGTGGCTGTTAGGGTGGTTAACTGGTTGGGTTAGCGCCTAATGATGTCCACGTCATCAGTCGTCGGAGTTTCGCCGGCGACGACCATTTCGCGCGGCGGAGATCGTCGGAACTCCGCTACAGCGACATGGCCGGCGGGCGTGAGCTCTCGGCTCCGATGAAAAGCACGGCTAGAGGAAGGGTTGCAGAGGGGAAACAAGGGGGAAAACGACGGAGGCTCACAGAAGGGTCGAACGGAGTCAAGGTCGAGGCCGGGGAAGCCCTGGACGGTACGAATCGATGAACGGCGTCCGGCGGGTGCCGAGGTTGAAGACGACCCGATGGCGGCGATGCAAGGCCTCCGGCGAAGTGTGGCTCGGTGGGGAGGGTGAGGGCGTCGCGGCAGAGCTTCGAGACTCATCGATAGGGCGAGGGGTGGTCGGTGGCTGCGGCGGCAGCGAACGGCGGCGACGGCTCCGCTCGGCTTCGGGAGAGAGAGCGAGACAGAGGAGGGGGAAAGAACGAGAGAGAGTGAGAGAGCGTCAAGGGGGTCGCGTGGCGTTCTCAAGGCGACGGGGAGACAGGCAGGGAGGCAGGAGGTAGCCGGCGCGTGGCCGGCGCGCGGCTAGCATGCGCCTCTGCCTTCTGGCGCGAGGTAGGGGGTGACTGGCGCTGGCCAGTCGGTTGGGCCGGCACAGTGCCAGGCCAGCAGTGTCCCAAGTAAGCTGAGGTAAGCTTTCTTCTGTTTTTTTTATATTTCTGTTTTCTATTTTTCTGTAACTCTATTTTGATTTGATTTTTAACCCAAATCATTTTTTTGAGCTTCTGTAAATTGTTGTATGGACTAGTGACATTAATATAAAGCCCCACAACAATTTCCAGAATTATTGGATCATATTTGAAATATATCAAATATAAATCCAATGCAAATAATTATTGAATTAATTCCAAATGCCCAAAATAAATATTTATGAGCTCCTGAAAATATTGGTTTGAATTTTATTTCTAGCCAATATTTTCAAAGAGAAACATGAACATTTTCTTGGACCTATTCGAAAAGATTTTAATGTTGATTATTTCTGAAGTGACTTCTGAGGGTTTCAACTAACCTCAATTTAACTTTCAGAATTTAGACATGATGCACGATGCTCTCAAAGGCAACTAATTACAAAAAAATTCTAGGGTTGTGACAGAAATCTTGAAGAACAATTGCAGAATGAAAAGAATCCTTGACGAACCACCATGTAGAGCCTCCATGAAGAACTCCGGTAACAAAAGGATGATCAAACAAAAGGAAAGAGAAGTTGAAAACACAAGGTGAAGCCTTGTAATGATATAGATGGATCTTCGTGATGATATAATTGAGTGAGCTTGGGTCTCCGGGAAAAGAAAAGATGAAACAATTGAAAATGAGAATTTATTCATCATGAACAAACTCCGGAAGAAGGAATTAACACTACAACAAAAACCCTCCTATGGCAACACATATGTACCAACGATACCAAAACATTCGTTGTTTGTTCAACCTCCCGTCTCCTGTACTTACAGCTAACCTCCCAAGACCCACCTATGCATCAAAATATCACGGGCCAAACTATAGAAAAAATGTAAATTTTCTATCCACCATCTCCCTCTCGCCTGATTCCCCTCTCTATCTCTCACCCAACCTCCATGACCACGACGCTGCCTCCACCACCTCCAAAAATTTTGACGACCGCCTACCGGCGCCACCACCAGCCAATCCCAACGCGAGCCCCCAGCCTCCATGATGGCTGCTCAAGTCGCGATGGCTGCGCTGAGCAGCTGCCGCCGTCGCCCAACTGCCGCGACCAGATCTGGGTCCAAGCCGACGCGAGAGCAGCAGCTCCTGCACCACCGGCCACCGTCTCCACCTCTTCGCCGCAAGCAGGCACCACCGCCGGAGCCCCGGAGGAGCCACCCTAACGCCACAGGCCCACAGCCGCCATGAACCCCACCGCTGAGACCACCACCCGCCGCCACCAGGTCCCCCAACTCGTGAGCGCGAGACTTGACTCCGGGAGAAACGGATCCCGCTGCCGTCGGCTCTGGCGGGATGTCCTCCGGAGGCTGCTGGCGACGGTGAGAGGGAGGAGGAGATGGAGCCGGCAATATCGTAGCGCCGGTAATAACACGCATCACATGCACAATTCCTATGAATCCTTATATTATACGGTAATGAAAGATAGTTGTTCCAAGATAGCTACTCCAGCTTGCTCTTTAACTGTTTATTCTTTAAGAGCATGTTGTAGAAAAAATATTGATCTGCACAAGGTTTGGTTGTAGCACATGTTCACCTTCAGTTCAAACCAACAACAATGATAATGAAGTGTACCCTATTAACTGATTTGGAGCACACATAGATGAATCGTGGTGCACACCATTGCATGGTGTCGAAGTATGGATTGTAGCATAGTACCATAACTTCCTGTTATATATACACGTAATTTATTCTTAACCCTAGTGCCATGGGTGGCCGGTGCACTTCTCTCGCCTATGGTTTGTACGCCTACTACCTTGAGTCTACACACGCACTGTTGCACGCTCAGGCCTCACGGTGCTGTGCCTCCCCTGCTACCTTGTGTCGATGTTAATCTTGACTATAGGTGGATCTGAAACAAATTGCTTTATAAGCGTGTTGTTGATGCTTTCCCCCTTGTATTTTCAAGATAAAACATGCATTGAACCTATGATGAACTCTGTTGACATCAACATCTCTATTCTGGAGGATATGGAGGAGGTACAGGCAGCCTCGACATTGGCTTCTGGTTGTCATACCATGAAATCACCAAGCCCTGCAAATCACTCACGTGCTGGAGTTGTATTATTCCATGGCAGAGGTGAGTAGCACAACTTTCCGGACCACCAATAAGAAGCTTCTGTCCCTATATCTAATTATATTTTCCACCTATATATCATTATGTGTGTTTTTTCATGCATTTTTTATGCCTACTAGATGTCAGCTAACAGTTTGTCAGTCTCTAAACACTTGCAGTACCCTGATTTGTTTGGTATGAAATTGTCCTGCGGGTCTTATTTCAAAAGGTTGACAATAGGCGCACAAATAAATAAGATCCTGTTAAGATCTAAGCTTGCCTTGGCTAATTTGTAGGGGATTAACTTGCTTTAATGGGTGCAGCTTCAGGTCAGATGGATATGTACAGCTTACCACAGAAAGTGAGGCAACCAATTTGCTTCCTTGATTAGGTATTTTGTACGTTCCCATATTTTCCCCAGTCCCACATTTTGTACATTCCTATAGATACTGATGGTCAGCTATTCAATGACATGACAAATGATACATGATTAGGAAGCTAAAAGGTCACAAAGATAAAATTCTCTTGATATATGATAATGCCACATTGGCATTGATCGCTTATGGGTAGTGTTTCTTAAAACTGGGAAAATACTGACAAAAAACTATTCAATCCTGGTATGCTTTTATTCAGACTATTCAGCCATTACATAGGTCACCACTGATGCATTTTCATAAATTTGTATTCAACTTTTGTACTAGGTTGGTCTTGAAGAATTAAATAGTGGCACATCAATTTCTTTTGTTCTGTAAATATATTTGATACCACCTTCTCAATAAACAAAACTCCCCTACTTTTTCCTAGAGAAGCCCAAACCAATTCACGTCCCCATCTACGGCGGCCGAGATCAGGGTCATGCTCCATCTCTTCTAAATCTCCATTTGTGGCTCATTTCCTCATGGGTGGTGCTATGGATAGAGGGAAACCAGGCGTCTTATAGCGGCTCAGTCTGGTATGGTACCTCCGATTTATCTGTCCCAACTTTTAATTGATTATTCACTCATATCCTCTCTTCTATACTAATTAGGGCATGATCTTTTCTTTAATAATTAGATCATGCTTTCCTGCAAGGCTGGGTCAGGGCCTCAGGCCAAGCATGATGGCAAGCGGAAAGGATTAAAAAGATGACCCACAACTCCCCTTTTCCATTTCATAGTTCGTTATGCATGTCTTGGTCTTTTTTTGCATGAGTTGGCAACACCAACCGTCCCAAATATGATGATGCGTTTATTTTGTTGTTGTTGCTTCTACAGGTTCTGAGAATTTTAATCATGGATTGAAAAATTCAGACATGTGACATTCTAGTTCTCAGGTAACTACAAAGTTCCGTGTGATGGTTTTCGAGCTGCGGGCATTGATATTTTTTCTCCTAATACATCATAGGAAGCAAAACAAATTAATGCAGAATCGTTTGGATGATGGAAATATCCAATTCTTTATATTTGATATTATTGTTACCTACTTACCATTTAGTTGGTAGTTGAATTCATCTCATTATTAATATAATATAATATGTGCATAATTGTTAGTAGTACATACATGCTGATGGTTGTTCATAGTGAACATTCACATTTGATTTATCAATGATGCTTGGTGTTTTAATACGTACTCTTCTAAGTTATCTGCAAGACACACATAAGCTTATGTCTTTTCTCCCAACCTTTTTTTCTTGACAGGTAATTTTTAAGTGGATCCATTTCGGTACAATGCATAGCTATATTTTAAAACTTCAAATTTCCAATTTATGCCTAAATAGTATTATGGTTTTTTTCTTTGTAGGTCGAGGAGTTAAATACTAGATGATTACATGGATCCTTGGATGATTTATGTTGATGTTTGGCACTTGGAGGAGAACAAAGACAGTTCATAGAATTTTAGAATTTTATATCCTGTAAAATGTTTTATTTTCTAAGAAACTGATGTACTTCTAATTGATGGCACTTGCATTGCAATGTAACAGATTGTGCCATTGAACTAATATATTATTTTCATTTCTACTCTATCGACTCTTACTAAAGTTGTACCTTGTACTGTAAGTTAAAAAAAGTGTCTTGTACTGCTATTTGAACAACCGACTATTATAAATAATTATATATGGAGGTTATTCTATTTGTACAAATAGCAACGCATAGAAGCATTGGATGAATCTGTTGTTGGCTTGCAACACATTATTCTTCAGATTACCAACGGATCTATGTACGTTGTTGTAGACCCTTCCAACGCCACCAACGGCAACGCATAATAATCCGTTGGTGTAGCCCCTAGCAACATTTATATGGAGAAAAGACAATGCATCGATGCGTTGCTGAAGGGGGGTTCCTGTTGTAGTGTAATCACTTGGCTAAAAGAAGAATAAGAGTTATGTTATGCGTATCCTTCACCAATTTAAATTGATGACAAGCAGCGGATTGCATACAACTTATTCTCGTAGAAAGGATTAAGATAGATATAGCGCAAACTTAACAAGGTCTTCAACGAATCATCAGTTGGGATTGGAAAGAAGGAATTAATCTATATGATAACTAAGGAAGAGAACTCTTGGGCAAACCACCGTAAGAACTGAAAATGAAAAAAATAGCAAAGGCACCAATCGCCGGGAAGAATTGGAAAACGAATGAAGATACTTGCTGGGATTTAGATACATGAGAATGAAGAGATCACGAGCTTATTAGAGAATACTTGAATGATGCACCAGTAAGATTTGGAGAACGATAGCTGAAAGCTGGAATGCATGATTCTGAGATGATGGGCTCCGGAGAATCAAACTGAAAAGACTCCTGAATTGCTTCGGATGGGTGAAAAGAATTCTCACAATCACAAAAAATTATGAGAGGATGGCATCAAGCTTGCACTTCGCGTCCTTGGAATAATGGGTAAGATTTGGAGGAGAAACTCTTCTTCGGTCTTCAAATGCAGAGAATGACGATGAGAAACACCACCATGAATTGTTGAGGCACTCCGGAATGAAAAATAGAAAGCTTGAACCAATGATGAAAAGATTTTGAAAAAATCTTGGAGAAAGACATTTGACTGATGACAATTCATTCTTATGTCAAACTTTGAATTGAATTTTAGAATAGCTCCGGGAAAATTAGAAAGAGTCAAGTAAGATCCTGGGAAAAGACCTATGGGTTAGGGCCCACTCAAAAGAAACATCGTTGAACGATTTGAAAGAGAGATTGCACCGGTTGAATTAAATAGCTTGTATGAGATAACAAACTCGAAAGAGCTTGAACGAATACAGAGTGGAAACACGAATCTTCGAGATATCTTCAGCACTCCGGAACAATTTAATAGCAAGCGGGGAATGATTAAGAGGTGCACCGGCATGAGAAAGCATTTGCAACGAGGAAAATATATGATCGACAAAGCTTGAAATTGAACCAACCGGAGAAGAAAAGAATGAAGAATAATGAGCTTGAAGCTTCCTTAGCATCTTCATGAGAATCACCGGGTAAGAAAATTGAAGGAAAAGAATGAAGAAACTTCACATCAATAACATGGTAGTTGATTAAGAAATCCGAATCCTTGAAGGAAAAGGGTGGGAGGGCGGGAAAACAAAGGCAGCTTGGGACAGATGAAATGAGCACCATTGAGAAGAACTGATAATTGATCTTGCGAATGTTGAAATGATCGGATCCACTTGAAGAAAAACACGCCGGTTGAAAAAGGATTGACATGACAATCTCGATTATCAAGAAGGATTGGTATTCACATAGAAGTATGAGAACATAGCTTAGGAAAGGTATGGAATCAACACTTGACATTGAAGCAACTTGAATACCACAACTCAAAACAAAACAAAGGATTGGCTTGCAAAATAAGCCGGAAACAAACATATGATAGACCCCATATCGTATCATGTGTCTGTTGGAAAGATATCCTACAATATACTTGAATTCCCACTTATAAACTCCTGAAACTTTCTGGTTATGCAATCAGGTGTTGGGGATACATGGGAAGCATAATATCTCACCCAAAACTAACAAATCCTACATCCAGCTGTATCCATCCTTCAACACATAACCAATAAACCTTCGAAAATCATTTACATCAACCTTCGAAAAGCATCCGTTATATGAGTTATGGCAATACTCTTGAACTCTCGCCCCAGTACTGGGTGGCGTCGAGGTTATCTCACCAACAACTGCATAAAAGAGATTTTCGATGTCAGCGAACTCAGGTATTCCAGAACTGCAACGATAAAATTGTGATGATAACACCTCAGAGCTCAATTCCCCAGGACACTGCCACAACCCCTAAATGTCAGGAGGTGACGGTGTCCTGGACTAGGGGGTACTCAACACGTCATCTCCCGATCTGATAGATTGGGCCGAGGACCCCCGTGGCCGTATACTCATGGGCCAGTTCGGACAGCTGCCGCATACAAGGAATATTCCACGAGACTTGGCGATCAAGACAAGGACTTCTCCCCACCAGCGTATTCGGCTAGGACTCTTGTTATCCTAGGCCTCTGGTGCATTATATAAACCGAGGCCAGGCTAGTCGATAGATCATATACATACAATCATACCATAGGCTAGCTTCTAGGGTTTAGCCTCTCTGATCTCGTGGTAGATCTACTCTTGTACTACCCATATCATCAATATTAATCAAGCAGGACGTAGGGTTTTACCTCCATCAAGAGGGCCCGAACCTGGGTAAAACATCGTGTCCCCTGCCTCCTGTTATCATCCACCTTAGACGCACAGTTCGGGACCCCCTACCCGAGATCCGCCGGTTTTGACACCGACATTGGTGCTTTCATTGAGAGTTCCGCTGTGTGATCGACAAAAGGATCGATGTCTCGCCTGCAGATCAACTGCGACTTCGGCGTCTTCGTCACCAGTTCGACTGGTCACCTTGGTTCGACCAAGAATTGCGCCCCGTGTTCGGATCACCATGTTCGGACGAGGGCCTTCATCAAACATCAACTCCGATCTCTATCAAGATCACAGAGGAATTATCTATGGAGCTCGGGGGCTCAACGTCAACATTGCCCTCAAGCGACCGTGTTGTTTTTTTGGACAGCGAACTCGTATCTCCCTCCACCACCTCCTCGAGTATCGCTTTGACGATCTCTTTGGTGGAATTGTGCGTAATTGGGTCTATAACAACCCTGGAAAATTTTGTCGACTTCCGATGGAGGAATCTCTGTCGATACCGGAGCCCTGTCAAATCTGGATGGGAATTTGGACGAGTTTAGGGCGTGGTGTCCAGCTTCTAGCTCGGACGTCCTTTGGAAGATCCAACCGTTGATCGGCTGTGGAATTCCTATATCTACCACCTCTCAAAATTTCAGGTCGATCCGACCGTCCAAACTCCAGGAACCTTCCGATTAGTGCATCACTTTTCGGATCTATTTCCTGCGCGAAAATGAATCTGACCCGAGTTCATCTTTTTTATGAACGGGATTTCGGACATCCCTTTTGAAGGAAGTTTTGTATGGGGTATTGTGTTTTGTTCCCGAACACACCCCACTAACATTAAGATCTTTTGAACATGATCTTCAACATCATGCTGGTGTCAAACCAGTCCGGCAATATTGCTCCACGGCGGCCGACCTGCGCTAGACACGTCGTCACTTTATTGAGCCGAGCTCAACTTCTTCGGATCATCACCTCGGCAAGCTGAACAACAGTTCGGCATCGCAAAGAATAAATCATCACCAACATCGCCGCCCCACGGATTACACGGAGCGGGCATACCGGCAGCGCCGCACAGTCGCTTCATCAAGCCGGCATCGACCACGTCACGACCTGCATCGATAGGGCCGCACTATTGCTTCTTCAAGCTGGTGTCCATCACGCCGACCTACTTCGACTCATCGGCTGACATCGAGGCTTTGACATCTCGGCTGGACCGGGGGCTTCGTCATCTCTTCATCAACCTACTCCGGACACTTCGGCGTCACTAGCCGACCAGCTCCGTCACGTTAGCTGGGCCAAGGGCTTTGCCTCGGCGAGCCAACATTCACCAGCATTGCCATGCCATCGTTTTATCGCCCATCAGGCAATGGGTGTGCGGAGTGAGTCCCAATTTTGGGAATCACCTTCCTTCGGATTGCTACAACAAATAAACCAGGTGCCGTTAATCCCAGTATTTTTTGCTTGTTTGGGTTCATTTTTCCCAAGGAATTATTACTCTGGTTTGTCCATGATATGTACACAGGTCTATCAAATGGTGACCACATTAACGACGGTCGCGTGGTGGTTCGATCAGTTTCCGTACATAGTCCGGCGAACGCCGCATCCGGAGCTCGGACCGACCTGTGAATTCAGACTTTGCCACGCCTTTACTACATCACGCCGACGCCCTGCATCGACATTGACTTCGTCGCCAGGCCATATTTCTTCTATTCCTCACTTTGCATAAATTATTTATTATGCAACATTTTTTTTAATTATCATTATTACTATTATCTCCGGTTTGCACTATTTTTTGTGCACAGGAAAATGATCCGGGGACTTCGGCGTCACTCTGCCGGTCTGCATTGACCGTGCTATGTCACCACTTCGGCGTGTCGAGCTCTCTGCTCCGCCACCTCGGGGCCAGCTTGGGGGATGGAACCTTGCCCCGCATCAAGCTCGGACCGCGTCATCAATACCGAACACATTAACCAGCTAAGTCGCTTTCATGCTCAAAGCTTTAATTTCTAACTTGAGTTCGGTTCAACCAAGCATTATACTTTTTTGGAAAAAAATTGCTTGTGAAAAATTTCCTTGTCCAAACTTTGTTTGTGACGCATAAATTCAAATACCCAATTCATTTGGGGGCTTCCTTCATGAAGCTTTTCCTCTTGCATATCATTATACTTGTACAGCTTCGTTCCTTGTTCGTGTATTACGCCACAATATGCACCATATTGACTTAAACGATTTGCAAGCTGGGTTGCCTCGCTCCTGTGTTTACCCCTACGTTCCCGATTGTTCGGCTAGGTTGTAAAGGGAGCACCTCTGCGATTGTCACGATCGGGTCACCCGAGCCGGACCTCAGACTGGGTGAAGCCGAAAGCTAGCGCTCTTATAGTTTTCAATGATGGTCGGCACACAACGGAACTCATGAGTACAAAAAATCTATTGCACAAGTCTCATAATAACAATGAGCGCCGAAGAAAGGTATCGGTGGGGGTACTATTTTCTTCGAAGATGCTTCTTACACTTTGCAGTAATATAGCATAAGTTCCCTGAGCGCGCTTTGTCTGTTACAGCCTTATGGCCTGATTGTCTGGTTATTGGAAACACCGTCGATATTCTCGACAGATGGAGTACATAACACTTTTCGGTCCTTGACCGAAGAGGGAGAAGCCGACGGTCGGTTAAGATGTGTTTAAAGTTCGGTTGAACATAGATATGATATAAGTACTTCGGTACATGGAATCATTCTTTTACTCAAGTCACTTGGGGGCTCTTAAGTTTATTTGAGCCGTTTTATAATAAGTGTTCTTCTTCTTAGTCGTTGCAAAGTTTTATTATTATTTATCACTCCTTTTTTCGACACGAATGTGCGGTCACTAGCTGGGGAGCCTAATTTCTCTCTCAAAGCCGCTAGAGTTTAGTTTGCTAAACTGGCCTGATGAGAAGTACTCCGCCCTCGGAATAGGAGGTTGAAGCCGTAGGCTGACCCGCTCGAAGTCTTGAGATAGGATGTATCATGTTAAAGCACGACAGAAGCACTTCTTTTTTCTAAGACCAATTTTCGGATTGGCACCGAACACTTGATCTTGTTCGGACGTCATGTTTTTACTGACGTTTCTTGGTTTTCCAAGCTTTTTGGCACTTTTAAACTATTTGTGCTCTTCCAGCATTAGTCTCGCAGTGCAACGCCACACACCTTTAGGGATTCGGCAAAAACATTCTCAGATATTGCTATATATGCATCGGTTTCGAATTGTGTCTTCGGTCAATAGTTGGGTTGCCCGGCTCCTGCACTTTCTTCCTACATTCCGTTTTGTTCGACTAGGCGTGCAAAGGGAGAACCACTGCGATTGTGCTTCCAGCTCACATGGTTAAGCACCTCGGTGGAGAAAGCCGAAAACTGACTGTCACAATAAGTGTAAACTGGTCAGCGATCCGATGACTATGTTAAATGAAGGGCCGTTCATAACATTGGCCGAAGTGTTTACGGCTTGACCCCGACTGTCGCCGAACACTACCGGGGGCTATTAACTGGCCTCCCAAACTAAATCCTCGATATTTTGCTCTTACATTAGAGCTGAGGTTTAATGATCATGCTTAGCATGACAACCCAAAGAAAGGAACCGATAGCGGGACTATTTTCTTTGGAAGACGTTTCTTCTGTTAAACAATAATATAACATATCTCTCTGCATACCTTTGTTTATAAAAATGTATGGCCAGATTGCCTTGTATGTTGTAAATCTTTGCCCTCATAAAAGCTTTATAAAGTAGGACAAACACTCCTCGGCTACTGGCCGAGGAGGTGGAAGCCGATGGTCGGTCAACAAAGTTTTGTACAATGCGGATTCGAGCATTAATGACGTAAAGTACTTGGATACATAGAGTCATTACACATAATTTGTGATTTTACTATGGATATTGATCCTTAATTCGTCCACCTGTGCCCGCATTAAGGCTCGGGGGCTACTGGGCTTCGGGCTTATTATTTACAAATATTAAAGGGGCACATCGATCCCCTGATCTGGTGTTGCCACCCGACCAGTGTCTCGGGGGCTACTGCATTGCTTGTCCAATGCAGAAAATTTTATGTGCAATATAGTTTTCGAGGAGATTTTGATCCTCAGGTTGGTCGGCCGCACCCAACCTGAGTCTCGAGGACTGAGCATGCCGCTTTTAGTGTCCCGAAGTATTCTGTCGAGCTAGGACTTGATCCTCAGGCCGATTTTGCAAATCAACCTGAGTCTTAGCGGCTACTGGGATCAGCGGTCTTACGTCATCCTTCAAGTGCATCTCAGGTTTTAGACCAATACACACCTTGAGGGCTACTGGCTATATATCTCGACAGAGAATAAATTGCACCAATAAAAAATATTCACAAAAATCGGCCCACATTCGGGGTGGTGCACCACCTCGGAAGCAGCCCGGCATAAAGCTCGGGCACTAGTGGCTGGCTCCATAGAGGGCACTCCCGGCATTAAGCTCGGCTAAACTCCTTCAACTTTTTTGAACCAAGGTGATATGACACCTCAGATATAGTCCGGCATTGGAGCTCGGATATAGTCCGGCATTGGAGCTCGGATACAGTCCGGCGTTGGAGCTTGGACATAGTCCGGCGTTGGAGCTCGGATACTTTCCGGCATTGGAGCTGGGACACTGTCCGGCGTTGGAGCTCGAATATAGTCCGACATTGGAGCTCGGATACAGTGCGGCGTTGGAGCTTGGACATAGTCCGGCGTTGGAGCTCGGAAGCGGTACGGCATTGGTGCTCGGCCGCAAAAGATACCTCGAATGCAGTCCAGCGTTAGAGCTCGGACGCAAGAGGACACTGCCTCCCGGGAACAACTTCAAACCCAAGGTGTGGCATAAAAATATCAAGGCATTGATAAAGGCCGGAAACTTAAAGGGGCTCCTCGGATACCCGACGTGTAAACTCACCGAATGCATTTTGGCGATCCTCAAGATCGAAGATGAGAAGATTTGTTGAACCAGTTTTCAAGACCGACGACCGAAGATGAAGAACAGTTCGGAAGAATCGAGGAGCGTCCCTAACTTGAAGACCGGTTCAGGGGGCTACTGACGGTGTCCTGGACTAGGGGGTACTCAACACGTCATCTCCCGATCTGATAGATTGGGCCGAGGACCCCCGTGGCCGTATACTCATGGGCCAGTTCGGACAGCTGCCGCATACAAGGAATATTCCACGAGACTTGGCGATCAAGACAAGGACTTCTCCCCACCGGCGTATTCGGCTAGGACTCTTGTTATCCTAGGCCTCTGGTGCATTATATAAACCGAGGCCAGGCTAGTCGATAGATCATATACATACAATCATACCATAGGCTAGCTTCTAGGGTTTAGCCTCTCCGATCTCGTGGTAGATCTACTCTTGTACTACCCATATCATCAATATTAATCAAGCAGGACGTAGGGTTTTACCTCCATCAAGAGGGCCCGAACCTGGGTAAAACATCATGTCCCCTGCCTCCTGTTACCATCCACCTTAGACGCACAGTTCGGGACCCCCTACCTGAGATCCACCGGTTTTGACACCGACAGGAGGCACCAAGAACAATGTTCTCGCCACAAGACTATCGGAACGATTCCAAGATACCCGCGTGATCCTAAAGAAATTTCATGAAATTTGAGGAGAGAAGAGTCAAAACTTCTACGTCAGGAGGCCTCACCAGAACGACGAAGGGACTGAGGAGTAAAAAGAATCCTACTCTCCGATATATATAATCCTAAGACTCAAAACATTTTGTTCTAGACACAACAAAGTCAATGATTCGATCAAGCAGGGGGCTCCTAAGTCGGGGATGGCTCTGATTACCAACTTGTAACACCCACAATGCGGCTATATCTCCCACGTGTCGGGGCACGACTTAGAGGCATAGCCGCATGGTAGGCTTGTCGCAAGAGGGGTAATCTTCACACATCCCATGTACTGAATAAGAAAGGGATAAAGAGTTGGCTTACAATCGCCACTTCACACAAATACAAGTTAAACATACATCACCCAGAATACAATCAAAGGTCCAACTATGGAACCAAAATAAAAGAAGACAACCCCAAAAGCTAGATCCCCGATCGTCCCAACTAGGCTCCACTACTGATCAACCGAAAAAGAAAACAAAGCAACGATCAAGATCTTCATCGAGCTCCCACTTGAGTTGGGTTGCGTCACCTGCACTGGTATCATCGGCACCTGCAACTATTTGGAAGTATCTGTGAGTCACGAGGACTCAGCAATCTCACACCCACGAGATCAAGACTATTTAAGCTTATGGGTAGGATAGGGTAAAGAGGTGGAGCTGCAGCAAGCACTAAGCATATATGGTGGCTAACATACGCAAATAAGAGCGAGAAGAGAAGCAACGCAGCGGTCGTGAACTAGAAGTGATCAAGAAGTGATCCTGAAACTACTTACGTTCGAGCATAACACAAGAACCGTGTTCACTTCCCGGACTCCGCCGAGAAGAGACCATCACGGCTACACACGCGGTTGATGCATTTTAATTGAGTTAAGTGTCAAGTTCTCTACAACCGGACATTAACAAATTCCCATCTGGCACATAACCGCGGGCACGGCTTTCGAAAGTTCAAACCCTGCAGGGGTGTCCCAACTTAGCCCATCACAAGCTCTCACGGTCCACAAAGGATATTCCTTCTCCCAGGAAGACCCGATCAGACTCGGAATCCCAGTTACAAGACATTTCAACAATGGTAAAATAAGATCAGCAAGACCACCCAATGCACCGGCATCCCGATAGGAGCTGCACATATCTCATTCTCAGGGAAACACCGGATAAGATAAGCATACAAGTACCAACATAACCCAAGTTGCCAAGGGACGGTCCCGCAGGGTGCTCTAGTTCAGACCAACACTTAGAGAAGCATTGGCCCGGGGGGTTAAAATAAGATGACCCTTGGGTTAATTACTCCCAAGGGAAAGGTATAGGTTGTTAGGCAAATGTAAAACCAAGGTTGGGCCTTGCTGGAGGAGTTTTATTCAAAGCAAACTGTCAAGGGGTTCCCATAACACCCAACCGCGTAAGGAACACAAAATCAAGGAACATAACACCGGTATGACGGAAACTAGGACGGCAAGAGTGGAACAAAACACCAGGCATAAGGCCGAGCCTTCCACCCTTTACCAAGTATATAGATGCATTATTTAAGTAAGGTATATTGTGATATCCCAACATATCCATGTTCCAACATGGAACAAACTTCGGCTTCACCTGCAACTAACAACGCTATAAGAGGGGCTGAGCAAAGCGGTAACATAGCCAAACAATGGTTTGCTAGGAAAGGTGGGTTAGAGGCTTGACATGGCAATATGGGAGGCATGATATAGCAAGTGGTAGGTATCGCGACAAAGCAATAGAGCGAGCAACTAGCAAGCAAAGATAGAAGTGATTTGGAGGGTATGGTCATATTGCCTGAGATCCCGCAAGGAAGAAGAACGAGTCCATGACGAAGACAAACGGACGTAGTCGAACGGATCCTCACAACTCCGAAACGAAACTGAAGCTAACGAGAGAAGCAACTCGGAAAGAAGCAAACAACATAGTAAGCAACCATCACATAAGCATGGCATGATGCACAACCAATTATGATGCATGTCCGGTTTAATGAGTCATGGCATGGCAAAGTGCACAAGCAAAACTACAAGTTAAGTGGAGCTCAATATGCAATGAGTTGCATATTGACAAAACACCACATTCAAGTTATTTAGTTCGATCTCGTTTTTGTACCCAACAATATTAAATGTTGATTAACATGGCAAGAGGTGAAGCATAATTAAACTAACTACCTAGTCAAGTTTAAATGAGGCCGGAAATAACAAACAACTATTTCGAAAAATCCTCATGTGCATATTTTTGGATTAGGTATTGTTCTGTCCTAAACCATATTTTAGAGTTGTTTAACATGCAAAGCAAGTACACCATGTTAAACTAGGCATTTTTCTACCCCATTTACATATAAAGTTTGTTAAGTTTGGAGCTATGGTTATTTAGTTATGAAATAAGGCATTTTAACATGGCAATATGGCAAATTATAAGCAAACATCATTTTAAACATTTTTAACATGGATGAAAGTTGCATAATATGAACCTACACAAAATTCTAAACATTTTACATATATAATGTTTTTACATGTGATGCATGGTTGCTAAGTTATGATATGCATGAAGTTAAGGGTCTAAACTGTAAAACTGCAATTCCCTGGAAAAATGACAAAATCGCCAGTGACAAGAAAAAAACATTGCTGGGCCGAAACTGAGTCGTATTGGGCTGAGGGAAGTTTCTCGCATGGGCCTGCGAGGCCTAGTAGGGCCAAGCCGGGGAAAGGTAGGCCGGCTCCTGGCCCTTGCGCGAGGCGCTGGTCAGCGAGGCAGTGACCGAGCTGCTGCTCGATGCAGAGGCGAACCCCATGGTGGCGCCCATGCCTGACGGTGGAAGATGGCAATGGAACTCAAGGGCAGATGACAGGGACCTGTAGATGGGCGGATCTGGTCCCTTGGAGGCGGGGGGTCGTGGATCCGGCCGGCGGAGCCTGCTGCGCGGCTCCATGGCGCTCCTGGCTGCTACTACCATGATGGGGAGAGAGGAAGGTTAGAGAGAGAGAGAAGAATAAGAAGGGAGAAAAGGAAAGTATAGTGGGGCGACGCGACCTGGGTCCAGCGGGGTTGCCGCGGTCGCCGGCGGCGGCTGGCTCTGGTGAGGTCGTCGACGGGTGGTGGCGCTCGGGGCCGAGGTGAGGAGGTGGTTGCCTCTACAGGAGGATGCGGGAGGCGAGGCAAGCGCTCCTGCGCTGCGGGCGACGGCGCGGTTCCGGGCCCGGGCGGGCTCCAGATGGGCCTGGCGGGCCTGCGGTGAAGTGGGGCACGAGGAGGACGCGTGAGGCTTCCGATTGGCTGCGCACGACAGCTGGCCGCGGCGTGGCCTATGGGACGGCGCCAAGTGGCGGAGAGGAGGTGGCCGGCGCCGGATTACGAGGAGAAGGTGGGAGGTGGCGGCGGCTGATGATTTGGGGGCGCTGAATTCGATGAGGGGGGATTAGCTGCTGCCCAAAATGGCAAGGGGAGGTTTAAGTAGGAAAGGGGGGTTAGGATTAGGGTTAGGAGGGGTTTTCATCCGTTTTCAGACCGTTCGATCGCCATCGGATGGTCCTGGAGCGGACAGGGATAGGTAGATGGACTAGGTGGGCTGTGTAGGAGGGTTGGGCTGAGAGGAGAGGAGAGAAAGCGGCCCGACATGGGTTTTCGGAGACCGAAAACGCCCGATGTTCGACCGGCTATGATGCCGCTATATGTTTAACGGTTGGGCTATCAAACGAATAGCGAATGCGATGAATCTTGGCAGACAACCTACTGACAACATAAAAACACCGCATGCCAACTTTCAACCCATTCCGAGAACATTTTCCGGCCACTTATTAAATACTATTTCGGACGTGTCGCGGGCGCGTGCAAGTGTTTCTTGGCTCAGAACGGACAACGGACGTAACTGGGAAACCCGGATGAATGCCAGTTTTGGAAACACGATGATGCAATGCACATGATGACATGACAAGATGCAACACACAAGCGAATGACAAGGCAACAACATCGAATAACTGGAAGACACCTGGCGCGTCGGTCTTGGGGCGTTACACACGTATGGTGAACCATTATGTGATGAAGTCGGAGCTTGATTTATTTATTGATTGTCTTCCTTATGAGTGGTGGTCGGGGACGAGCGATGGTCTTTTCCTACCAATCTATCCCCCTAGGAGCAAGCGTGTCATACTTTGTTTCGATAACTAATAGATTTTTGCAATAAGTATGTGAATTCTTTATGACTAATGTTGAGTCCATGGATTATATGCACTCTCACCCTTCCACCATCACTAGCCTCTCGAGTATCGCGCAACTTTCGTCGGTACCATAAACCCACCATATACCTTCCTCAAAACAGCCACCATACCTACCTATTATGGCATTTCCATAGCCATTCCGAGATATATTGCCATGCAACTTTCCACTGTTCCGTTATTATGACACGCTTCTTAATTGTCATATTGCTTGCATGATCATGTAGTTGACATCGTATTTGTGGCAAAGCCACTGCTCATAATTCTTCATACATGTCACTCATGCATCATTGCACATCCCGGTACACCGCCGGAGGCATTCACATAGAGTCATATTTTGTTCTAAGTATTGAGTTGTAATTCTTGAGTTGTAAGTACATTAAAGTGTGATGATCATCATTATTAGAGCATTGTCCCAGTGAGGAAAGGATGATGGATACTATGATTCCCCCACAAGTCGGGATGAGACTCCAGACGAAAAAGAAAAAAAAGATAAAAGGAAAAGAGGCCAAAAAAAGAGAGAAGGCCCAAAAAAAGAGAGAGAGAAAAAGAGAGAAGGGACAATTCAAAGTAGCACCATGATCTTCATGATAGAGAGTCTCCTATGTTATCACTTTTATGTACTAGTGGGAATTTTATATGATAGAACTTGGCTTGTATATTCCAATGATGGGCTTCCTCAAAATTGCCCTAGGTCTTCATGAGAAAGCAAGTTGGATGCACACCCACTTAGTTCTTTTGTTGAGCTTTCATGCACTTATAGCTCTAGTGCATCCGTTACATGGCAATCCCTACTCACTCACATTGATATCTATTGATGGGCATCTCCATAGCCCGTTGATACGCCTAGTTGATGTGAGACTATCTTCTCCTTTTTGTCTTCTCCACAACCACCATTCTATTACACATATAGTGCTATATCCATGGCTCACGCTCATATATTGCATGAAGATTGAAAAGGTTTGAGAACATCAAAAGTGTGAAACAATTGCTTGGCTTGTCATCGGGGTTGTGCATGATTTAAATACTTTGTGTAGTGAAGACAAAGCATAGCCAGACTATATTATTTTGTAGGGATAACTTTCATTGGCCATGTTATTTTGAGAAGACATGATTTCTTTGTTAGTATGCTTGAAGTATTATTATGTTTATGTCAATATTAAACTTTTATCTTGAATCTTTCGGATCTGAACATTCATTCCACAATAAAGAAAAATTACATTGAGAAATATGTTAGAAAGCATTCCACATCAAAAATTCTTTTTTATCATTTACCTACTCGAGGACGAGCAGGAATTAAGCTTGGGGATGCTTGATATGTCTCCAACGTATCTATAATTTTTGATTGCTCCATGCTATTATATTGTCTGTTTTGGATGTTAATGGGCTTTATTTTACACTTTTATATCATTTTTGGGACTAACCTATTAACCGAAGGCCCAACCCAAATTGTTGTTTTTTGCCTATTTTAATTTTTCGCAGAAAAGGAATATCAAACAAAGTCCAAATAGAATGAAACCTTCGGGAACGTGATTTTCTCAACAAACGTGAACCAGGAGACTTGGAGTGGGCGTCAAGAAACACTCGAGGAGGCCACGAGGCAGGGGGGCATGCCTACCCCCTGGGCGCGCTCTCCACCCTCGTGGGCCCCTCGTTACTCCACTGACCTACTTCTTCCTCCTATATAAGTCCACGTACCCCACAAACATCCAGGAGCACCACGAAAACCTAATTCCACCGCCGCAACCTTCTGTACCCGAGAGATCCCATCTTGGGGCCTTTTCCGGAGCTCTGCCTGAGGGCGCATTGATCACGGAGGGCCTCTACATCAACTCCATGGCATGTCCGGTGATGTGTGAGTACTTTACTTCAGACCTTCGGGTCCATAGCTAGTAGCTAGATGGCTTCTTCTCTCTCTCTTTGGATCTCAATACAAAGTTCTCCTCGATTCTCTTGGAGATCTATTCGATGTAATCTTCTTTTGCGGTGTGTTTGTCGAGATCCGATGAATTGTGGGTTTATGATCCAGATTATCTATGAACAATATTTGCTTCGTCTCTGAATTCTTTTATGTATGATTGGTTTATCTTTGCAAGTCTCTTTGAATTATCAGTTTGGTTTGGCCTACTAGATTGATCTTTCTTGCAATGGGAGAAGTGCTTAGCTTTGGGTTCAATCTTATGGTGCTCGATCCCAGTGACAGTAGGGGAAACGAAACGTATTGTATTGTTGCCATCGAGGATAAAAAGATGGGGTTTATATCATATTGCATGAGTTTATCCCTCTACATCATGGCATCATGCTTAAGGCGTTACTCTTTTCTCATGAACTTAATACTCTAGATGCATGCTGGATAGCGGTTGATGTGTGGAGTAATAGTAGTAGATGCAGAATCGTTTCGGTCTACTTGTCTCGGACGTGATGCCTATATACATGATCATGACTAGATATTCTCATAATTATTCGCTTTTCTATCAATTGCTCGACAGTAATTTGTTCACCCACCGTAATACTTATGCTATCTTGAGAGAAGCCACTAGTGAAACCTATGGCCCCCGGGTCTATTTTCCATCATACAGGTTTCCAATCTATTTTATTTTGCAATCTTTACTTTCAATCTATATCATAAAAATACCAAAAATATTTATCTTATTATTAGCATCTCTATCGGATCTCACTCTTGCAAGTGGTCGTGAAGGGATTGACAACCCCTTTATCACGTTGGTTGCGAGGTTCTTATTTGTTTGTGTAGGTACGAGGTGACTCGCGCATGGTCTCCTACTGGATTGATACTTGGTTCTCAAAAACTAAGGGAAATACTTACGCTGCTTTACTACATCACCCTTTCCTCTTCAAGCGAAAACCAACGCGGTGCTCAAGAGGTAGCAAGGGGATCAAGCATCAATATTCCGCACCTTACACCCCTCAACAAAATGGTGTAGCGGAGAGGAAGAACCGGACGTTGATAGATGCGGCAAGGACCATGATGAGTTCAAGTCTCCATACAACTTTTGGGCCGAAGCCATCAACACCGCGTGTCATGCATCCAATCGGCATTACCTCCGCAAAGGCTTGAACAAGACCCCATATGTGATACTCACCGGAAACAAGCCCAATCTCAAGTACTTCCGGGTGTAAGGGTTTCACTCTCAAGAAAGGTGTCCGTTTGTCTAAATTCGAGGCTAGAGCTCATGAGGGCATATCTATTGGTTATGCTACAAACTCCCATGCTTGTTGTGTCCTCAATAAGTCATGTAACATGGAGTTTGAGGAGAATAACGGCTCCCAAGTGGAGCAAAGTGGCCATTGTGATGTAGGTGATGAAATTCCTCCCCAAGCCATAAGAAGAATGGGTGTTGGTTTTATCCTACCCATTGAGGATCCCCTTGTGGTCGAAGGAGAAGGACAATGTTCCACTCACGTGGAGCCATCACCAACCCAAGTCCCACATGCTTCCGAAGAACAAAGTGAAGGCCCTCAACCTCATGAACAAGACCAAGGGCAAGATCAACCTCAAGATGGTGTTGAATCACCAAGTGATGCCCAAGGTCAAGTTCTCTCATCCAAGCAAGTTCAAGAGCAAGAGCAAGCTCAAGATCAAGAACAAGCTCAAGACGACGCTCAAGATGGTCAAGTAACCGCTCCTCAACTCACTCCAGATGAGAAATTAGAGCATTGTGCCGCCAAGATCGCATCCAAGCTATCCACCAAAGATCATCTCATGACAAATGTGCTTGGAATCTTAAGAAAGGGGGTAAGCACTCATAGAAAATTAGCAAACTATTGTGAACATCACGCGTTTGTCTCTTGTGTTGAAACCCAAAAGGTCTATGAGGCGCTCGAAGATCCGGATTGGCTTAATGCCATGCATGAAGAACTCAACAACTTCGAGCACAACAAGGTGTGGAGATTGGTGCCAAGGCCAACGGGGAATGCTACCTCTTGAGCACTGCATTGGTTTTCCCTTGAAGAGGAAATGGTGATGCAGCAAAGTAGCGTAAGTATTTCCCTCAGTTTTTGAAAACCAAGGTAACAATCCAGTAGGAGGCCATGCTGAAGTCCCTTGCACCTACACAAACAAATAAGAACATTGCAACCAACGCGATAAAGGGGTTGTCAATCCCTTCACGGCCACTTGCAAAAGTGAGATCTGATAGAGAAGATAAGATAATATTTTTGGCATTTTTATGATAAAGACTAAAAGTAAAGAAAGCAAAATAAACGGCGCAAGAAATAGCTTGTTGACGGGAGATTAATATGATGGAAAATAGACCCGGGGGGCATAGGTTTCACTAGTGGCTTCTCTCAAGATAGCATAAGTATTACAGTGGGTAAACAAATTATTGTCGAGCAATTGATAGAATTGAGCATAGTTATGAGAATATTTGGGTATGATCATGTATATAGGCATCACATCCGTGACAAGTAGACCGACTCCTGCCTTCATCTACTATTATTACTCCACACATCGACCGTTATCCAGCATGCATCTAGAGTATTAAGTTCATAAGAATGGAGTAACGCTTTAAGCAAGATGACATGATGTAGAGGGATAAACTCATGCAATATGATATAAACCCCATCTTTTTATCCTCAATGGCAACAATACAATATGTGTCGTTTCCCCTACTGTCACTGGGATCGAGCACCGCAAGATTGAACCCAAAGCTAAGCAATCTCCCATTGCAAGAAAGATCAATCTAGTAGGCCAAACCAAACTGATAATTCGAAGAGACTTGCAAAGATAACCAATCATACATAAAAGAATTCAGGGAAGATCCAAATATTGTTGATAGATAATCTTGATCATAAACCCACAATTCATCGGATCTCGACAAACACACCGCAAAAGAAGATTACATCGAATAGATCTCCAAGAGAATCGAGGAGAACTTTGTATTGAGATCCAAAGAGAGAGAGAAGAAGCCATCTAGCTACTAGCTATGGACCCGAAGGTCTGAAGTAAAGTACTCACACATCACCGGACATGCCATGGAGTTGATGTAGAGGCCCTCCGTGATCAATGCGCCCTCAGGCAGAGCTCCGGAAAAGGCCCCAAGATGGGATCTCTCGGGTACAGAAGGTTGCGGCGGTGGAATTAGGTTTTCGTGGTGCTCCTGGATGTTTGTGGGGTACGTGGACTTATATAGGAGGAAGAAGTAGGTCAGTGGAGTAACGAGGGGCCCACGAGGGTGGAGAGCGCGCCCAGGGGGTAGGCATGCCCCCCTGCCTCGTGGCCTCCTCGAGTGTTTCTTGACGCCCACTCCAAGTCTCCTGGTTCACGTTTGTTGAGAAAATCACGTTCCCGAAGGTTTCATTCTATTTGGACTTTGTTTGATATTCCTTTTCTGCGAAAAATTAAAATAGGCAAAAAACAACAATTTGGGTTGGGCCTTCGGTTAATAGGTTAGTCCCAAAAATGATATAAAAGTGTAAAATAAAGCCCATTAACATCCAAAACAGAATATATAATAGCATGGAACAATCAAAAAGTATAGATATGTTGGAGACGTATCAAGCATCCCCAAGCTTAATTCCTGCTCGTCCTCGAGTAGGTAAATGATAAAACAGAATTTTTGATGTGGAATTCTTCTTAGCTTAACTTTCAATGTAATTCTTTTTATTGTGGCATGAATATTTAGATCCGAAATATTCAAGATAAAAGTTTAATGTTGACATAAAAACAATAATACTTCAAACATGCTAACCAAGCAATTATGTCTTATCAAAATAACATAGCCAAAGAAAGCTTATCCCTACAAAATCATATAGTTAGGCTATGTTTCAATTTCGTCACACAAAACGTTCTCATCATGCATAACCCCGATGACAAGCCGAGCAATTGGTTCATACTTTTTAATGTGCTTCAGCCTTTTCAACCCTTACGCAATACATGAGCGCAAGCCATGGATATAGCACTATGGGTGGAATAAAGTATAATGATGGGGGTTATGAGAAGACAAAAAGGTAGAAAGTCTCACATTGACGCGGCTAATCAATAGGCTATGGAGATGCCCATCAATTGATGTCAATGCGAGGAGTAGGTATTGCCATGCAACGGATGCACTAGAGCTATAAACGTATGAAAGCTCAACAAAAGAAACTAAGTGGGTGTGCATCCAACTTGCTTGCTCACGAAGACCTAGGGCATTTTGAGGAAGCCCATCATTGGAATATACAAGCCAAGTTCTATAATGAAAAATTACCGCTAGTATATGAAAGTGACAACATAGGAGACTCTCTATCATGAAGATCACGGTGCTACTTTGAAGCACAAGTGTGGAAAAAGGATAGTAACATTGTCCCTTCTCTCTTTTTCTCTCATTTTTTTCTTGGGCCTTCTCTTTTTTTTCTTTGGCCTCTTTTTTTAGTCCGGAATCTCATCCCGACTTGTGGGGGAATCATAGTCTCCATCATCCTTTCCTCACATGGGACAATGCTCTACTAATGATGATAATCACACTTTTATTACTTACAACTCAAGAATTACAACTCAATACTTAGAACAAATATGACTCTATGTGAATGCGTCCGGCGGTGTACCGGGATATGCAATGAATCGTGACATGTATGAAAAATTATGAATGGTGGCTTTGCCACAAATACGATGTCAACTACATGATTATGCAAAGCAATATGATAATGATGGAGCATATCATAATAAACGGAACGGTGGAAAGTTGCATGGCAATATATCTCATAATGGCTATGGAAATGCCATGATAGGTAGGTATGGTGGCTGTTTTGAGGAAGATATAAGGAGGTTTATGTATGATAGAGCGTATCATATCACGGGGTTTGGATGCACCGGCGAAGTTTGCACCAACTCTCAAGGCGAGAAAGGACAATGCACGGTACCATAGAGGCTAGAAAATTGTGGAAGGTTGAGAGTGCATATAATCCATGGGCTCACATTAGTCATAAAGAACTCATATACTTATTGCAAAAGTTTATTAGCCCTCGAAGCAAAGTACTACTACACATGCCCCTAGAGGGATAGATTGGTAGTAGAATACCATCGCTCGTCCCCGGCCGCCACTCATAAGGAAAGCAATAAAAGAACACCTTATGTGTCAAAAGTGTCACACAACTTTTACCATACGTGCATGCTACGGGACTTGCCAACCTTAACACAAGTATTTCTCAATTTCACAATTACTCAACTAGCATACTCTAATATTACCACCTTTATATCTCAAAACACTTATCAAGTATCAAACTTCTCATGATATTCAATGAACTCAATATGGAAGTTTTTATTATGCTCATATTAGATGCCTATCACCTTCGGATTAATTTCACAATTAAAGCAAATTACCATGCTGTTTAAGACTCCCAAAATAATATAAGTGAAGCATGAGAGATCAATAATTTCTATAAAATAAAACCAGCACCGTGCTCTAAAAGATATAAGTGAAGCACTAGAGCAAAAACTATATAGCTCAAAAGATATAAGTGAAGCACATAGAGTATTCTAACAAATTCCGAATCATGTGTCTCTCTATCAAAAGGTGTGTACATAAAGGATGATTGTGATAAACTAAAAAGAAAAGACTCAAATCATACAAGACGCTCCAAGCAAAACACATATCATGTGGTGAATAAAAATATAGCCCCAAGTAAAGTTACCGATAGACGAAGACGAAAGAGGGGATGCCTTCCGGGGCATCCCCAAGCTTAAGAGTTTGGTTGTCCTTGAATTTTACCTTGGGGTGCCTTGGGCATACCTAATCTTAGCCTATTGCCAATCCTTGTTCCATAATCCATCAAATCTTTACCCAAAACTTGAAAACTTCACAACACAAAACTTAAAAGAAAATCTCGTGAGCTCCGTTAGTAAAAGAAAACAAACCACCACTTCAAGGTACTGTAATAAACTCATTATTTATTTATATTGGTGTTAAACCTACTGTATTCCAACTTTTCTATGGTTCATAAACAATATTACTATCCATAGATTCATCAAAATAAGCAAACAACACACGAAAAACAGAATCTGTCAAAAACAGAACAGTCTGTTGTAATCTGAAGGTTTCGAATACTTATGAAACCCCAAAAATTCTAAAATAAATTTATGGACGTGAGAAATTTATCTATTAATCATATTAAAAAATAATTAACTAAATAGCACTCTCCAATAAAAAATGGCAGCAATTCTCGCGAGCGCTAAAGTTTCTGTTTTTTACAGCAAGATCGCAAAGACTTTCCCCAAGTCTTCCCAAAGGTTCTACTTGGCACAAACACTAATTAAAAGCATAAAACCACATCTAAACATAGGATATATGAAATATTTATTACTAAACAGAATCAAAAAGCAAGAAACAAAAATAAAATTGGGTTGCCTCCCAACAAGCGCTATCGTTTAACGCCCCTAGCTAGGCATAAAAGCGAGGATAAATCTAGGTATTGCCATATTTGGTATTTATCTTTTTAGTGGAGTTATGCTCGAATCTGGGAGGTTCCTTACGTTTACCTTCATACTCAGAGATTCTTATATATAGAGCATCCAACCGTTTATTGCAAAGGGTGATCAATGTATTAATACGATTGAGGTTTCCTCCAACATTTTTAAGAGGTTCAAGAGATTTTTGCAATTCGCCTAATTTTTCTAAGATTTGGGTTCCCTATTGGGTAAGAGTTAGTCCCTTTTGTGGGGGAAGTACTCCTACTATCCCCTCTATAATTTCATAAGCAAAACTAGGATCGGTTTCAATAAAATTCCCGTTGGCGGCAAAATCAAGGAGTTGTCTATGGGACAAGGTTAGCCCAACATAAAAATTACGAAGTAAAACCTTGAAATCTCCCTCTATAGTGCAACCATGATAGGATTCTATCATCCTATACCAAGCATATTTTAAATTTTCTCCTTGTTTTTATTTGAAGTGAAGGACTTCAAACTCGGGGGACAAAAGAGTGGATAAAGGACTAGCCATAATGACAAAGCAAGCGAAAAAGAGGCGAACGGGAAGAGAGGGCGAATAAAACGGCAAGGTGAAGTGGGGGAGAGGAAAGAGAGGCAAATGGCAAATAACGTAATGCGAGGGATAAGAGTTTGTGACGGGTACTTGTTATGTCTTGACTTGTGCGTAGACTCCCCGCCAACGGCGCCAGATATCCTTCTTGCTACCTCTTGAGCACTGTGTTGGTTTTCCCTTGAAGAGGAAAGGGTGATGCAGCAAAGTAGCGTAAGTATTTCCCTTAGTTTTTGAGAACTAAGGTATCAATCCAGTAGGAGGCCACGCTCAAGTCCCTTGCACCTACACAAACAAATAAGAACCTTGCAACCAACGCGATAAAGGGGTTGTCAATCCCTTCACGGCCACTTGCAAAAGTGAGATCTGATAGAGAAGATAAGATAATATTTTTAGTATTTTTTATGATAAAGACAAAAAGTAAAGAAAGCAAAATAAACGGCGCAATAAATAGCTTGTTGACGGGAGATTAATATGATGGAAAATAGACCCGGGGGCCAAAGGTTTCACTAGTGGCTTCTCTCAAGATAGCATAAGTATTACGGTGGGTAAACAAATTACTGTCGAGCAATTGATAGAATTGAGCATAGTTATGAGAATGTCTAGGTATGATCATGTATATAGGCATCGCGTCCGTGACAAGTAGACCGACTCCTGCCTGCATCTACTACTATTACTCCACACATCGACCGCTATCCAGCATGCATCTAGAGTATTAAGTTCATAAGAACAGAGTAATGCTTTAAGCAAGATGACATGATGTAGAGGGATAAACTCATGCAATATGATATAAACCCCATCTTTTTATCCTCGATGGCAACAATACAATACGTGTTGTTTCCCCTACTGTCACTGGGATCGAGCACCGCAATATTGAACCCAAAGCTAAGCACTTCTCCCATTGCAAGAAAGATCAATCTAGTAGGCCAAACCAAACTGATAATTCGAAGAGACTTGCAAAGATAACCAATCATACATAAAAGAATTGATAGAAGATTCAAATATTGTTCATAGATAATCTTGATCATAAACCCACAATTAATCGGATCTCAACAAACACACCGCAAAAGAAGATTACATTGAATAGATCTCCAAGAGAATCAAGGAGAACTTTGTATTGAGATCCAAAGAGAGAGAACAAGCCATCTAGCTAATAACTATGGACCCCAAGGTCTGAGGTAAACTACTCACACATCATCGGAGAGGCTATGGTGTTGATGTAGAAGCCCTCCGTGTTCAATGCCCCCTCCGGCGGAGCGCTGGAAAAGGCCCCGAGATGGGATCTCACGGGTACAAAAGGTTGCGGCGGCGGAATTAGGTTTTTGTGGTGCTCCTCGATGGTTTGGGGGTACATAGGTATATATAGGAGGAAGAAGTAGATTGGTGGAGCCACGAGGGGCCCACGAGGATGGTGGGCGTGCCCAGGGGGGTAGGCGTGCCCCCTGCCTCGTGGCCTCCTCGTTGATTGCTTGACGTCCACTCCAAGTCCTATGGATCACGTTTGTTCCAAAAATCACGCTCCCGAAGGTTTCATTCCGTTTGGACTCCGTTTGATATTCTTTTTCTATGAAACACTGATATAGGCAAAAAACAGCAATTTGGGCTGGGCCTCCAGTTAATAGGTTAGTCCCCAAAATAATATAAAAGTGTATAAATAAGCCCATTAAACATCCAAAATAGAATATATAATAGCATGGAACAATAAAAAATTATAGATACGTTGGAGACGTATCAGGGAACCATAATGTCATTGGAACCAAATGGATATTCAAGAACAAGCAAGATGCTCATGGGATTATCATTCGCAACAAGGCTCGTTTGGTAGCCCAAGGCTACTCCCAAGTTGAGGGTATCGACTACGGTGAAAACTTTGCTCCTGTTGCTCGCCTTGAATCCATTCACATGTTAATTGCATATGCTTCTCATCATAACTTTAAGTTACAACAAATGGATGTGAAAAGTGTTTTTCTTAATGGTCCTGTTAATGAGTTGGTATATGTCAAGCAACCCCCCGGGTTCGAGGATCCCTATTTTCCCGATCATGTGTACCAACTCGATAAGGCACTCTGTGGCCTTAAGCAAGCCCCACATGCGTGGTATGACCACCTTACCGAGTTGTTGCAAGATCGTGGTTTTGAAATTGGGAAAATTGACCTCGCTCTTTTTACTAAGAAGGTCAAAGGGGAGTTGTTTGTGTGTCAACTATATGTTGATGATATTATCTTTGGTTCCCCTAACAAAGCTTTCAATGAGGAATTTGCCGCACTCATGACCTCCAACTTCATGATGTCCATGATGGGAGAGTTTAAGTTCTTTCTCGGGTTCGATGTCAAACAACGAAGAGAAGGAACCTTCATCAACCAAGCCAAATACACTCAAGAGATTCAAGCTAAGTGATGTCAAGCCGGCTTCCACTCCAATGCCCGTCAAATGCCAACTTGACATAGATCCCAATGGTAAAGCGGTGGATCAAAAGGTATATCGCTCCATGATTGGCTCCTTGCTTTACCTTTGTGCATCTAGACCAGATATCATGTTGAGTGTGGGAATTTTTGCACAGTTTCAAGCCGCTCCTAAGGAAAGCCACTATGTGGCGGTCAAGCGAATCTTTCGATATTTGGCTCATACCCCAAACTTTGGCTTATGGTATCCAAGAGGATCTAGCTTCAATCTTGTGGGCTATTCGAACTCCGATTGGGCGGGAGACAAAGTGGATAGGAAGTCAACTTCCGGAGGGTGCCAATTTCTTGGTTGCTCTTTGGTGAGTTGGTCTTCCAAGAAGCAAAGTTGTGTGTCTCTCTCGTCCATGGAAGCGGAGTATGTGGCTGCTGGTAGTTGTTGTGCACAACTTCTATGGATGAGGCAAACTTTGAAGGATTACGGTGTCATTTGTGACAAAGTGCCCCTTTGGTGTGACAATGAAAGTGCCATCAAGATTTCTCTCAACCCAGTGCAACACTTCAAGACGAAGCATATTGAGATTCCGTATCACTTCAACCGGGATCATATTAGGCAAGGGGAGATCGAGCTCAACTATGTGAACACTCTTGATAACCTCGCAGATATCTTCATGAAGCCCTTGGATGAAGCAAGATTTGCGAGTTAAGGCATGAGCTAAATATCATTGATTCGAGCAATGTTGCTTGAACCCTTGCACACCCCACCATACTCAACTTGTTATCTTGTTTAGGTGTAGGCATGGACATAGGGGGAGTGTTGTTCTCTCAATGAACTCTTCCTCCCCCCATTATGCATAAATTGATCAACTCTTTCACATTAGCCATTGTTGATGGTACTTGTGCTTCAAACACAAGTTTTGGTCATGGGTCCAAGGATAATTCTTCGCGGTGCCATACCAATTGACTCAAACATAGGTGGCTCTGGCCACCGCCCTCTCGTTGGAGAGGTTGGGTTGCTTGTTTAGTCCTTGTTGTCTCTTGTCTCTCTTTCCTTGTGTCGTGCTTGTGTGTGTTGTCTCGTGTTTCTGCGTTTTGGTGCGTCCGTTCGCTTGAAGGCTTCTTTGCAACGGCCCTTTGGTCTTCTCTGTTTGAAACCTGCATTTTCTTGGGCACACGGTACTACCGCGGCATGCCATGGTACTACCGCAGGAGCTGCGCACTGTACTACCGCACCCAGAATGGCAGTAATTTTTTACTGTCGCCTAGGGGAACGGTACTACCGCCCTCGGTGCGGTACTTCCGCGCAGGCGGTACTACCGCAATGACACGCGGTACTACCGCACAGTTGAGAGCGCTTGGGGGTTAAGAGCGGGTAGGGGGAGTTCCAACTCCCCCATACCCATTCACTCCTTCTCCCCACGCCGTTTCTCTCTCTCCTGCGCAAGAACGGCGCCGGAGACCTTCCCCGGATCTCCGTCTCCAGCCGCTCTCCTCGCATTCCGTTCTGTGGGATCGTTCCCCACCACTTCCTCTTGCCATGGAACAAGGTTTCTCCCCAAATCCATCTCTCTTTGGTTTGTTCTTTCGTTTCTAGGTTTATGGGGAGATGCATGTTGTTCTTCAGATTTTAGGCTAAATCTATGCAAGAGTAGGATGTAGGAGAGTAGTAATGCATAGATATGGTACTTGTTGTGTTGTCCCGTGGTAGATTTGATCAACCGTAGTACCGCTTTGCTATCACGGTTGTGCTCGGATCCAGTTGAGGTTTCGGATCTGACACCGTACGGTACTACCGCATCTCCGGTGCGGTACTACCACTCGTATGGTACTACTGCTCCTCAGGAGCGGTACTACCGCGCGAGGCACGGTACTACTGCATTGATCATTCTTGCTTCTCGTGCGTGTTTTTGTGTTTTGTGTCTTAGGTGGTGGCTCCGGTGCTCCTGCTCGCCGTTCCAATCCCAGTCATGACACGAGCTCCAAGCGTTTGCACAACCAGGACGAAGCACTAGAGGGCTCCAATGCCCCCCAACGCAGGACCAAGACCACCGCCACCAAGCTCAAGGAGCCCACCAAGGGCATGGATGAGATACCTCTTGCCGAGTTTTCCTCTCGAAGGAAGATCAACCCCTATGTGAATCCTCATGTCAACTTCAGCGGGAATGATCTTTTCTAGACCAAGCAGCAGTATCTCACTTATGTGGATGTGATCAAGGCAAAGCATAACATCTTTGTGGACGTGCACTGGATTGACATGCATCACATGAGGGATGAGAGGCACCATGATTACTTTGGTGAGGCTCTGGATCTCGTGGAGCAGTTTGGCATTGAGCACATGATCTCATTCCATTTGGATTACGACCCTGAGATTGTGGCCCAGTTCTTTGCCTCGGTCCATACTGATGAGGAACGGAAGATGACCTGGATGACCAACGGACAGCGGCTGACTGCTACATGGAAGGACTTCATGGATTTGCCTCAGGTTTTTGATGAGGGGCTCAACACACCCGTGGGTGTACGCCCTCATGCCAATCCCGAGTCAGCCAACAAGAACAAGCATCTGTCCTACTATGTTCCGAAGTCGCTTCCCAGTGGCAAGAAGGTGTGGGTGTTGAACCCCTTCCTCGACATCATGTATTGCGTCTTCCGCAACTCTCTTTTTCCCCGCATTGGTGACAAGGACAAAGTGCATGCCTATCTTGTGGATATGATGCTCATCTGTGAGGAGGCGCGTCTCTCTTAGACTCAACCACTTGATGTCTCACATATCATGTGGTGCGTGCTTCGGTTTTGCGGTGTTCACCCGTAAGGTACCCATCTATGGACCTTACCTGTTTCTGTTGATCACGAGGACTTTTGGGAGAAGCTCTATCCCAATGACGAGTATCTTGCCCCTGACTGGATTCGTCATGAGCCCATCAGGCTCCGTATCAAGCCCCAGTGGGCCAACACCACTACCCGTGCCGAGGCAGCGGCTACTCAGATGGATGTGGATGCAGATGAGGTTGAGGAGGAGGACGCTGATGAGGACAGCTCTGCTGGCTACTCGTCTTCATCTTTTGAGCCCTCTTGGGCTAAGAAGTTGAAGAACAAGAGGAAGGCTTTGTTCTACATGCATGCCAAGGGGCAGTACCAGTCTCATGTTGCTTAGAAGGAGAGTCGCTGCCGCGACAAGCAGATCTTGAGGATGTTTGGCGAGCATATATCCAGCGGATCTGAGAGGGTCATCACGCCAGAGGCAGCCTAGATGACGAAGCAGGGCTACAGGTGGACTGATTCTGAGGAGGACAAGGAGGAGTCTGTCCCAGCTGCCGAGTCTGACGAGGAGCGTGCGAGTGATTACTCCGCTTGAGCCACCACTTGTGTTGTAGGTGTCCTCTCTGCCTTTTTGGTGTCTCGATGCCAAAGGGGGAGAGGGTCTAGGATTTGCGAGATGTGAGTCGTGTTTTCGTTTGCTTTGTTGTTGGACCTCGTTTGCTTTGGTTTGGTTTGCGCTTATGAGACCTTTCTATCATATGGTGTAAGACATGTGCACTCTATCGTACCTTATTGAGCTTATGCTATCTTGTGCTAGTTATATTATGCTCATATGTTTTATCTTTCTTAGTGTTAGCCTTATTGTTGCAAGATATGCCTTGTCTATAAAATATAGGGGGAGTGTTGATCCTAGTATGTGTGTCGTGCAGTCCAAAGCACTCATATAGATAGCACACATCTAGGGGGAGCCCGTCTATATTTTAGAGGTATGGGGTTTGCCCATGTTCTATGTTATCTCCTTTTATGCAAATCATGTATTGTCATCAATCCACCAAAAAGGGGGAGATTGTAAGGGCATATTTATCCCTTAGTTGTTTTGGTGATTGATGACAATGCTTTTACGGACTAATCGTGTGCATTGAGTATTTCAGACACTTCATCACTAGGCACAAGACGATATGGTGCCCCTCGAAGACTATTGAATACGGCGTTTCTCTACGTTTCTTTTCGGTGGATTTGAGTCGTAGGAAAGCCGTACAATTAAGAGGGGGTCCGCTTTGGAAAGGTTTGGGTGGGATCATCACGTACACGTCTTCTCCTTTGCACCGCCTTCCTTTGGCACTTTGGAGCTAAAGGAAATATGCCCTAGAGGCAATAATAAAGTTATTGTTTATTTCCTTATATCATGATAAATGTTTATTATTCATGCTAGAATTGTATTAATCGGAAACGTAATACATAGACAAACAGAGTGTCACTAGTATGCCTCTACTTGACTAGCTCGTTGAATCAATGATGGTTAAGTTTCCTAGCCATAGACATGAGTTGTCGTTTGATTAATGGGGTCACATCATTAGAGAATTATGTGATTGACTTGACCCATTCCGTTAGCATAGCACTTGATCGTTTAGTTTGTTGCTATTGCTTTCTTCATGACTTATACATGTTCCTATGACTATGAGATTATGCAACTCCCGTTTACCGGAGGAACACTTTGTGTGCTACCAAATGTCACAATGTAACTGGGTGATTATAAAGGTGCTCTACAGGTGTCTCCGAAGGTACTTGTTGGGTTGGCGTATTTCAAGATTAGGATTTGTCACTCCGATTGTTGGAGAGGTATCTCTGGGCCCTTTCGGTAATGCACATCACCTAAGCCTTGCAAGCATTGCAACTAATGAGTTAGTTGTGAGATGATGTATTACGGAACAAGTAAAGAGACTTGCCGGTAACGAGATTGAACTAGGTATTGAGATACCGACGATTGAATCTCGGGCAAGTAACATACCGATGACAAAGGGAACAACGTATGTTGTTATGCGGTTTGACCGATAAAGATCTTCGTAGAATATGTGGGAGCCAATATGAGCATCCAGGTTCCGCTATTGGTTATTGACCGGAGACGTGTCTCGGTCATGTCTACATTGTTCTTGAACACGTAGGATCCGCACACTTAAGGTTTTGATGACAGTTATATTATGAGTTTATGAGTTTTGATGTATCGAAGGAGTTCGGAGTCCCGGAATAGATCGGGTACATGACGAGGAGTCTCGAAATGGTCGAGACGTAAAAATCGATATATTGGACAAATATATTCGGACATCGGAAAGGTTCCGAGTGATTCGGGTATTTTCGGGGGTACCGGGGAGTTACGGGAATATGAGGAAGAAGTAATGGGCCTCATGGGCTAAGTGGTGGAAGAGAGGAGGCAGGGCGCGCGGCCCCCCTAGCCCAAACCGAATTGGACTAGGGGGCCGGCCCCCCTTTCCTCTTTTTCCTCCTTCTCCTTCCTTCTCCTTCTCCTTCTCCTCCTTCCTTTCCTCCTCCTAGTAGGAGTAGGAAAGGGGGGTCCTACTCCTACTAGGAGGAGGACTCCTCCTCCTGGCGCGCCCATAGAGGGCCGGCCGGCCTCCCCCTTGCTCCTTTATATACAGGGGCAGGGGGCACCTCTAGACACACAAGTTGATCATTTGATCTCTCCCAGCCGTGTGCGGTGCCCCCCTCCACCATATTCCACCTCGGTCATATCGTAGCGGTGCTTAGGCGAAGCCCTGCATCGGTAGCAACATCATCACTGTCACCACGCCGTCGTGTTGATGGAACTCTCCCTTGAACCTCTGCTGGATCGGAGTTCGTGGGACGTCATCGAGCTGAACGTGTGCTGAACTCGGAGGTGCCGTGTAGCGACCAGACCTCAAATGGCCCAATCTCTGTGCTCAGGTGTCATCCCTGGATCAGTAATGCTGACACCACACAGTACTTGAAGGATTTATAACAGAGTAGCAATCACACACTTATTACATCGAGTGTCTCAAAAGAGAACTTATTACAATAAATATGGCTTAAGGCCATCTAATAACGATAACAGCGGAAGGCTTGGAAGATAAGTGAGTCCATCAACTCCAACGGCATCACTGAGTATAGAACCACGACCTAAAAACACCTTAATCGTCGTCTGAAAAGTCTGCAACATTAACGTTGCAGCCCGAAACGGGTCAGCATATGGAATATGCTGGCAAAATAACACATAGAGAGTAACGGAATGAATAGGCTATTCTATATGCATATTTGGCTGGTGGAAAGCTCTATGGTTATAGTTTTGCGTAAAGCCAATTTTTCCCTACTTCAAAGGAATGAATTTTATTTAACTATCATGGTAGTTGTTAAACATTGAGAATGGTTGACAGCATTCTCAATCCCAATTAAGCATCATCATTAAACAAAACCCAACAAATTTATTTTAGAGTAACATGATGAGATTCACATGATAATCCAGGTACTAGATACTCAAGATGTCCATAACCGGGGACACGGCTAACCATGATTAGTTTATACACTCTGCAGAGGTTTGCGCACTTTTCCCCACAAGACTCAATCGCCTCCGTTTGGTTTCTCGCACTTCATGGTGTTTGAGAAGACGGATGACCGAGACATAGTCTTTCAGAAGTGCTAGCACCTTACGATCGGGTAGACCGTTACACCTACTTTCCCCTACATCTGCTAGTCTAGCACTGTAAGAGTTCGCACAACTTAATCAACTATGCTAGAGCCCATAATAGCTTGTGGCTGCACACGGAAGTTTCTAGCATGAATAATCTCATGATCCCTTTGAGCCTGGGTGGCGGTCCAAAAGAAAAACAGGCAATCGCTGGAATACCCAGGTGCCTCAATCCACCCAGATGTGTGTTTAAGTTGCCACCTTAATTAAACCATTAATTAAGAATCTCACATCTGTCATGCATACACTCACCCAATCCACATCTACTAGAATAGCATGGCATAATAAGCAAACATAGAAGTAACTCCCAAAGGTTTGATAATAACAGGTAATAGGTACTACCTCAACTACTTCCCAAACCCACAATTTAATTAGATCCTAATCATGCAATGTGTGAGGATTGATCTAATGCAATAAAACTGGGTAGAGGGAAAGCATGATCAAAGTGTTACTTGCCTTGCTGATGATCCGGGAAACCTAGCGATTCAAAGTAGCAAGCGGCGCACTCCGGGTACTCTATCGCAAACAAACAAGCATACAATAAGTACTCAACTAATGCATAGGTAAAACACAAATAAGAGATGTAACCAGAAAGTTCAACTTAAGAACTCTGGTTGGCAAAAAGAATCAAATCGAACGAAGCAACGAAAGACAAACGGCAAAAGAAACAAGCTTCGTTTACTATTTTGGATCTAGGGCAATTTTTACAGTGGCAAAAACTTGTTTGAGTTGGTTAAACGGAAAGAGGGTTTCGAGGTGAAACTCCAGGCGCTTGAATCGCCTGATTTTGATAAACGAGCGAGAAGTTAGACTAAAACGAAAATCGGATCAGAAATCGCGATCAGAAAAATCACGGATTTAATCCGAGAAAAAGAAAAACGATGAACGTTTGTTAAAACGAATGAACGGACGAACGCTCGCAAATTAAATAAACCGGAAAAACCGATATATTTAAAAAAACGAAACAAAAAATGAACAAAACCGTCGGAAAACCGAACGGTTTTTCGAGAAAAACCAGCGCCGGCGAGACAACCTCCGTCGGCGGATCCGGCGGCGGCGATGTCGGCGGCGGCGGCGCTCCGGCAGATGGCGCGGGCGGTGTGGCGGCGCGGGCGGCGGCGCGGCTCGGCGGCGGCGGGCGGCTAGGGTTAGGGTTTTCGGGTGGGGGCACGGCTGGGCTTTGGCGGGGGCCTCGGGGCGCTATAAAAAGGCCCGGCCAAGAGGAGTCCTGGCCGGTTACGGCCCAAGGTCGGTTCGGATTTTTTTTAAATAATTCCACTCAGAAAAAAAAGGAATACTAAACGGACTACAAAAATCCCGAAATAAATTTTCCCCGGCTTTAAAATCAAGCCGCACAGGACGAACATTTATTTGGGGCCTAAATGCAATTTTGAAAAACGCGCATTTTTCCTAAATTCAAATAAAATAGCAAATAAAACCAAAATAAAATCTTATTTGATTTTTTATTAAATCCTCAATATTTCTTTATTTTGGGAAAGTCATTTTATTCCCTCTCTCATAATTTTTATAATAGAAATAATTGAAGATAAAATAAATAAAATCGAATGATCATATTTTCAAAATTTGAGACAACTCAAATATGAAAATAATGAAATCCCCAACTCTCTCCGAGGGTCCTTGAGTTGCGTGAAATTTCTAGGATCAACCAAAATGCAATAAATATGATATGCAATGATGATCTAGTGTATAAGATTCCAAATTAAAAATTCGGGATGTTACAAACCTACCCCCCTTAAGATGAATCTCGCCCTCAAGATTCGGGTTGGCTAGAAAATAGGTGAGGGTGGTCCTTCAGCAAATCTTCCTATCGTTCCCAGGTGGCTTCATCCTCCGTGTGGTGGCACCACTAAACCTTGCAAAACTTGATAACCTTACTGCGGGTGACTTGACTGGCATACTCTAAAATCTTAACTAGTTTCTCCTCATAGGTCAAATCACTGTCCAACTGAATCGCTTCCAGTGGTACCGTATCTCTTAGCGGTATGTCAGCCATCTCTGCGTGGCACTTCTTCAACTGGGATACTTGGAACACGTCGTGAACTCCTGACAATCCTTCGGGCAATTCCAACTTATAGGCAACTTCTCCCTGAAGGAAATATGCCCTAGAGGCAATAATAAAGTTATTATTTATTTCCTTATTTCATGATAAATGTTTATTATTCATGCTAGAATTGTATTAACCAGAAATATAATACATGTGTGAATACATAGACAAACAGAGTGTCACTAGTATGCCTCTACTTGACTAGCTCGTTAATCAAAGATGGTTATGTTTCCTAACCATAGACAAAGAGTTGTTATTTGATTAACGGGATCACATCATTAGGAGAATGATGTGATTGACTTGACCCATTCCGTTAGCTTAGCACTCGATCATTTAGTATGTTGCTATTGCTTTCTTCATGACTTATACATGTTCCTATGACTATGAGATTATGCAACTCCCGTTTACCGAAGGAACACTTTGTGTGCTACCAAACGTCACAACGTAATTGGGTGATTATAAAGGAGCTCAACAGGTGTCCCAAAGGTACATGTTCGGTTGGCGTATTTCGAGATTAGGATTTGTCACTCCGATTGTCGGAGAGGTATCTCTGGGCCCTCTCGGTAATGCACATCACATAAGCCTTGCAAGCATTGCAACTAATGAGTTAGTTGCGAGATGATGTATTACGGAACGAGTAAAGAGACTTGTAGGTAACGAGATTGAACTAGGTATTGAGATACCGACGATCGAATCTCGGGCAAGTAACATACCGATGACAAAGGGAATAACGTATGTTGTTATGCGGTCTGACCAATAAAGATCTTCGTAGAATATGTAGGAGCCAATATGAGCATCCAGGTTCCTCTATTGGTTATTGACCGGAGACGTGTCTCGGTCATGTCTACATTGTTCTCGAACCCGTAGGGTCCGCACGCTTAAGGTTTCGATGACAGTTATATTATGAGTTTATGAGTTTTGATGTACCGAAGGAGTTCGGAGTCCCGGATGAGATCGGGGACATGACGAGGAGTCTCGAAATGGTCGAGACTTAAAGATCAATATATTGGATGACTATATTCGGACATCGTAAAGGTTCCGAGTGGTTCGGGTATTTTTCGGAGTACCGGGGAGTTACAGGAATACAGGGGAAGAAGTATATGGGCCTTATTGGGCTTTAGGGATAGGGAGAGGGAGAGGCAGGCCGCGCGCCCTCCCATTGACTAGTCCGAATTGGACTAAGAGGAGGGGCGGCGCCCCCTCCTTCCTTCTCTTCCCTCTTCCCCTTCCTTGTCTCCTACTCCTACTACATGGAAGGACTCCAAGTTGGACTAGGAAAGGGGGAATCCTACTCCCGGTGGGAGTAGGACTCCCCTAGGGCGCGCCATAGAGAGGGTCGGCCCTCCCATCCTCCACTCCTTTATATACGGGGGCAGGGGCACCCCATAGACACACAAGTTGATCTTCAAGATCGTTCTCTTAGCCGTGTGCGGTGCCCCCCTCCACCATACTCCTCAATAATATTGTAGCGGTGCTTAGGCGAAACCCTGCGACGGTAGAACATCAAGATCGTCACCACGCCGTTGTGCTGACGGAACTCTTCCCCGACACTTTGCTGGATCGGAGTCCGGGGATCATCATCGAGCTAAACGTGTGCTAGAACTCGGAGGTGCCGTAGTTTCGGTGCTTGACCGGTCGGGCCGTGAAGACGTACGACTACATCAACCGCGTTATTATAACACTTCCGCTTTCGGTATACGAGGGTACGTAGAAAACACTCTCCCCTCTCGTTGCTATGCATCACCATGATCTTGCGTGTGCGTAGGGAAATTTTGAAATTACTACGTTCCCCAACAGTGGCATCCGAGCCTAGGTTTTATGTGTTGATGTTATTTGCACGAGTAGAACACAAGTGAGTTGTGGGCGATATAAGTCATACTGCTTACCAGCATGTCATACTTTGGTTCGGCGGTATTGTTGGATGAAGCGGCCCGGACCGACATTACGCGTATGCTTACGCGAGACTGGTTCTACCGACGTGCTTTGCACACTGGTGGCTGGCGGGTGCCAGTTTCTCCAAACTTTAGTTGAACCAAGTGTGGCTACGCCCGGTCCTTGCGAAGGTTAAAACAGCACCAACTTGACAAACTATCATTGTGGTTTTGATGCGTAGGTAAGAACGGTTCTTGCTAAGCCCAGTAGCAGCCACGTAAAACTTGCAACAACAAAGTAGAGGACGTCTAACTTGTTTTTGTAGGGCATGTTGTGATGTGATATGGTCAAGACGTGATGAGATATAAGTTGTTGTATGAGATGATCATGTTTTGTTGAAGTTATCGGCAACTGGCAAAATCCTTATGGTTGTCTCTCTATTGCATAAGATGCAAGTGCCCAATAATTGCTTTACTTTATCGCTATGCGATAGCAATAGTTGCAAGAGCAATTGTTGGCGAGACGACCATGTGATGACACATTGATATAGATCAAGATGATGGAGATCATGGTGTCATGCCGGTGACGATATAGATCATGACAGTACTTTGGAGATGGAGATCAAAGGCGCAAGATGATGATGGCCATATCATGTCACATATTTTGATTGCATATGATGTTTATCTTTTATACATCTTATTTTTGCTTAGTTTGACGGTAGCATTTTAAGATGACCTCTTACTAATTATCAACAAGTGTTCTCCCTGAGTATGCACCGTTGCGAAAGTTCTTCGTGCTGAGACACCACGTGATGATCGGGTGTGATAGGCTCTACGTTCAAATACAACGGGTGCAAAACAGTTGCACACGCGGAATACTCAGGTTAAACTTGACGAGCCTAGCATATACAGATATGGCCTCGGAACACGGAGACCGAAAGGTCGAACGTGAATCATATAGTAGATATGATCAACATAGTGATGTTCACCATTGAAAACTACTCCATCTCACGTGATGATCGGACATGGTTTAGTTGATTTGGATCACGTGATCACTTAGATGACTAGAGAGATGTCTGTCTAAGTGGGAGTTCTTAAGTAATATGATTAATTGAACTTAAATTTATCATGAACTTAGTCCTGGTAGTATTTTGCAAATCATGTTGTAGATCAATAGCTCGCATTGTTGCTTCCCTGTGTTTATTTTGATATGTTCCTAGAGAAAATTGTGTTGAAAGATGTTAGTAGCAATGATGCGGATTGGATTCGTGATCTGAGGTTTATCCTCATTGCTGCATAGAAGAATTATGTCCTTAATGCACCGCTAGGTGACAGACCTATTGCAGGAGCAGATGCAGACGTTATGAACGTTTGGCTAGCTCAATATGATGACTACTTGATAGTTTAGTGCACCATGCTTAACGGCTTAGAATCGGGACTTCAAAGACGTTTTGAACGTCATGGACCATATGAGATGTTCCAGGAGTTGAAGTTAATATTTCAAGCAAATATCCGAGTTGAGAGATATGAAGTCTCCAACAAGTTCTATAGCTAAAAGATGGAGGAGAATCGCTCAACTAGTGAGCATGTGCTCAGATTGTCTGGGTACTACAATCACTTGAATCAAGTGGGAGTTAATCTTCTAGATAAAATAGTGATTGACAGAATTCTCTAGTCACCATCACCAAGTTAGTAGAACTTCGTGATGAACTATGATATGCAAGGGATAACGGAAACGATTCCCAAGCTCTTCGTAATGCTGAAATTGACGAAGGTAGAAATCAAGAAAAACATCAAGTGTTGATGGTTGAGGAGACCACTAGTTTCAAGAAAAGGGCAAAGGAAAAAAAAAGGGGGACTTCAAGAAGAACAGCAAGCAAGTTGTTGCTCAAGTGAAGAAGCCCAAGTCTGGTCCTAAGCCTGAGACTAAGTGCTTCTACTGCAAAGGGACTGGTCACTGGAAGCGGAACTACCCAAGTATTTGGCGGATAAGAAAGGATGGCAAAGTAAACAAAGGTATATTTGATATGCATGTTATTGATGTGTACTTTACTAGTGTTCATAGCAACCCCTCAGTATTTGGTACTAGTTTAGTTGGTAAGATTAGTAACTTGAATCGGGAGTTGCAGAATGAACAGAGACTAGTTAAGGGTAAGGTGACGATGTGTGTTTGAAGTAGTTCCAAGTTTGATATGATCATCATTGCACACTCCCTATACTTTCGGGATTAGTGTTGAACCTAAATAAGTGTTATTTGGTGTTTGCATTGAGCATAAATATGATTTGATCATGTTTATTGCAATACGGTTATTCATTTAAGTAAGAGAATAAATTGTTGTTCTGTTTACATGAATAAAACCTTATATGGTTACACACCCAATGAAAATGGTTCGTTGGATCTCGATCGTAGTGATACACATATTCATAATATGGAAGCCAAAAGATGCAAAGTTAATAATGATAGTGCAACTTATTTGTGGCACTGCCGTTTAGGTCATATTGGTGTAAAGCGCATGAAGAAAATCCATGCTGATGGGTTTTTGGAATCACTTGATTATGAATCAGTTGATGCTTGCGAACCATGCCTCATGGGCAAGATGACTAAGACTCCGTTCTCCGGAACAATGGAGCGAGCAATAGATTTGTTGGAAATCATACATACTGATGTATGTGGTCCGATGAATATTGAGGCTCATGGCAGGTATCATTATTTTCTGATCTTCACAGATGATTTGAGCAGATATGAGTATATCTACTTGATGAAACACAAGTCTGAAATATTTGAAAAGTTCAAAGAATTTCAGAGTGAAGTGGAGAATCATCGTAACAAAAATAAAAGTTTCTACGATATGATCGCAGAAGTAAAATATTTGAGTTACGAGTTTGGCCTTCAGTTAAAACAATGTGAAATAGTTTCACTACTCACGCCACCTGGAACACCACAGTGTAATGGTGTGTCCGAACGTCACAACCGTACTTTATTGGATATAGTGCAATCTATGATGTTTCTTACCGATTTACCACTATCATTTTGGGGTTATGCATTAGGGACAGCTGCATTCACGTTAAACAGGGCACCATCTAAATCCGTTGAGAAGACACTAAATGAACTGTGGTTTAACAAGAAACCAAAGTTGTCGTTTCTTAAAATTTGGGGTTGTGATGCTTATGTGAAAAAGTTTTATCCTGATAAGCTCAAACCCAAATCGGAGAAGTGCGTCTTCATAGGATACCCAAAAGAAAATGTTGGGTACACCTTCTATCACAGATCCGAAGGCAAGATATTCGTTGCTGAGAATGGATCCTTTCCGGAGAAGGAGTTTCTCTCAAAAGAAGTGAGCGGGAGGAAAGTAGAAAACTTGATAAGGTAATTGTACCTTCTCCCTTATTGGAAAGTAGTTCATCACAGAAATCTGTTCTTGTGACTACTACACCAATTAGTGAGGAAGCCAATGATGATGATCATGTAACTTCAGATCAAGTTACTACCAAATCTCGTAGGTAAACCAGAGTGAGATCCGCACCAGAGTGGTACGATAATCCTGTTCTGGAAGTCATGTTACTAGACCATGACGAACTTGCGAACTATGAGGAAGCGATGATGAGCCCAGATTCCGCAAAATGGTTTGAGGCCATGAAATCTGAGATATGATCCATGTATGAGAACAAAGTATGGACTTTGATGGATTTGCCCGATGATCGGCAAGCCATAGAAAATAAATGGATCTTCAAGAGGAAGACGGACGCTGATAGTAGTGTTACTATCTACAAAGCTAGAATTGTCACAAAAGGTTTTCGACAAGTTCAAGGTGTTGACTACGATGAGAGTTTCTCACTCATATCTATGCTTAAGTCTGTCCAAATCATGTTAGCAATTGCCGCATTTTATGAAATCTAGCAAATGGATAAACAAAACTGCATTCCTTAATGGATTTATTAAAGAAGAGTTGTATACGATGCAACTAGAAGGTTTTGTCGATCCTAAAGGTGTTAACTAAATATGCAAGCTCCAGCGATCCATCTATGGACTGGTGCAAGCATCTCGGAGTTAGAATATACGCTTTGATAAGTTGATCAAAGCATATAGTTTTATACAGACTTGCGGTGAAGCCTGTATTTACAAGAAAGTGAGTGGGAGCACTACAGCATTCCTGATAAGTATATGTGAATGACATATTGTTGATCGGAAATAATGTAGAATTATTCTGCAAAGCATAAAGGAGTGTTTCAAAGGATTTTTTCAAAGAAAACCTCGGTGAAGCTGCTTACATATTGAGCATCAAGATCTATAGAGATAGATCAAGACGCTTGATAAGTTTTTTCAATGAGTACATACCTTGACAAGATTTTGAAGTAGTTCAAAATGGGACAGACAAAGAAAGAGTTCTTGCCTGTGTTACAAGGTGTGAAATTGAGTAAGACTCAAAACCCGACCACGGCAGAAGATAGAAAGAGAATGAAAGTCATTCCCGATGCCTCAGCCATAGGTTCTATAAAGTATGCCATGCTATGTACCAGATCTATTGTATACCCTACACTGATGTTGGCAAGGGAGTACAATAGTGATCTAGGAGTAGATCACTGGACAACGGTCAAAATTATCCTTAGTGGAATAAGGACATGTTTCTCGATTATGGAGGTGACAAAAGGTTCGTCGTAAAGGGTTACGTCGATGCAAACTTTGACACAGATCCAGATGATTCTAAGTCTCAATCTGGATGCATATGGAAAGTGGGAGCAATTAGCTAGAGTAGCTCCGTGCAGAGCATTATTGACATAGAAATTTGCAAAATACATACGGATCTAAATATGGCAGACCCGTTGACTAAGCTTCTCTCACAGGCAAAACATGATCACACCTTAGTACTCTTTGGGTGTTAATCACATAGCGATGTGAACTAGATTATTGACTCTAGTAAACCCTTTTAGTGTTGGTCACATAATGATGTTAACTATTGGTGTTAAATCACATGGCAATGTGAACTAGATTATTGACTCTAGTGCAAGTGGGAGACTGAAGGAAATATGCCATAGAGGCAATAATGAAGTTATTATTTATTTCCTTATTTTATGATAAATGTTTATTATTCATGCTAGAATTGTATTAACCGGAAACATAATACATGTGTGAATACATAGACAAACAGAGTGTCACTAGTATGCCTCTACTTGACTAGCTCGTTAATCAAAGATGGTTATGTTTCCTAACCATAGACAAAGAGTTGTTATTTGATTAACGGGATCACATCATTAGGAGAATGATGTGATTGACTTGACCCATTCTGTTAGCTTAGCACTCGATCGTTTAGTATGTTGCTATTGCTTTCTTCATGACTTATACATGTTCCTATGACTATGAGATTATGCAACTCCCGTTTACCGGAGGAACACTTTGTGTGCTACCAAACGTCACAACATAACTGGGTGATTATAAAGGATCTCTACAGGTGTCTCCAAAGGTACATGTTGGGTTGGCGTATTTCGAGATTAGGATTTGTCACTCCAATTGTCGGAGAGGTATCTCTGGGCCCTCTCGGTAATGCACATCACATAAGCCTTGCAGGCATTGCAACTAATGAGTTAGTTGCGAGATGTATTACGGAACGAGTAAAGAGACTTGCCAGTAACGAGATTGAACTAGGTATTGAGATACCGACGATTGAATCTCGGGCAAGTAACATACCGATGACAAAGGGAACAACGTATGTTGTTATGCGGTCTGACCGATAAAGATCTTCATAGAATATGTAGGAGCCAATATGAGCATCCAGGTTCCGCTATTGGTTATTGACCGGAGACGTGTCTCGGTCATGTCTACATTGTTCTCGAACCCGTAGGGTCCGCACGCTTAAGGTTTCGATGACAGTTATATTATGAGTTTATGAGTTTTGATGTACCAAAGGAGTTCGGAGTCCCAGATCAGATCGGGGACATGACGAGGAGTCTCGAAATGGTCGAGACGTAAAGATCGATATATTGGACGACTATATTCGGACATCGGAAAGGTTCCGAGTTGTTCGGGTATTTTTTTGGAGTACCGGGGAGTTACGGGAATACAGGGGAAGAAGTATATGGGCCTTATTGGGCTTTAGGGGAGAGGGAGAAGCAGGCCGCGCCCCCCCCCCCCATTGACTAGTCCGAATTGGACTAAGGGGAGGGGCGGCACCCCCTCCTTCCTTCTCTTCCCTCTTCCCCTTCCTTATCTCCTACTCCTACTACATGGAAGGACTCCTAGTTGGACTAGGAAAGGGGGAATCCTACTCCCGGTGGGAGTAGGACTCCCCTAGGGCGCGCCATAGAGAGGGTCGGCCCTCCCCTCCTCCACTCCTTTATATACGGGGGCAGGGGGCACCCCATAGACACACAAGTTGATCTTCGAGATCGTTTTCTTAGCCATGTTCGGTGCCCCCCTCCACCATACTCCTCGATAATATTGTAGCGGTGCTTAGGCGAAGCCCTGCGACGGTAGAACATCAAGATCGTCACCACGCCGTTGTGCTGACGGAACTCTTCCCCAACACTTTGCTGGATCAGAGTCCGGGGATCGTCATCGAGCTGAACGTGTGCTAGAACTCGGAGGTGCCGTAGTTTCGGTGCTTGATCGGTCGGGCCGTGAAGACGTACGACTACATCAACCGCGTTGTTATAACGCTTCCGCTTTTGGTATACGAGGGTACATAGACAACACTCTCCCCTCTCGTTGCTATGCATCACCATGATCTTGCGTGTGCGTAGGGAAGTTTTGAAATTACTATGTTCCCCAACACTCCCATACGCTCCAAGACTTTGTATGGGCCTACAAAACGTGGCTCTAACTTTCCCTTAACTCCAAAGCACTTAACTCCTCGGAGTGGTGATACTCGAAGCTAAACTCGGTCTCCGACTTCGTAAACTGTCTCCTTGCGTTTAGAATCTGCATAACTCTTCTTCCTAGATTGAGCTACCTTGAGCCTATCGCGAATCAATTTCACTTTTTGTTCAGACTCCTTTATTAGATCCGGTCCAAACAACTGGCGGTCTCCAACTTCATCCCAAGACAATGGGGTCCTGCACCTCCTTCCATACAAGGCTTCGAAAGGGGCCATCTTCAAACTGGATTGATAGCTGTTGTTGTAAGAGAACTCTACATATGGCAAATTCTCGTCCCAGCTAGATCCGTAATCTAGCGCACAAACTCTTAGCATATCCTCCAAAATCTGATTGACTCTCTCAGTCTGTCCATCTGTCTGCGGGTGGAAAGCTGTACTAAACTCCAGTCTGGTTCCCAAAGTTTCATGCAACTGATTCCAGAACTTTGAGGTAAATTGGGTTCCTCTATCTGATACTATGCTCCTTGGAACTCCATGCAGACAAACGATTCTAGTCATGTATATCTTTGCCAACTTTGCACTGGTATAGGTAGTCTTCACTGGAATGAAATGAGCTACCATTGTCAAACGATCGACTACAACCCATATCGAGTCATAGCTGAACGTGTTCTGGGCAATCCTGTAATAAAATCCATGCCTAGCTTATCCCACTTCCATTCGGGTATCGGTAATGGCTGTAGCAATCCGGCTGGCTTCTGATGCTCTGCCTTTACTCTCTGACATACATCACAAACTGCTACATATTCCGCAATATCCTTCTTCATTCCGGTCCACCAGAAAATATCCTTCAAATCCAAATACATCTTGGTATTTCCTGGGTGAATCGAATACGGTGAATCATGGGCCTCTTGTAAAATTAACTTCCTGATCTCCGAATCATTTGGTACATAGACACGGTCTTCAAACCATAAGGTATCGTGCTCATCCTCACGAAATCCCTTAGCTTTTCCTTTGCTCATTTTCTCCTTAATAGAGGCAATCTCCTTGTCAGTCTTTTGGGCTTCTCTGATCTTATCCACCAAAGTAGACTGAATCTCCAATGCTGCTACATAGCCTCTTGGAACTATTTCCAAACATAGCTCTCGAAGATTTTCGGCTAACTCCCTTGGTAAATCCCTCGTCATTAGGGTGTTGACATGGCTCTTACGGCTCAACGCGTCAGCTACTATGTTAGCCTTTCCGGGGTGATAATGCAATTTCATATCATAATCCTTGATGAGCTCCAACCATCTCCTTTGTCTGAGGTTCAACTCCTTCTGTGTGAAAATATACTTCAAACTCTTGTGATCCGTGTACACCTCGCAATGGTTTCCAATCAGAAAATGTCTCCAAGTCTTCAATGCATGCACTACGGCTGCTAACTCCAAATCATGCGTAGCATAATTCAACTCGTGGGGCTTAAGTTGTCGTGAGGCATATGAAACAACTCTTCCTTCCTGCATAAGAAATTCTCCCAGTCCTCGACGTGAAGCGTCACAATACACCTCATAATCCTTGGTCTGATCCGGTAAAATCAACACTGGTGAGGTAACCAAACGTTTCTTCAACTCCTGGAAACTAGCCTCACATTCCTCAGTCCATTTGAACTTGGTATCCTTCTTCAACAACTCTATCATAGGCTTCGCAATCTTTGAGAAATTCTCAATAAACCTCTGGTAGTATCCTGCGAGTCCAAGAAAACTCCGGATCTCTCCAACTGTGGTTGGCGCTTCCCACTTGGTCACGGTATCAACTTTAGTGGGATCTACTGCTATACCTTCTCCGGATATAACGTGTCCGAGAAATCCAACTTCTTTCAAGCAAAACTCACATTTGCTAAACTTGGCATATAACTGATGTTCTCTGAGCTTACCAAGAACCAAACGCAAATGCTCCTTATGCTCCTCTTCATTCTTCAAGTAAACTAGGATATCATCAATGAACACTACGACAAACTTATCCAAGAACTCCATAAACACTTTGTTCATCATGTTCATAAAATATGCAGGTGCGTTAGTCAGACCAAATGACATAACGGTATACTCATACAACCCATACCTGGTGGTAAAAGCTGTCTTAGGTATATCCTGTTCTCGAATCTTCAACTGGTGGTATCCTGATCACAGATCGATCTTGGAAAATACCTTAGCTCCTTGCAATCGATCAAACAGATCATTGATCATCGGTAGTGGGTACTTGTTCTTGATGGTTACTTCATTCAATCCTCGATAATCAACAACCATCCTTAACGATCCATCCATCTTCTCCACTAGAAGTACTGGCGATCCCCAAGGCGATGAACTTGGGCGAATATATCCTTTATCCAGTAACTCCTTAATTTGCTTCTTAATTTCCGCCAAATCCCTTGCGGGCATCCTGTATGGTCTCTTTGATATTGGCCCTGTGCCTGGCAAAAGCTCAATCAAAAACTCAATATCTCTATCCGGTGGCATGCCTGGCAATTCTTCTGGAAATACATCGGGGAAATCCTTCACTACTGGTACTTCCTCCTGCACAACTCCTGTTAAATGATTTACTTGAGTCCTCTTCGGCACATGACGGGATACATACTTGATCCTTCTCCCTTCTGGGGTGGTAAGCAAGATCGACTTACTGGCGCAATCGATGTTTCCTCCATACATCGACAACCAATCTATACCCAGAATTACATCCAAACCTTGTGATTCCAATATTATCAAATCCGAGGGGAACACATGCCTACCTATACTTAATGGCACTTGAAAACATCCTTGGCTAGCCATATACTCTGCTCCTGGTGAGCTTACTAACATAGGTGTTCTAAGAACCTTGGTGGGCAGGTTATACTTATCCACAAATCCCCTTGATATGTATGAATGCGATGCTCCAGTATCGAAAAGAACGAGTGCAGTAAATGACTTAACCAAAAACTTACCGATTACTGCATCCGGCTGCTCTTCAACCTCCTCCACGTTAACGTGGTTCACCTGTCCCCTGTTGAAAGGGTTCGGCTTCTTCCCAGACCTTCCATTGCCATTACCATTCTGTGATTCAGGACATTCATTGGCATAATTTCCGGTCTTCTGGCACTTAAAACAAGTGACTTGGCTCAGGTCTCTCTTGGCTGGGGTCGATGGGTTGGTGCGGTTCTGGCCGTTGCTTCGTCCATTCCCATTACCATTCTTGGTGCCATTGTGATTGTGCGAGCTACCTCCTCCATGGGTATGCTAAAAATGTCCTCCCGGTCTAGGGGTAAAACGTGGCTTCTGCTGAGCTCCTGAATTGTGCTTCCCTTGTCCATACTTCCTCTTGCGATTCTCAATCTGCTGCTGCTTCCCTTCAATCATGAGAGCACGATCTACCAACTCCTGGTAGTTGTTGAAGGTGGCTACCATCAACTGCATGCTCAACTCATCATTCAGTCCTTCCAGAAACTTCTCCTGCTTAGCTACATCTGTAGCAACGTCATCTGGGGCATAACATGCTAATTTACTAAATTCCTCCACATACTGGCCAACTGTCCGTCCTCCTTGGCGCAAGTTGCGAAACTCTCGCTTCTTCATGGCCATAGCTCCTGCTGAAACATGGGCAGTTTGAAAAGCCTGCTGAAACTGGTCCCACATGACAGTGTCGACAGGGAAAATGGCTGTGAAATTCTCCCACCATGATGCTGCGGGTCCTTCAAGCTGATGTGCGGCAAACTTCACCTTTTCCGCATCCGTGCATCCTGCTATGGTCAACTCTCTAGCTGTCTTGCGGAGCCAATCATTTGCTACTATCGGCTCGGTGCTACTGGAAATCACCGGTGGATTCAGCCTAAGAAAACGGGCTAAGTGATCAACAGGTGGTGGTGGTGGTGGGTTGTTGTTGTTGTTCCCCTGATTCTGATTCTGGACTAGCAACTCCATCAATGTGTTCTGCTGCTGGATCAACTGGGTGAGCTCCGGTGGAAAGGTAAATCAGGGGTCACGTCTCGAAGGCATCTGAGGGTTTAGAAAAGATGAGATTTAAGAATAGAGGGGATCTAAAGAGAAAACACTACCCATATGCACATGAGGAAAAAGCAAACAATTCACTTCATTCAATCAATCAAATAAGGGCATAAATTGATCTAACTATCGCAAAAGTGATCGGACTACTATATTTACATGGGGGATTACTACTACTGATGTGGTGGTCTACTAGAAGTATTCTTCGGTTGCCGACTCCATTATATCTGCTCCAGCTTCATCAACATAGTCATCATCGCTATCATCTGGATCCGAGTCGGTGTCGTCGATGATGATGTAGTCTTCCGGGCGAATCTCCTTGGGTTCTTCGTCTTCTTCTACTAGTGTAGGGCCTCCCATAAATATTCCGATCTTCTTGATCAGATCGTCATTCTTCTCCACTAATACTTCTATTTCCTCTTCATAATCTTCACGTGTAGCCTTGAGTTCTTCCTCCAGTTCCTTGATTCTTGTCCTTGCCTTCTTCAGATCTATCATGTCTGCGCACATCTGGTTCTCCTAACGTCGAATGTGTCGGTTTAACTCCTGGACAAAAGTTGCGACTGATCTATCCTTTCTGGTGTTGATCATCTCCCAGTGCTCATCTCGGCGCCCACAAATCTGGTAGATAGTATCCTTGAGATCATTGCGGTAGACTTCTCCAATGCGTCCCATGGCGATGTGAGCTGCCATGCTCTTCCCTAGACTCCAAGTTGGTGCATCAAAAGAAAACTCTATGGGCTCAGTGACTGGCATGAACGTCCTTCCTGGAACTTGAACTTGAATCATCCAGCGCTCTTCTTCAGGTAAAGTGGCGTTGTAGGTTCCGGTGAAGCTTGGTACTCCTATGTTCAGGTATCTAGTGACTTCCTTCAAGTGACGTCCAAAGGGTGTATCTTCATCCGGTTGCGTGAACTTGTTCCTTGCATCCTCCATCCTAAAAGAGTAGAAAAGATGAGAATTCAGAAAGAGAAGAGAGTGAGTAGTGATCTAGGTCTTTAGCTTAGTGGTCGTGTCCTACAGTCAGCGTGTGCTCTGATACCATCTTGTAGCGACCAACCTCAAACGGCCCAATCTCTGTGCTCAGGTGTCATCCCTGGATCAGTAATGCTGACACCACACAGTACTTGAAGGATTTATAACAGAGTAGCAATCACACACTTATTACATCGAGTGTCTCAAAAGAGAACTTATTACAATAAATATGGCTTAAGGCCATCTAATAACGATAATAGCGGAAGGCTTGGAAGCTAAGTGAGTCCATCAACTCCAACGGCATCACTGAGTATAGAACCACGACCTAAAAACACCTTAATCGTCGTCTGAAAAGTCTGCAACATTAACGTTGCAGCCCGAAATGGGTCAGCACATGGAATATGCTGGAAAAATAACACGTAGAGAGTAATGGAATGAAATAGGCTATTCTATATGCATATTTGGCTGGTGGAAAGCTCTATGGTTATAGTTTTGCGTAAAGCCAATTTTCCCTACTGCAAAGGAATAAATTTTATTTAACTATCATGGTAGTTGTTAAACATTGAGAATGGTTGACAGCATTCTCAATCCCAATTAAGCATCATCATTAAACAAAACCCAACAAATTTATTTTAGAGTAACATGATGAGATTCACATGATAATCCAGGTACTAGATACTCAAGATGTCCATAACTGGGGACACGGCTAACCATGATTAGTTTATACACTCTGCAGAGGTTTGCGCACTTTTCCCCACAAGACTTGATCACCTCCGTTTGGTTTCTCGCACTTCATGGTGTTTGAGAAGACCGATGACCGAGACATAGTCTTTCGGAAGCGCTAGCACCTTACGATCGGGTAGACCGTTACACCTACTTTCCCCTACATCTGCTAGTCTACCACTGTAAGAGTTCGCACAACTTAATCAACTATGCTAGAGCCCATAATAGCTTGTGGCTGCACACGGAAGTTTCTAGCATGAATAATCTCATGATCCCTTTGAGCCTGGGTGGCGGTCCAAAAGAAAAACAGGCAATCGCTGGAATACCCAGGTGCCTCAATCCACCCAGATGTGTGTTTAAGTTGCCACCTTAATTAAACCATTAATAAACAATCTCACATATGTCATGGATACACTCACCCAATCCACGTCTACTAGCATAGCATGGCATAATAAGCAAACATAGAAGTAACTCCCAAAGGTTTGATAATAACAGGTAATAGGTACTACCTCAACTACTTCCCAAACCCACAATTTAATTAGATCCTAATCATGCAATGTGTGAGGATTGATCTAATGTAATAAAACTGGGTAGACGGAAAGCATGATCAAAGTGTTACTTGCCTTGCTGATGATTCGGGAAACCTAGCGATTCGAAGTAGCAAGCGGCGCACTCCGGGTACTCTATCGCAAACAAACAAGCATACAATAAGTACTCAACTAATGCACAGGTAAAACTCAAATAAGAGATGTAACGAGAAAGTTCAACTTAAGAACTCCGGTTGGCAAAAAGAATCAAATCGAACGAAGCAACGAAAGACAAACGGCAAAAGAAACAAGCTTCGTTTACTATTCTGGATCTAGGGCAATTTTTACAGTGGCAAAAACTTATTTGAGTTGGTTAAACGGAAAGAGGGTTTCGAGACGAAACTCCAGGCGCTTGAATCGCCTGATTCCGATAAACGAGAGAGAAGTTAGACTAAAACAAAAATTGGATCAGAAATCGCGATCAGAAAAATCGCGGATTTAATCCGAGAAAAAGAAAAATGACGAACGTTTGTTAAAATGAACGAACGGACGAATGCTCACAAATTAAATAAACCAGAAAAACTGATCTATTTAGAAAAACTAAAACAAAAAAAACGAACAAAACCGTCGAAAAACCGACGGCGGCGAGACAACCTCCCACGGCGGATCCGGCGGCGGGCAGCAGCGGCGCGGGCGGTGCGGCGGCGCGGGCGGCGGTGGGCGGCAGCGGCGGTGGCGGCGGCGGCGGGCAGCTAGGGTTAGAGTTTTCGGGTGGGGGCGTGGCTGGGCTTTGGCGGGGGCCTCGGGGCGCTATAAAAAGGTCCGGCCAGGAGGAGTCCTCGCCGGTTACGGCCTAAGGTCGGTTCGGACTTTTTTTTTAAATAATTCTGCTCGGAAAAAAAAAGGAATACTAAACGGACTCCAAAAATCCTGAAATAAATTTTCTCCGGCTTCTAAAATCAAGCCGCACAGGATGAACATTTATTTGGGGCCTAAATGCAATTTTGAAAAACGCGCATTTTTCCTAAATTCAAATAAAATAGCAAATAAAACCAAAATAAAATCTTATTTGATTTTTTATTAAATCCTCAATATTTCTTTATTTTGGGAAAGTCATTTTATTCCCTCTCTCATAATTTTTATGATAGAAATAATTGAAGATAAAATAAATAAAATCAAATGATCCTATTTTCAAAATTTGAGACAACTCAAATATGAAAATAACGAAATCCCCAACTCTCTCCGAGGGTCCTTGAGTTGCGTGAAATTTCTAGGATCAACCAAAATGCAATAAATATGATATGCAATGATGATCTAGTGTATAACATTCCAAATTGAAAAATTGGGATGTTACATGCCGTGCGTTCGGTACTTGGATCGGTCGGATCCTGAAGACGTTCGACTACATCAACCACGTTGTGCTAACGCTTCCTCTTTCGGTCTACGAGGGTACGTGGACAACACTCTCCCCTCTAGTTGCTATGCATCACCATGATCTTGCGTGTGCGTAGGAAATTTTTTGAAATTACTACGTTCCCCAACAGTGGCATCAGAGCCTAGGTTTTATGCGTAGATGTCATATACATGAGAAGAACACAAGTGAGTTGTGGGTGATATAAATCATACTGCTTACCAGTATGTCACACTTTGGTTCAGCGGTATTGTTGGATGAAGCGGCCTGGACCGACATTACGCGTACGCTTACGCAAGGCAGGTTTTACCGCCATGATATGCACACAGGTGACTAGCGGGTGTCAGTTTCTCCAACTTTAGTTGAACCGAGTATGGCTACGCCCGGTCCTTGAGAAGGTTAAAACAGCACTAACTTGACAAACTATCGTTGTGGTTTTGATGCGTAGGTAAGAACGGTTCTTGCTCAGCCCGTAGCAGCCGTGTAAAACTTGCAACAACAAAGTAGAGGACGTCTAACTTGTTTTTGCAGGGCATGTTGTGATGTGATATGGTCAAGACGTGATGAGATATAAGTTGTTGTATAAGATGAGCATGTTTTGTTGAAATTATTGGCAATTAGCAGAAGCCTTATGGTTGTCTCTTTATTGCATAAGATGCAAGTGCCAAATAATTGCTTTACTTTATCGCTATGCGATAGCAATAGTTGCAAGAGCAATAGTTGGCAAGACGACCATCTGACGACACATCGATATAGATCAAGATGATGGAGATCATGGTGTCATGCCGGTGACGATGGAGATCATGACGATGCTTTGGATATAGAGATCAAAGGGACAAGATGATGATGGCCATATCATGTCACATATTTTGATTGCATGTGATCTCTAACTAAATTTCAAGATAAAAGTGTTCTCCCTGAGTATGCACCATTGCCAAAGTTCGTCGTGCCCAGACACCACGTGATGATCGGGTGTGATAAGCTCTACGTCCATCTACAACGGGTGTAAGACAGTTTTACACACGCAAAAATACTCGGGTTAAACTTGACGAGCCTAGCATATGCAGATATGGCCTCGGAACACTGGAGACCGAAAGGTCGAGCGTGAATCATATAGTAGATATGATCAACATAATGATGTTCACCATTGAAAACTACTCCATTTCATGTGATGATCGGTTATGGTTTAGTTGATTTGGATCACGTGATCACCTAGATGACTAGAGAGATGTCTTTCTAAGTGGGAGTTCTTAAGTAATATGATTAATTGAACTTAAATTTATCATGAACTTAGTCCTGGTAGTATTAGCATATCTATGTTGTTGATCAATAGCTCGCGTTTAGCTCCCTTGTTTTATTTTTGATATGTTCCTAGAGAAAACTAAGTTGAATGATTTTAGTAGCAATGATGCGGATTGGATCCGTGATCTGAGGTTTATCCTCATTGCTGCATAGAAGAATTATGTCCTTGATGCACCGCTAGGTGACAAACCTATTGCAGGAGCAGATGCAGATGTTATGAACGTTTGGCTAGCTCAATATGATGACTACTTGATAGTTTAGTGCACCATGCTTAAACGGCTTAGAATCGGGACTTCAAAGACATTTTGAACGTCATGGACCATATGAGATGTTCCAGGAGTTGAAGTTAATATTTCAAGTAAATACCCGAGATGAGAGATATGAAGTCTCCAACAAAGTTCTATAGCTAAAAGATGGAGGAGAATAGCTCAAGCAGTGAGCATGTGCTCAGATTGTCTGGGTACTACAATCGCTTGAATCAAGTGGGAGTTAATCTTCTAGATAAAATAGTGATTGACAGAATTCTCTAGTCACCATCACCAAGTTAGTAGAACTTCGTGATGAACTATAATATGCAAGGGATAACGGAAACGATTCCCAAGCTCTTCGTGATGCTGAAATTGACGAAGGTAGAAATCAAGAAAAGCATCAAGTGTTGATGGTAAACAAAACCACTAGTTTCAAGTAAAGGGACAAAGGGAAGAAAGGGGAACTTCAAGAAGAAGAGAAAGCAAGTTGCTGCTCAGGTGAAAAAACCCAAGTCTGGACCTAAGCCTGAAACTGAGTGCTTCTACTGCAAAGGGACTGGTCATTGGAAGCGGAACTACTCCAAGTAATTGGCAGATAAGAAGGATGGCAAAGTGAACATAGGTATATTTGATATACATGTTATTGATGTGTACTTTACTAATGTTTATAGCAACCCCTTAGTATTTGATACTAGTTCAGTTGCTAAGAATAGTAACTCGAAATGGGAGTTGCAGAATGAACAGAGACTAGTTAAGGATGAAGTGACGATGTGTATTGGAAATGGTTCCAAGATTGATATGATCATCATCGTACACTCCCTATACTTTCGGGATTAGTGTTAAACCTAAATAAATGTTATTTGGCGTTTGCGTTGAGCATGAATATGATTTGATCATGTTTATTGCAATACGGTTATTCATTTAAAATCAGAGAATAATTGTTGTTCTGTTTACATGAATAAAACCTTCTATGGTTATACACCCAATGAAATTGGTTTGTTGGATCTCGGTCGTAGTGATACACATATTCATAATATTGAAGCCAAAAGATGCAAAGTTAATAATGATAGTGCAACTTATTTGTGGCACTGCCGTTTGGGTCATATTGGTATAAAGCGCATGAAAAAACTCCATGTTGATGGGCTTTTGGAATCACTTGATTATGAATCAGTTGATGCTTGCGAACCATGCCTCATGGGCAAGATGACTAAGACTTCATTCTCCGGAACAATGGAGCGAGCAACAGATTTGTTGGAAATCATACATACTAATGTATGTGGTCCGATGAATATTGAGGCTCGTGGCAGGTATCATTATTTTATGATCTTCACAGATGATTTGAGGAGATATGAGTATATCTACTTGATGAAACACATGTCTGAAACATTTGAAAAGTTCAAAGAATTTCGGAGTGAAGTGGAGAATCATCGTAACAAAAATAAAAGTTTCTACGATATGATCGTAGAAGTAAAATATTTGGGTTACGAGTTTGGCCTTCAGTTAAAACAATGTGAAATAGTTTCACTACTCACGACACCTGGAACACCACAGTGTAATGGTGTGTCCGAACGTCATAACTGTACTTTATTAGATATGGTGCGATCTATGATGTCTCTTACCGATGTACCACTATCGTTTTGGGGTTATGCATTAGAGACAGCTGCATTCACGTTAAATAGGGCACCATCTAAATCTGTTGAGACAACACCGTATGAACTATGGTTTGGCAAGAAACCTAAGTTTTCATTTCTTAAAGTTTGAGGTTGCAATGCTTATGTGAAAAAGTTTCAACCTGATAAGCTCAAACCCAAATCGGAGAAGTGCGTCTTCATAGGATACCCAAAAGTAACTGTTGGGTACACCTTCTATCACAGATTCGAAGGCAAGACATTTGTTGCTGAGAATGGATCCTTTCTGGAGAAGGAGTTTCTCTCGAAAGAAGTGAGTGGGAGGAAAGTAGAACTTGATGAGGTAACTTTACCTACTCCCTTATTGGAAAGTAGTTCATCACAGAAATTTGTTCCTGTGACTACTACACCAATTAGTGAGGAAGCTAATGATGATGATCATGTAACTTCGGATAAAGCTACTACCGAACCTCGTAGGTAAACCAGAGTGATATCCGCACCAGAGTGGTATGGTAATCCTATTCTGGAGGTCATGTTACTTGACCATGACGAGCCTACGAACTATGAGGAAGCGATGATGAGCCCAGATTCCGCGAAATGGCTTGAGGCCATGAAATCTGAGATGAGATCCATGTATGAGAACAAAGTATGGACTTTGATTGACTTGCCCATTGATCGGCGATCCATTGAGATTAAATGGATCTTCAAGAGGAAGACGGACGCTGATAGTAGTGTTACTATCTACAAAGCTAGAATTGTCGCAAAAAGGTTTTCGATAAGTTCAAGGTGTTGACTACGATGAGAGTTTCTCACTCGTATCTATGCTTAAGTCTGTCCGAATCATGTTAGCAATTGCCGCATTTTATGAAATCTAGCAAGTGGATAAACAAAACTGCATTCCTTAATGGATTTATTAAAGAAGAGTTGTATATGATGCAACCAGAAGGTTTTGTCAATCCTAAAGGTGCTAACAAAATATGCAAGCTCCAGCGATCCATCTATGGACTGGTGCAAGCATCTCGGAGTTGGAATATACGCTTTGATAAGTTGATCAAAGCATATAGTTTTATACAGACTTGTGGTGAAGCCTGTATTTACAAGAAAGTGAGTGGGAGCACTACAACATTTCTGATAAGTATATGTGAATGACATATTGTTGATCAGAGATAATGTAGAATTATTCTGAAAAGCATAAAGGAATGTTTGAAAGGAGTTTTTCAAAGAAAGACCTCGGTGAAGATGCTTACATATTGAGCATCAAGATCTATAGAGATAGATCAAGACGATTGATAAGTTTTTCAATGAGTACATACCTTGACAAGATTTTGAAGTAGTTCAAAATGGAACAGTCAAAGAAGGAGTTCTTGCTTGTGTTACAAGGTGTGAAGTTGAGTAAGACTCAAAAACCGACCACGGCAGAAGATAGAGAGAGAATTAAAGTCATTCCCTATGCCTCAACCATAGGTTCTATAAAGTATGCCATGCTATGTACCAGACCTATTGTATACCCTGCCCTTAGTTTGGCAAGGGAGTACAATAGTGATCTAGGAGTAGATCACTGGACATGGGTCAAAATTATCCTTAGTGGAATAAGGATATGTTTCTCGATTATGGAAGTGACAAAAGGTTCGTCGTAAAGGGTTACGTCGATGCAAATTTTGACACTGATCCAGATGACTCTAAATCTCAATCTGGATACATATTGAAAGTGGGAGCAATTAGCTAGAGTAGCTCTGTGCAGAGCATTGTTGACATAGAAATTTGCAAAATACTTACGAATCTGAATGTGGCAGACCCGTTGACTAAACTTCTCTCACAAGCAAAACATGATCACACCTCAGTACTCTTTGGGTGTTAATCACATAGCGATGTGAACTAGATTATTGACTCTAGTAAACCCTTTGGGTGTTGGTCACATGTCGATGTGAACTATGCGTGTTAATCACATGGTGATGTGAACTATTGGTATTAAATCACATGGCGATGTGAACTAGATTATTGACTCTAGTGCAAGTGGGAGACTGAAGGAAATATGCCCTAGAGGCAATAATAAAGTTATTATTTATTTCCTTATATCATGATAAATGTTTATTATTCATGCTAGAATTGTATTAACCGGAAACGTAATACATGTGTGAATACATAGACAAACAGAGTGTCACTAGTATGCCTCTACTTCACTAGCTCGTTGAATCAAAGATGGTTAAGTTTCCTAGTTGTCGGTGTCAAAACCGGCGGATCTCGGGTAGGGGGTCTCGAACTATGCGTCTAGGCCGGATGGTAATAGGAGGCAAGGGACACGAAGTTTTACCCAAGTTCGGGCCCTCTCGATGGAGGTAAAACCCTACGTCGTGCTTGATTAATATTGATGATATGGGTAGTACAAGAGTAGATCTACCACGAGATCGAAGAGGCTAAACCCTAGAAGCTAGCCTATGGTATGATTGTTGTTGTGTATGTTGTCCTACGGACCTAAACCCTCCAGTTTATATAGACACCGGAGAGGGTTAGGGTTACACAAAGTCAGTTACAATGGTAGGAGATCTACATATCCGTATCGCCAAGCTTGCCTTCCACGCCAAGGAAAGTCCCTTCCGGACACGGGACGGAGTCTTCAATCTTGTATCTTCATAGTCCAGGAGTCCGGCTGAAGGTATAGTCCATCCATCCGAACACCCCCTATTCCAGGACTCCCTCAGTAGCCCCCGAACCAGGCTTCAATGACGATGAGTCCGGCGCGCAGATTGTCTTCGGCATTGCAAGGCGGGTTCTCCTCCAAATTCCGTGTACCTGTTCAATAAAGTCCGGTTTCTTGTAGATGTTGCGCTCCTTGGCTTCTACGCCCAATAATGGCCGCTTCCCACGTGTCAAACGAATATGATAAGTCTGAGTGTTTTTACATTCACACCCCTAGCCGCGTAAATGAGCTGACCTATTTAAGGGGACGAGGATTTAGATCCAAACCACATCTTCCCCCCTTTGCGAGTGTTCATCAGAGCGCATCCGACAAAGGTCCATTCCACCATGGCCAGCCATCGCGACTCCTCCTCTCGCCCTTCCAGCCCTCAGCCTGGATATTGGGAGAGATGCTCCATCCCGCATAGCGAGCTAGTGACGCTCTAGACCAAGGGATTTCTCCCCCCGGCCTATATGGTCCCGGTTCGAGCCGGCCTTGCCATCTATAATGGCGGAGAGCAAGCGGAGAGTGCCCCTGATCCCTCCAAAGGAGAGCGGGTGTGCCTCGTCCCTTATTTAATAAGGGGGCTCGGATTTCCAATCCATCCATTTCTCCGGGGGCTCCTGGAGTTCTATGGCCTCCAGCTACACAATCTCACGCTTGCCTCCATATTGCATATCGTGGGCTTCGTAGCCCTCTCCGAGCTGTTTTTGGGTATCGAGGCTCATTTCGGACTATGGAAAAGGTTATTCTGCCTTGTGCCCCGCTCTAAGGAGGGGTTAATGTATCAAGTGGTTGGAGCCGAAGTGTGGCGCATCGCCGGGACCGGATATCTGTCAGGAACCCCAAAGAAGGCGTCCGAAGACTGGCCCTCGGAATGGTTTTATATAGAAGACGTCCCGCTGCCGGATCCTGTCCAGATCGGCCTCCCTGAATTCGACAGTGCTCCCTTAAAGAGCACCTAAGCTGGCGTCCATGGAGCCCTCAGAGGGAAAGTGACAGGGACATCATTTACCTGATGGGCCAAATAAGATTGTTAGCCCATTCCGGACTAACCATGATCGGGGTTATGGCCGAATGCATTATGCGGGGGGTGCAACCGCTTCAGTATAGAAGCCACCCCATGTGGGACTTCAACGGGGAGGACGACGCCACCCGCTACGGCCGTAAGGGGCCGGATTCAGCTGCCGCTCTACTAAAGATCTTGTCCACTTTGTATAAGGGAGAAGAGGAGGAATTTCTCCACGTCAACCCACAGGGTGGATTCTCTATGCACAATCCCCCAAGCTGGGTAAGCGGTCGTATTTACTTGCCCATCCGTTTTGTATTCCCATTGTTAAATATTCAGTCTGGCGACTTCAACGCAGGAACTGCGCCAGGCTGTTAAAGGAAATAAGCAGCCCTCCTCCACAACCCGAGGACCCAGGACGGTCCCTCGACCCGGCCTCTCAAGAGGATCCGGACATATCTGTGGAGCTGATTGATGGAGTGTTCCATCAATTGAGCAAGGACAACGCCTTGGTGGCCATTACGGCCAATTACCCAGGGCTAATCCCGGCCTCCCAGGTAACTGAGATCGAAGTCCCAATACCCCGAATAGGTGTCCGCCCTCTCGTGTTTTCAGTTTCCTGATTACAACCGAACTTTGCAGGGGAGGTTTTTAAGGCGGAAGGCCGAACCTGCGGCGACAAGCCAACGAGGGGCCGCAGGGCCCCGTGGGAAGAAAAGAAGTGCAGTCCGGACCGAGGCATCAGCGCAAAGGTATGGCGCGCCCCCTTATCCCAGGTGTTATACCTTCGAGGCACATTGACACTCGTGCTCTCTTCAGGACAAAGAGACCTCACCGGACTATATCCGGAGAGGCTGCCAATCGCGCCTCCACCAGCCAGGCTCCAAAGCCTGGCCCGGACGCGGAGGCGAACGCAAGGCGCGCGCCAGACGCTCCTCCGACGGAGGATGTGGACGGGTTGTCTGCCACCAACTCTGAGGTGGAGAGTGCCATGAACCACAGGCGTCGCCGGACAATTCTTCGCGACGCTTGTTTCTCCCAAGGGGCATTAGATGCCTTCAACTCGGGAGATGCGTACCTCCGTGCCACTCAAAATGGTCTAACCAGAGCCACGGAGCAATACGTAAAAGACATACGGGTAAAAAAAATTTGGTAATTATATATATATACCAGTAGCCCCCGAGACTTGAAATAGTTAGAATAACTGATTTAAGGATCATTTGTTATGCAGGTTCTTACAGAAAAGAATTCCCTACTGTCCAAGGAGCTGGAAGAGTGTAAAGCCCAACTTGAGGCCGCACTAGCCGCGGCAGGGGAGCCCAAGGAGACCCCCTCTGGTAATATGCACTTCGAAAGATAAGTATTTTGCGAAGCACGACATGGGTGCGAATCTGACAAATGAAATTGCAGATGGCGCCGGATTGAATCCGGAAAGGCAACACCTCCTATGCCAGCTAAAGGCTGGTGAGAAGGTGCTGACAAAGGTGAGGCGGGAGAAGAACGATCTCCAAGATGCCAACACCAAGCTGGGCATCAAGCTGAAAGATGTTCGTGCCCAGCTGTCAGACTCCGTGAAGGAGAATCAGCGGCTTCGGCGCGGCATATTTAGTAAGTGCTTGAACGAACCTTTGAAAGAAAGTTCGGCGGGGAAGTCGACTAACAGAGCAATGTCTGTAGGTGTGCTAACAGGTCGTCCTGCAGAGGAGATGCCCGGTTCTATGGGTGACCTTCTTCCCGAGCTCTCGCAACTGCTCGATCGAGTTCGGCAGGCGATGCAAGGCGTCGCCCAGGCCCTGTGGCCATCCGTCTCCATGCCCGAAGGTCTTGGAGAGCTTGCGGAGAAGCTAAAGGGAGCACGGCGGCGCTTCCGATTGTGGAAGATATCGGCCTGCCGTCAAGGTGCTAGGGAGGCCTGGGCCATGGTGAACACGCGGTACGCAAAGGCTGACCCCAACCACATGGCCGAGGTCGGTCCTGTAGGGCCCGATGGGAAGGAGATCCCTGTAAGCTTAGTATACGGCCAAGTAGAGTTGGCCGCAAAGTATTCCCAGCAGGACTGTAAATTAGACATCCTGTTAGATGGTATTGAAGAGGAATACAATCAGTCAAAATGACTATGTAATTTAATTGACATTTATAATGCCTTCTAGCCGGATTGTAGATCATTTGTCATGGCCGACCTTTTCGCTTCAGCCTCGGGACCTGACGGTCCGGAGTGTGTCCGAATTCCCATGCAGTTATATAGGAACCGGGGAATGCATGGAGACCAGGCGTAGGGGTCATTAGTGCGTGAACAGACAAGTGCCCGACTAGTTATGTTATATTACATGGTTAGTAAGAAACATCTTCTAGGGAGAATAGTTCCGTTAGGGGTTCCTTTCCCTGGGAGGCATGCCCTAAGGTGCATGTCCATGCTGCGAAAAGAAACGCAGGAAAAACATCTGGGGGCGTATAGATAAAAATTAAAAAAGATCATCTTTAGTTCACCGACCGAATATTCCCTTAAGAACGCTAGCTTTCGGCTTCACCCAGTCTGAGGTACACGTCCGGCTGACGCGGCAGTAACAATTGCAGAGGTGCTCCCTTTACCACCTAGCCGAACAATCGGGAACGTAGGGGTAAGCACAGGAGCCAGGCAACCCAGCTTGGCCAAAACTTAAGTCATATCGATGCATATAATGGTGAATAAAAGGTACATGCGGAAGTGTGACACATGTGCTGGGCATGAAGCCCGTATGAATAAGCTTCTGTTTCAAGAAGCCCCCAGGTTTAATGAGCGCGGATAGCGCGTCACTTTATGAGCCTTTAAAGGCTATAAGAGAGAGAGAGAGAGAGAGAGAGAGAGAGAGAAGAAGAAGAAGAGAAATGTAAGACAGAAAATATATAAAAAATGGACAGAGGAAGGAGACGAACACAGAGTCCAGCGCTAGGCATAGAATCTTCGGAGACGGGCTGCGTTCCATGGGTTCGGCTCGAGTCGGTTATCCGATGCATCCCGCGGGCGGTACGCTCCACCAGTCAGGACTTGGTCAATTATGAAGGGACCTTCCCACTTGGGCTTGAGTTTGTCCTTTTTCTTGTCTGGTAGTCGTAGAACTAATTCACCAATGTTGTAATTTTTGGCCCGTACTTCTCTGCTTTGGTATCTTCGAGCCTGCTGTTGATAGAATGCGGAATGGGCTTTTGCCACGTCACGCTCCTCCTCCAATGCGTCCAAGCTGTCCCACCGATCGAGCTCGGCTTCTCTTTCTTCATACATGCGCACTCGAGGTGAGTCATGAATTATGTCGCAAGGCAAAACTGCCTCTGCGCCGTACACCATAAAGAATGGTGTGTATCCGGTGGTGCGATTCGGCGTGGTCCGCAGCCCCCAGAGTACGGAGTGGAGGTCCTCTACCCAGTGCGTGTTAGATTCCTTGAGGGACCGCACTAATCTGGGTTTGATGCCGCTCATGATAAGACCATTTGCACGTTCGACCTGGCCGTTAGTTTGTGGGTGATAGACGGAAGCATAATCGAGCTTGATGCCCATGTTTTTGCACTAGACTTTTACCTCGTCAGCCGTGAAGTTTGTGCCGTTATCAGTGATGATGTTGTGGGGGACGTCGTAACGGTGTATAACCCCGGATATAAAGTCTATCACCGGTCCGGATTCGGCCGTCTTAACAGGCTTGGCTTCTATCCATTTGGTGAACTTATCCACCATGACCAGTAAGTATTTCTGCTTGTGGGTTCCGCCTTTAAGGGGTCCAACCATGTCAAGCCCCCAGACCACGAAGGGCCAAGTAATGGGGATAGTTTGGAGGGCGGTGGGTGGCATATGGCTTTGGTTTGCAAAGAGCTGGCAACCGGTGCATCGTTGGACTAAGTCCTGAGCGTCTGCCCGGGCCATCGGCCAATAAAAGCATGTACGGAAGGCCTTGCTTACAAGGGACCGAGCTGCAGCGTGATGACCGCCGAGTCCGGCATGAATTTCAGCCAGGAGGTTCCGCCCCTCCTCTTCGGAGATGCACCTTTGAAGGACTCCGGTAGTGCTTTTCTTATAAAGTTCTCCCTCGTGGACTCTGTAGGCTTTGGATCGCCGCACTATGCAGCGTGCCTCATTTTGGTCCTCGGGGAGTTCCTGCCTAGTAAGGTAGGCGAGGAATGGTTCTGTCCATGGGGCGATGACGGCCATTATTACGTGGGCTGAAGGTGTTATTTCATTGGCAGAGCCTCCGATTGTGTCAGGATGTTCGGTGTCGGGTAGTGCGGTTGGGTCCGGGCTGTTATTGTTCGGCTCCCCTTCCCATACTATGGATGGATTGAACAGCCTTTCCAAGAAGATGTTGGGGGGACTACATCGCGTTTTGCGCCGATGCGTGCCAGGACATCTGCCGCCTGATTATTTTCCCGGGCTATATGGTGAAATTCAAGCCCCTCGAACCGAGCTGACATTTTTAGGACGGCGTTGCGGTAAGCTGCCATTTTTGGATCCTTGGCATCGAAGTCTCCATTTATTTGGGATATTGCAAGGTTCGAGTCCCTGCGCACCTCTAGGCATTGAATGCCCATGGATACTTCCATCCGGAGACCATGTAAAAGGGCCTCATATTCGGCTGCATTGTTGGAGTCCTTGTACATAATCTGGAGTATGTATTGAACTGTGTCTCCTGTGGGGGACGTCAAAACGACGCCGGCCCCCAGTCCGGCCAACATCTTGGAGCCGTCGAAATGCATGATCCAATTTGAGTATGTGCCGTACTCTTTAGGGAGTTCGGCCTCCGTCCATTCTGCGACGAAGTCGGCCAAGACTTGCAACTTGATGGCTCACCGTGGCTTATAAGTTATGTCAAATGGGAGTATCTCAATGGCCCATTTCGCAATCCGGCCCATTGCGTCATGGTTGTTTATAATATCGTTAAGTGGTACTTCCGAGGCTACTGTTATTGAACACTCTTGAAAGTAGTGTCGTAGCTTCCGGGATGCCATGAATACCGCGTACGCAATCTTTTGATAATGCGGGTACCGTGATTTGCAGGGAGTAAGGACAGTGGACACATAATAGACCGGCTTTTGAAGGGGGAATTTGTGTCCGTCCGCTTCTCGTTCGATGACGAGCACTGCGCTTACAACCTGATGTGTTGCTGCAATGTATAATAGCATTGGTTCGCCAATGTTTGGCGCGGCCAGGACTGGGTTTGTTGCCAGTATGGCTTTTATTTTGTTGAGTTCGGCCGTGGCTGCATCCGTCCATTTGAAGTGTTCGGTGCGCCGAAGGAGGCGGTAAAGGGGTAGGGACTTTTCTCCCAAGCAGGAGATAAAGCGGCTTAGAGCCGCCACACATCCGGTTAACTTTTGTATTTGTTTGAGGTCCTTTGGGATATCCAGTTGTGACAGAGCTCGGATCTTGGCTGGATTTGCTTCAATTCCTCTACCGGATACAATGAAGCCCAAGAGCTTTCCAGCTGGAACGCCGAAAACGCATTTTTCCGGGTTGAGCTTGATGTCGTATGTTCGGAGGTTATCAAATGTGAGCCTCAAGTCGTGTACTAGAGATTCAACATGTCTTGTTTTGAAGACCACATCATCTACATATGCCTCCACTGTTTTGCCGATCTGGCTTGCCAAACATGTCTGAATCATGCGCTGATATGTTGCACCGGCGTTTTTGAGCCCGAATGGCATCGTGTTGAAGCAGAATGGGCCGTATGGTGTGATAAATGCCGTTGCGGCTTGGTCTGGTTCTGCCATCTTGATTTGATGGTAGCCGGAATATGCATCGAGGAAACACAACGAATCATGTCTTGCGGTAGCGTCGATAATTTGATCGATGCGGGGGAGGGGGAAGGGATCCTTTGGGAAAGCCTTGTTAAGGTCTTTAAAATCAACACACAGGCACCAGGATTTGTCCTTCTTTGGTACCATCACCAGGTTTGTTAGCCAGTCCGGATGTTTTATATCTCTGATGAATCCGGCCTCCAATAGCTTTGCTAGCTCCTCTCCCATGGCCTGTCTCTTAGGTTCGGAAAAACGCCGAAGAGCCTGTTTGACAGGTTTGAATCCTGTTTGGATATTTAAGCTATGCTCGGCCAACCTGTGTGGGATTCCTGGCATGTCTGAAGGGTGCCAGGCGAAAATGTCCCAGTTCTCTCGTAGGAACTCTCGCAGTGCGGCGTCTACATCAGGGTTTAACTATGCCCCGATGGAAGCTGTTTTATTGGGGTCCGTTGGATGGACTTGGAATTTGACTATTTTGTCCGCCGGTTTAAAGGAGGTGGAATTGGATCTTTTGTCGAGTACCACATCGTCCCTATTCACCGTAGAGCGCAGCGCAGTCAGTTCCTCAGCCGCTAGGGCTTCGGATAGTGCCTCGAGGGCCAGTGCGGCTGTCTTGTTTTTGGCGTGGAGTGCTATGTCCGGATCACTAGCGAGAGTGATGATCCCATTAGGCCAGGGTCTTGAGCTTCATGTACCCGTAATGGGGTATTGCTTTGAAGATTGTAAACGCTTCCCGCCCTAGCAGAGCGTGATAACCGCTGCTGAACGGAGCCACATGGAACGTGACCTCTTCGGACCTGTAATTATCCGGCGTGCCGAACACCACATCTAGTGTGATTTTTCCTGTACAGCGCGCTTCCCGACTAGGAATTATTCCTCTAAAGGTTGTGCTGCTTTGCTCAATGCGGTTCCAGTCTATTTCCATTTTTTGAAGGGTTTCCTCATAAATGAGGTTCAATCCGCTGCCGCTGTCCATGAGTACCTTGGTAAGATGAAAGTCGTCCACTATTGGACTGAGGACCAATGCGGCTGGTGCTCGGGCTGTTCGGAATTTAGGTTCATCACTGGCGTTAAAGGTAATAGTCATGTCACTCCATGGGTTTATTGTTGCTACTTGGTAGACTTCGGCAAGGCTGCGGAGTGTCCTTTTTCGCATATTATTTGATGCGAAAGTCTCGAAGACTGTTAATACCGTATTGGTGTCTCTGGGGTGGCTTTCTGTGGCCTCCGGAATTAGGACATTTTCGCCAATTTTGGCCACCTGTCGGAGTATCCAACATGCTCTTAGGCTGTGAGTTGGTGTGGCGTCCTCTATACTGTGAATTTTACAGGGTCCATTGAGCCATCCTTCCAGTACGGTTCCATGCCCTGTAGAGGGTTTTTGCTTTTTAGTGCTTGACCCGGGTGTCTGGTGATGATGCACCCTTTTATTTCGGACTGGGTTTGTATTCAGGGCCGGATTGTCCCAAAATTTGATTTCGGTTTTCCAGGCGCTTTCCATCGCACAGTACTTTCGTACAATGGACACCAAGTCAGTGAAGTGTGTAATATCACGGTGACTTATGGCGTTGAGTATTCCCTTGTCCGTGCAATTATTGCAGAAGATTGAGATTGCGTCTTCCTCGCGGCAGTCCCTTAGCCTGTTCTTAACCAGGAGGAATCTGGCCCAGTAATGATGTACTGTTTCATCGGGCTCTTGCCTGATTTTGGATAGATCGCTTATGTTGGGGTGGGTGGGTGGAATTAAATCCGAAGCCTCACCCCATCTGAGGCTCAAAGGCCGAGGAATTTCCGAAGTCGAAAATTTGGATTCCTGGATGTTGTCCAATGAATCCAGCCCGTCGCCTGACTCTAAGTTCAGGTCTTGAGTGATATCCTCCCCTCCGCGGGTATCCGGCTTGGAGGGATCAGGAATCCGGACGTAGCGAGTCTTTAAGATAGATGAAGGGTCGCCGCACTGTCCCTCTACCACGGGAACGTGATGGGTGACTTGGGGAGAGTTAATCTCTCTCAGATCGGGTTTAGGCCCAATCTGGTTGTAATCCGTAGCGACTCCTAGGGCGGCGAAGCGATCCAACAGCACGTTTATGGAGGAGAGCTCCATTGGATCTAACTGCTCAGCGAGTTCCGAGCTGACATGAAGATTGTTTTCGATCGCTCGAGAGGTCATCGTCGTCGCAGAAGCCGAACAGGCGGTCATAAGAAAACCACCTAGCCGGAGGGTTTGGCCGACAGCCAAAGCTCCCTTAGCAACGGTGCCATCTTTAAAGACGGGGCGAGGCATCCTTCCTGATGGCAACGACACATAGGAACTCTCAATGAAAGCACCAATGTCAGTGTCAAAACTGGTAGATCTCAGGTAGGGGGTCCTGAACTATGCGTCTAGGCCGGATGGTAACAGGAGGCAAGGGACACGAAGTTTTACCCAGGTTCGGGCCCTCTCGATGGAGGTAAAACCCTACGTCCTGCTTGATTAATATTGATGATATGGGTAGTACAAGAGTAGATCTACCACGAGATCGAAGAGGCTAAACCCTAGAAGCTAGCTCTATGGTATGATTGTTGTTGTGTATGTTGTCCTACAGACCTAAACCCTCCGGTTTATATAGACACCGGAGAGGGTTAGGGTTACACAAAGTTGGTTACAATGGTAGGAGATCTACATATCCGTATCGCCAAGCTTGCCTTCCACGCCAAGGAAAGTCCCTTCCGGACACGGGACGGAGTCTTCAATCTTGTACCTTCATAGTCCAGGAGTCTGGCTGAAGGTATAGTCCAGCCATCCGGACACCCCCTAATCCAGGACTCCCTCACAGGGGACACGATGTTTTACCCAGGTTCGGGCCCTCTTGATGGAGGTAAAACCCTACGTCCTGCTTGATTAATATTGATGATATCGGTAGTACAAGAGTAGATCTACCACGAGATCGAGGAGGCTAAACCCTAGAAGCTAGCCTATGGTATGATTGTTGTTCGTCCTACGGACTAAAACCCTCCGGTTTATATAGACACCGGAGAGGGCTAGGGTTACACAGAGTCGGTTACAATGGTAGGAGATCTACATATCCGTATCGCCAAGCTTGCCTTCCATGCCAAGGAAAGTCCCTTCCGGACACGGGACGAAGTCTTCAATCTTGTATCTTCATAGTCCAGGAGTCCGGCCGAAGGTATAGTCCGGCTATCCGGACACCCCCTAATCCAGGACTCCCTCAGTAGCCCCTGAACCAGGCTTCAATGACGACGACTCCGGCGCGCAGATTGTCTTCGGCATTGCAAGGCGGGTTCCTCCTCCAAGTACTTCATAGAAGATTTTGAACACAAAGGTAGTGTCCGGCTCTACAAAATAAGTTTCCACATATTGCCATAGAGAGAATAATATTTACACAAATCTAATCTGCTGACGTATTCCGTAGTGTGACATCACACCACGGCCAAGTCTTTATTCGAATCGTTTCACTGTCCCACCTCAGCGCGTTTAGCGAGGCGGTTTCCTTGGCACGTCTTGTCAAAGCAGAGATCGTGTCCCCTTACTCCGGGATTCTCATCAATACGGGCATGGGTAACCCAACCGCGCCATTGATTACGGCGCTTGGGAGATAAGCGAGTTTTACCAGGCTGGTGGGGACGCATAGTCGCGTCCGCCCATATAAGGGGATAAGGATCCACCTTTTCATCCACGCCTTCTTCCTCCTTTGCCTATCCATTTCCGCGCACTCGAGCTCCAGCGCCCAAGTCCGCACATCCCACCTCAACCTTCTCCAGCCATGTCCGGAGCGAGAGGCAAGTGGATGGTCTCCTCCGTCACGGAGGGACTCATCAAAAAACTAAGGAAGGCCGGATACTTGTCTAACGACATTGCGCACCGGCTTCCCGAGGAGGGGCAGCTCATCCCCACCCCTAGGCCCCATGAGAGGGTGGTGTTCCTCCCCCATTTCCACCGCGGACTGGGCTTCCCTCTCCACCCATTTGTCCGAGGGCTCATGTTCTACTATGGCATGGATTTCCACGATCTGGCCCCTAACTTTGTCCTCAACATCTCGGCGTTTATCGTCGTGCGCGAGGCTTTCCTCCACATCCGCCCCCATTTCGGCCTATGGCTCAAGACTTTCAATGTCAAGCCGAAGGTGGTGCGTGGCACCCAGGTGGAGTGCGGAGGCGCCATGGTGGGCAAGATGCCCAACGTCCTATGGCTCGAGGGCTCCTTCGTGGAGACCCTAAAGGGGTGGCAATCGGGGTGGTTTTACATCACCGAGCCGCGCGACCCTGAATGGGTCGCAGCCCTCGAGTTCCGATCTGGACCCCCTACGTGGCTCACCTCCTGGAAAGAGACGGGCCTGTCGTGGGGTAAAAAAGGAGAGCTGACCGGACTCCAAACATGCGTCCAGACCCTGGTGGACAAGAAGCTCAAACTTTTCAATGTAGTCCAGGTTATGCTCATCCGCCGGATCCTCCCGTGTCAACAACGGGCTTTCAACCTGTGGGAGTTCGACCCGGCGCAGCACCAAACTCTGAGCAGGATCTTCGACACGACATACGAAGATGCCTGGAAGGTGCTTTTCAAGGGCGCCGAGGCCCCCGCATCCGCTACCGAGGATCGCGGATTCAGCACGCAGCATCACGCTAGGGCGGTAAGCTGTTTTTACCTTTTACAAGGCATTATTTTTTCATAGTTTTTCTCCATGTGGGATCTAAGCTCCCTTACCTTTGACAGGATTGGCAGGAGACGTCCGGACAGATCAATTTTCCGGCTCCTTTGCCCGAAGGCCTAGCGGACGCTCGCTTGGCGAAGCTGCTGGTTCCGGCACCCTATGTGGTGCCGGAGAAGAAGGCCAAGAAGAAGACCACGGGGACTCGAAAGAGTGCCCGGCGCCGGGAGGTGTCGGATTCATCATCCGACGACTCCAAGGCGCACTCCTCTCGTGAAGACGAGGAGGAGGAGGAAGAAGAGCCTCTCCCCCTCCAGCGGGGGAAGGGAAGAAAAGCAAGGCCGCCCCAACTGGGGAGGACAAAGGGTCCAAGAAGGGGAAGACCCTTCCTCCGGACTACTCCACCAACGCCGACGACGGCGAAGAGGAGTGGCCGCACAGGGCCAAGCCCCTGGCGAGATCGTGAGTATTCGGACACCAGAGCAATTCATAGTGTTCCTTTCTTGCACAGCTCCTCCTTACGCCGAATATGACTATGCATTCCGCCCAAGGCCGGGCTCGACGAGTCGTCGAGCGACTCCCTGGATTCGTCGGATGTGAATTCGCTTCCGACGGCTACCTCCCCCCACCCTACGGACGATGCCGAGGTGGCGTCCCAATAGGTTCCAAGCCAGGAGGAGGTGGTCCTGGAGGCGCCGCAAGGCGACCTCCCGGACTCCAGGCGTAAAGGGGATAAAACCCCCAAGGGCTCCGAGTCCGGCCTTGAGCCGGACACCGCGCCAGAACGGTCAACGGTTCCGGACTCCGGTAGGCAGCCTCCTTCCAAGAGGAGCAAGCCTGTCGAGCCAGTGACCTCCATCCAACCGGAGGCACCGGACAATTTGCTAGAGATGCTTAACGGCGCCTCCATCGACGAGGAGCACCGCACCATTATGAGTGCGGTGATCCAGAAGGTTCAGTCCGCCAAGAGCGGACTGACTGAAGCCTGTGCCAGCCTTCTAACAGGCTTTGAGGTAAGTAAAGAATATGTAAAAATATTATCGCATAGATAGTAGCCCCTGATGCTCTTTTCGGTGTTCGGAAAGAAAAGCCGAATAGAGGATCTAACAACATTCGCAGGAGTCTAACATAATCAAGTCAATATGCGTATGCAGGCTTCGCTGCTGGCCTCCGCTGCACTGACTGCGGAGGTGGATACGCTGAAGCAAAACCTCGCGCGGTCCGAGAACGAGCTCGGCCATGCCAAGAGGCAACTCGAGGAGAAGGAAGGTAAGTAATACCTTGCGCAAGTATATAGAGAAGATGTGGTTGCAAAAAATGACAGGATCAACGTGCTATTATAGGGGCCATGACCGATGTGGCAACCCTTAAGGAAGCGCTATCCGAGGCCGAAAACAGAGCGGCCACGGAGCGCACAGAGAGAGGGAAGCAGGAGGCGCGGGTGGAGGAGGTGCAGAAAGAGCTCCAGGCTCTCGTGAAAAAATACGAGAGTTTGGAGCTTGACTCAAAGACGCAAGCGTCCGAGCTTGCGGCAGCCCTCGAAAGTGTGAAATCTGCCAAGGCCGAAGCCCAGAAAGCCCTCCAAGAAATTGCAGCGATGAAGAAGATAGCGGCGGGTAAGGCATTCATTATGCAAAGCAAGCACGTGAAAGTGAATTACTTGTTACTTACCCGAGTTCGGAGCTCTCCAGGAGCATTCGTAGATTTGCCCCACAGTGCGTCTGATGCCGCCGCCTATTACCGAGCCGAGGAGGGGAGCTCGACGGAGAAGGTGTTCTGGTCTCAGTATGCTGAGGCCGGACACCTGGTGCCTTTGAGCGACCAGCTGAAGCAAATGGTTGAGCTCCACAAGGTGGCCGAACAGGCCATAAAGGGCCTCATAGTTCGGCTTTGGCCTGGAGAGGCTCTGCCTGGGAGCTACTTCGGGCTGGTGAGGCGGCTGGTGGATGCCTGTCCACGGATTGAAGTAATCAAGCACTCCGTCTGCGTCGAAGGTGCCCGTAGGGCGCTTGCCCGTGCTAAAGTGCACTGGGGCAAGATGGATGCAGAGAAGCTGGTGAAGGACGGGACGCCGCCGGGCAAGGAGCATCGCGTCCCGGAAGCGTATTATGAGGGCGTCCTGAAGGGTGCCCATCTTATAGCGGATGAATGCTCCAAAGATGTAATTTTTGAGTAAACTCGCATTTGTGATCCTGTGCGCTAAAAACTTGTTCATATGTGCTAAGCAACGCTTCTGAATTTAAAATATTACCTTCTATGCGGTCGTTTATCAAATTTGAGAGATGGCGAGTCGTCGGCTTCTGCCCCCATGCCACGAGTGCTGGGGTGTTTGAGATAAACATGAGCGCTCTTTTTCCCATTCTTGGGTCCTTCGAGGGAGGCGCTCAACACAACGAACAAGGCAATCGGACTATAATGCTTGAACACTCTCACTTAGCCATAGAATTCTATAATTTTAAATTTCGGCGAAACCCCTAGTGTTCGAAAGACCGAGTTCGGGGCGCTATCCACGCCTAGGCCGGACAAAGCCGACTCCTCGCTCTAAGCGGCATAAGTCTTTAGGGACTCGAAAACCTCTCGAACAGCGACCAGCTCTCGCCTCATCATGACGGTCAGTTTTAGCTTTCTCTACTAAGGTGCTTAGCCCAGCTCAACTGGCGCACAATTGTTGTAGTTCTCCTAGTGCTACCTTAGCCGATATAACGGAACGTAAGGTACCAAAACATAGGAGCCGGGAAAACCCAACTATTGACCCAAGACATGATTGGGAGCCGATGCGTATAATGTTATAAGTTCGGGGTGCCGCACTTGTGAAAGTGTTCGGACTTCTCACACCGTATTGTGGGGTACTTAAGCCCCTGGCGTATTGGCCGTACCAAAGTGTACGGGTGCAACATGTCATTAATGAACATATATTTGTAAAAAAGAGTAATGCAATAATAGACGGAAGCTACGCATTGTTTATTTAAAAAAAGGCTGCGATTAAAGCAGAATGATACAAATAGTGCAATAAGCAAAAGATGGGACTATTTAACATGTCCTTTCCAGGGGCGAGCTGCGGAATGTTAAGTGAAACAGGTATACTGCTCATTATAGAGACCACCTTAGAGTTCCATAGTGCGGCGTAGCGTTCTGCTTCCCTGGTTGTATCGTTTGTGCGGCAATTGTACTGCCGGACAAGCCTTCCGAAGAATGGAGTCCTGAAAATAAGAGAAAATTAAGAAATCGGCAGCCCCTAGTGCGGTTTAAGCCGCGTTTCAGGGGTGCCGTGATGGTGCCCCTCCCCCTGTGCCCATGGAATTTCCAGAGCGTATTTATGTACGTGCAACACTGGTTTCGCAAGTTCGCGAGGGCTGGGGTTGCGGCCGCATTGCTACGCTTGCTCGGAACATGCCAGGCGGTCTTGTTGTAGGTTACTCCGGGCGCGCTTGATGGTGTCCAGACGTTTAATGGCCGGACTAGAGAATTGCCTTGAGAGGCTGCTTTGTACTTCCGCTGCGATAGCCGCCGTATGCTCCTCCGTTCGGAGAGAGCGTTCGGTGTTTCCATTGACCGTGATGACTCCTCGAGGGCCTGGCATCTTGAGCTTGAGGTATGCGTAGTGCGGCACCGCATTGAACTTGGCAAATGTGGTTCGCCCGAGTAGTGCGTGATAGCCACTGCGGAACGGGACTATGTCGAATATTAACTCCTCGCTTCGGAAATTATTCGGAGATCCAAAGACCACTTCAAGTGTAACTGAGCCTGTACAGTTGGCCTCTACACCTGGTATGACGCCTTTAAAGGTCGTTATAGTGGGTTTAATCCTCGAGGGATCGATGCCCATTTTCCGCACTGTATCCTGGTAAAGCAGGTTCACGCTGCTGCCGCCGTCCATAAGGACTCTAGTGAGGTGAAATCCGTCAATAATTGGGTCTAGAACCAATGCGGCGAATCCGCCATGACGGATGCTAGTGGGGTGGTCCCTTCGATCAAAAGTGATCGGGCAGGAAGACCATGGGTTGAACTTTGGGGCGACTGGCTCCATCGCGTATATGTCCCTTAGCGCACGCTTCCGCTCCCTCTTGGGGACATGGGTTGCGTATATCATGTTCACCGTCTGCACTTGTGGGGGAAAACCTTTCTGTCCACTGTTGTTCGGCGGCCAGGGCTCCTCCTCGTCATCGCTATGCAGCCCCTTATCTCTGCTTTCAGCATTTAACTTGCCTGCCTGCTTGAACACCCAACAATCCCTGTTGGTGTGATTGGATGGTTTTTCGGGGGTGCCATGTATCTGGCATGAGCGGTCGAGTATCCGGTCCAAACTGGACGGGCCCGGAGTATTTCTTTTGAATGGCTTTTTCCGCTGACCGGGTTTAGAGCCTCTGAATCCGGCATTAACTGCCGTATCCTCAGCATTGTCGTCGTTAATGCGGCACTTTTGCTTGTTGCGATGCAACCTGCCACTGTTGTCCTTGGTATCCGAATTACCAAGGCTCTTGGTCATGTTATTGCTGCGAGCTAGCCAGCTGTCCTCTCCCGCGCAAAAGCGGGTCATAAGTGTCATGAGGGCTGCCATAGATTTCGGTTTTTCCTGTCCTAGGTGCCGTGCAAGCCACTCGTTGCGGATGTTATGCTTGAAGGCTGCTAGGGCCTCTGCGTCCGGACAGTCGACGATTTGATTTTTCTTGGTTAGGAACCATGTCCAGAATTTTCTAGCCGATTCCTCTAGCTGCTGAATTATGTGGCTAAGGTCATCGGCGTCTGGTGGTCGCACATAAGTGCCCTGGAAATTGTTGAGGAATGCGGCTTCCAGGTCCTCCCAGCAACCAATTGATTCTGCCGGCAAGCTGTTAAGCCAATGCCGAGCTGGTCCTTTAAGCTTGAGTGGGAGGTATTTGATGGCGTGTAGGTCATCACCGCGGGCCATGTGGATATGAAGGAGATAGTCCTCGATCCATACCGCAGGATCTGTTGTGCCATCATATGATTCGATGTTCACGGGTTTGAAACCCTCGGGGATTTGATGGTCCATTACTTCATCTGTGAAGCATAGTGGGTGTGTGGCGCCTCTGTATTGGGCTATATCACGACGCAGCTCAAACGAGCTTTGTCTACTGTGTTCGGCCCGGCCAGATTTACTGTATCCGGAGTGACGATTACCGTCTCGTGCCGTGGGGCGCCCATGCGATCCGTAGACCGATCTTGTTTGCCTTGCCTTGTCCTCCAATATATCTCGCAGGTCTGGCGCATTTTCCCGTGCCTTGGTATTTTTTGAGCGGCGCCGGGGTGCGGCTTGAGTGGAGGGCCAAGAGGCCTCTCTGTCGCGGCCACGGGGCGGCCGGTCGGCCGCATCATGCACTGGTGATGTAGGTTTAGGTGCTTCATCCTCTAATCAGGGTAGCAACCTGCACTTTGGGTAGCTCTTGGAGGGGCGTTCGAGTTCATACTCTTCGGCCGCAAGGACTTCAGTCCATCTGTCGGCTAGCAAATCTTGATCAGCTCTAAGTTGTTGCTGTTTTTTCTTGAGGCTGCTCGCCGTGGCCATAAGCCTGCGTTTGAAACGCTCTTGTTCGACGGGATCCTCCGGCACGACAAATTCGTCGCCGTCGAGGCTTGCCTCGTCTTCGGAGGGAGGCATATAATTATCGTCCTCGACCTCTCTGTCTGCCGCTCTCTCATGAGGGCTGGCTTCTCCATCCTCCTGTGCTGAATCCTGCTGGAGGTGGTTGTCTTCGGCACTGTCCGGGGTGTTATTATCTCCCGTGCCGGAATCACCGTTTTTGCTTTGGCGGGATTTAGAGCGACGCCACTGACGCTGGCGCTTAGGCTGCTTCTTGGAGGGGTCATCCTCCGCTGTTCCATCGCCATTGCCTTCTTTTGGAGTGTCCACCATGTATTTGTCATAGACGAGGTGGCTTTCCAGTGCCCTATAGGCACTGGTTCTTGATCGTCTCCTACATCGGCGTCCATACCGTCGATGTCTTCGAAGTCGAAGTCGAGCATGTCGGTTAAGTCATCGACAGTGGCTATGAAGTGGGTGGTGGGTGGGCTTTGAATTTCTTCATCATCCGCATCCCAACCTTGCTGACCATAGTCCGGCCAGGGCTCTCCTGATAAAGAGAGAGACTTTAGTGAATTCAGAATATCGCCGAAGGAAGAGTGCTGAAAGATGTCCGCGGTGGTGAACTCCATGATCGGCGCCCAATCGGGTTCGATCGGTAGGGGCGTGGAGAGCTCGGAGTCTGGAGAGGAGTCCGGCTCCTTGGAGTCACGGGCTTCGCAGAGAATAGGGCTGGTTTTCGGCTCGATCGCTGTAGAGATTGCAGCCCCCGAGGCGGTGTCCAACCACCCATCCTCGATTGGCGCAGTTGGCTCCGAATTAAGGGTCAGAGCTGATGCGGGTGCGGCCTCCAGGGCACTGTTCGGCGGCAGAGCTAGATCATGCCCATCGTGATAGTGTGGCGCGCTCGGCTGCGGCTCGAATCCGTCGAAGATCAAATCTCCGCGGAGGTCGGCCGCGTAGTTCAAACTTCCAAATCTGACCTGATGGCCAGGGGCGTAGCTTTCGATCTGCTCCAGATGACCAAGCAAATTGGCCCGCAGTGCAAAGCCGCCAAATACGAAGATCTGTCCGGGGAGAAAAGTCTCACCATGGATCGCATCGTCGTTGATGATCGGAGGAGCCATCGGGCCTAAAAGTGACGACACAGAGGAACTCTCAATGAAAGCACCAATGTCGGTGTCAAAACCGGCGGATCTCGGGTAGGGGGTCCCGAACTGTGCGTCTAGGCGGATGGTAACAGGAGGCAGGGGACACTATGTTTTACCCATGTTCGGGCCCTCTTGATGGAGGTAAAACCCTACCTCCTGCTTGATTAATATTGATGATATGGGTAGTACAAGAGTAGATCTACCACGAGATCGAGGAGGCTAAACCCTAGAAGCTAGCCTATGGTATGATTGTTGTTCGTCCTAGGGACTAAAACCCTCCGGTTTATATAGACACCGGAGAGGGCTAGGGTTACACAGAGTCGGTTACAATGGTAGGAGATCTAAATATCCGTATCGCCAAGCTTGCCTTCCACGCCAAGGAAAGTCCCTTCCGGACACGGGACGAAGTCTTCAATCTTGTATCTTCATAGTCCAGGAGTCTGGCCGAAGGTATAGTCCAGCTATCCGGACACCCCCTAATCCAGGACTCCCTCACTAGCCATAGACATGAGTTGTCATTTAATTAACAAGGTCACATCATTAGAGAATGATGTGATTGACTTGACCCATTCTGTTAGCATAGCACTTGATCGTTTAGTTTGTTGCTATTGCTTTCTTCATGACTTATACATGTTCCTATGACTATGAGATTATGCAACTCCCGTTTACCGGAGGAACACTTTGTGTGCTACCAAACGTCACAACGTAACTGGGTGATTATAAAGGTGCTCTACAGGTGTCTCCGAAGGTACTTGTTGGGCTGGCGTATTTCGAGATTAGGATTTGTCACTCCGATTGTCGGAGAGGTATATCTGGGCCCTCTCGGTAATGCACATCACCTAAGCCTTGCAAGAATTGCAACTAATGAGTTAGTTGCGAGATGATGTATTACGAAACAAGTAAAGAGACTTGCCGGTAACGAGATTGAACTAGGTATTGAGATACCGATGATCGAATCTCGGGCAAGTAACATACCGATGACAAAGGGAACAACGTATGTTGTTATGCGGTTTGACCGATAAAGATCTTCGTAGAATATGTGGGAGCCAATATGAGCATCCAGGTTCCGCTATTGGTTATTGACCGGAGACGTGTCTCGGTCATGTCTACATTGTTCTCGAACCCATAGGGTCCGCACGCTTAAGGTTTCGATGACAGTTATATTATGAGTTTATGAGTTTTGATGTACCGAAGGAGTTCGGAGTCCCGGATGAGATCGGGGACATGACGAGGAGTCTCGAAATGGTCGAGACGTAAAGATCGATATATTGGACGACTATATTCGGACATCGGAAAGGTTCCGAGTGATTCGGGTATTTTCGGGGGTACCGGGGAGTTACGGGAATACGAGGAAGAAGTAATGGGCCTCATGGGCCAAGTGGTGGAAGAGAGGAGGCAGGGCGCGCGGCCCTCCTAGCCCAAACCGAATTGGACTAGGGGTCCGGCCCCCCTTTCCTCTTTTTCCTCCTTCTCCTTCCTTCTCCTTCTCCTCCTTCCTTTCCTCCTCCTAGTAGGAGTAGGAAAGGGGAGTCCTACTCCTACTATGAGGAGGACTCATCCTCCTGGCGCGCCCATAGAGGGCCGGCCGGCCTCCCCCTTGCTCATTTATATACAGGGGCAGGGGGGCACCTCTATACACACAAGTTGATCTCTCCCAGCCGTGTGCGGTGCCCCCCTCCACCATATTCCACCTCGGTCATATCGTAGCGGTGCTTAGACGAAGCCCTGTGTCGGTAGCAACATCATCACTGTCACCACGCCGTTGTGCTGACGGAACTCTCCTGTGAAGCTCTGCTGGATCGGAGTTCGCGGGACGTCATCGAGCTGAACGTGTGCTGAACTCGGAGGCACCGTGCATTCGGTACTTGGATCGGTCGGATCGTGAAGACGTTCGACTACATCAACCACGTTGTGCTAACGCTTCCGCTTTCGGTCTACAAGGGTACGTGGACAACACTCTCCCCTCTCGTTGCTATGCATCACCATGATCTTGCGTGTGCGTAGGAAATTTTTTGAAATTACTACGTTCCCCAACAGGAGCATCCTCCGTCCTTTCTTGTCTATGCAAAAATGTCGTGTTTGCTGATCTGGGGCATGCGGTAGTACTGCTCCTAGGAGCAGTAGTACCGCAAGCCCATACGGTAGTACCAGCCTCTGGTGCGGTAGTACCGCAAGTGCCCACGGTATTACCGCTTCCTTCGAGCGGTAGTACCACGCGAGCTGCTGCTATTGAGGTAGTAGGGGCGGATGTAATTTTTTACATCCGCGCCCTACGCGGTAGTACCGTGCGCTTTGACCAAGCTCAGCAGCTGGCGTGGCAATAGGAGCGGATGCAATTTTTTACATCTGCACCCCACGCGGTAGTACCGCTCCTGGCTTGCAGTACTATCGTGTCGGATTTTTGCATAGATCCCATCTCAGCGGAAGTTGCCACAGATGTATCTTTATATGTCCGTGCCTTCCCAATATCTGGACCATCCCTGCCTTGCAGTAGTACCGCAAGGGGGAGAGGTAGTACCGCGCCAGCGGTTCTACCGCCCTCTACCTCACAGCTTCAGGGTTGTTCTGGTTTCTGCTGCTCGGGCGGTAGTACCGCGGGGCACTGCGGTAGTACCGTGTGCCCTTGTGGTAGTACTGCGTCCCCGGCGGGGTAGTACCGTGCCACGCAGGCTGAGTTGGTGGATAACGGTTGGATTTGTTCTTCCACTATACAAGGGGTGTCTTCTTCTCCGAGTTGACTATCTCTTCCATCCCCAAGCCCCATTATTGCTCCAAGCTCCATTTTCCCCCGATCTCTCTCCCTAGCCAATCAAACTTGTTGATTCTCTAGGGATTGGTTGAGAAGGACTAGATCTACACTTCCACCAAGAGAAATTTAATTCCCCCACTCATCCCTTGCGGGTCTTGTTACTCTTGGGTGTTTGAGCACCCTAGACGGTTGAGGTCACCGCGAAGCCATATTCCATTGTGGTGAAGCTTTGTGGTATCGTTGGGACCCTCCAATTAAGTTGTGGAGATAGCCCCAACCTTGTTTGTAAAGTTCCGGTCGCCGCCTCCAAGGGAACCAATAGTGGAATCACGGCATCTCGCATTGTGTGAGGGCGTGAGGAGAATACGGTGGCCCTAGTGGCTTCTTGGGGAGCATTGTGCCTCCACACCGCTCCAACAGAGACGTACATCCCCGCAAAAGGAAGGAACTTCGATAACACATCCTCGTCTTCACTGGCTCCACTCTTGGTTATCTCATGCCTTTACTTGTGCAAGCTTATTCGTGGTGTATCCCTTGCTTGCTTGTGTACTTGTTCTTTGTGCATCATATAGGTTGCTCACCTAGTTGCATATCTAGACAACCTACTTTGATGCAAAGTTTAAATTGGTAAAGAAAAGCTAAAAAATGTTAGTTGCCTATTCACCCCCCCCCTCTAGTCAACTATATCGATCCTTTTAGATGTGTTATTCTCAAGATGAGTGTTTATTCACTTGTCATTACATGAGAGTACGACAAAGGTATTAGGGATGCCCAGTCCCGAAATGAAAAATGAATTTACTTTATGTTGTCAAATAATAAATTCCTTGGAAAGTGTTGGTATGGAAGGCACCCGTGGATACGTTTAGCCATGGAAAGTGAAAGTATGGTAGAAAAAGGAATAAACTTTATTTTCTGTTTGGGAACCGCCTATGATATATCTAGCATGGAAAGTATTGGCAACTACTCGATCGTTTTCGTTGACAGGAAAAGCATGCCACCCAAAATGTTTTATCTCTATCTTTTTCGCTTTGAGCTCTGGCACCTCTACAAATCCCTACTTCCCTCCGCGAAGGGCCTTTCTATTTACTTTATGCAATTTTTATTTTTACTTGAGTCTCCATCTTCTCTTATAAAGCACCAACTAAGGGGCACTATGATCGTACTTGAGCATTGGGTGTAGCTAATATGCAAGTGTGTTTCATGAATGGATCAATGATTCAGCATAATAGGCCAGGGATATTTTGAAAGACATGGTTGTTTGTTGATATGCTTGAGTATTAAAGTCCAATTGCTTTGAACCATATAAAAGTCCAATTGTCCATGCTATAAAAGAAAGAATATGTGATGAACATGTTAGGCGGCATTCCACATCAAAAATTCTGTTTTTATCATTTACCTACTTGAGGACGAGCAGGAATTTAGCTTGGGGATGTTGATACGTCTCCAACGTATCTATAATTTGTTATTGTTCCATGCTATTATATTATCATTCTTGGATGTTTTACAATCATTTTGTAATCATTTACATTATTTTTGGTATTAACCTATTGACATAGTTCCCAGTGCCAGTTGCTGTTTTTTTTTGCTTGTGTTTTACATCGCAGGAAATCAATATCAAACGGAGTCCAAATGCAGCAAAACTTTTTGTGGAATTTTTATGGACCATAAGACACCCAATGGGCCAGAGAAGCACCTGTGGTGCCCCGAGGGGGCACAACCCACCAAGGCGCGCCTGGGCGTG